>NW_028252525.1:0-338340 GCF_964263255.1 Lissotriton vulgaris
AGTTCTCAAAAAGGGTTTCTTCACCCCGGGAAGTTAATTAAATATCATTTGGAGGCATTTAATGTTCGAGCAAAAACGGCTGATTTTCGACAAAAGAGATAACGCCCCCCCAAGATGTCATGCTTCAGAAATGTGGAAAATGGTCCGTTTTCAAATGTTTTATTTTTGAACGTCAGTTCACATTTGTAGGTGGATCATCAGTGTTAGAGCTAAAATTAGCATGTTTAAAGTGATTTTCATGCTTCCAGGGGCTCGGGAAGTTAATTAAATACCATTTGGAGGCATTTAATGTTCGAGCAAAAACGGCTGATTTTCGACAAAAGAGATAACACCCCCCCATTACGTCATGCTTCAGAAATGTGGAAAATGGTCCGTTTTCAAATGTTTTATTTTTGAACGTCAGTTCACATTTGTAGGTGGATCATCAGTGTTAGAGCTAAAATTAGCATGTTTAAAGTGATTTTCATGCTTCCAGGGGCCCAGAACACAAGATTTATGGAATGGTTAAAAGTGCATGAAAATGGCCAATTTACTCACTCTGAGTTCTCAAAAGGGGTTTCTTCACCCCGGGAAGTTAATTAAATACCATTTGGAGGCATTTAATGTTCGAGCAAAAACGGCTGATTTTCGACAAAAGAGATGACACCCCCCATTACGTCATGCTTCAGAAATGTGGAAAATGGTCCGTTTTCAAATGTTTTATTTTTGAACGTCAGTTCACATTTGTAGGTGGATCATCAGTGTTAGAGCTAAAATTAGCATGTTTAAAGTGATTTTCATGCTTCCAGGGGCTCGGGAAGTGAAATAAATACCATTTGGAGGCATTTAATGTTCGAGCAAAAACGGCAGATTTTCGAAAAAAGAGATAACACCCCCCCATTACGTCATGCTTCAGAAATGTGGAAAATGGTCCGTTTTCAAATGTTTTATTTTTGAACGTCAGTTCACATTTGTAGGTGGATCATCAGTGTTAGAGCTAAAATTAGCATGTTTAAAGTGATTTTCATGCTTCCAGGGGCCCAAAACACAAGATTTATGGAATGGTTAAAAGTGCATGAAAATGGCCAATTTACTCACTCTGAGTTCTCAAAAAGGGTTTCTTCACCCCGGGAAGTTAATTAAATACCATTTGGAGGCATTTAATGTTCGAGCAAAAACGGCTGATTTTCGACAAAAGAGATAACACCCCCCCATTACGTCATGCTTCAGAAATGTGGAAAATGGTCCGTTTTCAAATGTTTTATTTTTGAACGTCAGTTCACATTTGTAGGTGGATCATCAGTGTTAGAGCTAAAATTAGCATGTTTAAAGTGATTTTCATGCTTCCAGGGGCTCGGGAAGTTAATTAAATACCATTTGGAGGCATTTAATGTTCGAGCAAAAACGGCTGATTTTCGACAAAAGAGATAACACCCCCCCATTACGTCATGCTTCAGAAATGTGGAAAATGGTCCGTTTTCAAATGTTTTATTTTTGAACGTCAGTTCACATTTGTAGGTGGATCATCAGTGTTAGAGCTAAAATTAGCATGTTTAAAGTGATTTTCATGCTTCCAGGGGCCCAAAACACAAGATTTATGGAATGGTTAAAAGTGCATGAAAATGGCCAATTTACTCACTCTGAGTTCTCAAAAAGGGTTTCTTCACCCCGGGAAGTTAATTAAATACCATTTGGAGGCATTTAATGTTCGAGCAAAAACGGCTGATTTTCGACAAAAGAGATAACACCCCCCCATTACGTCATGCTTCAGAAATGTGGAAAATGGTCCGTTTTCAAATGTTTTATTTTTGAACGTCAGTTCACATTTGTAGGTGGATCATCAGTGTTAGAGCTAAAATTAGCATGTTTAAAGTGATTTTCATGCTTCCAGGGGCTCGGGAAGTTAATTAAATACCATTTGGAGGCATTTAATGTTCGAGCAAAAACGGCTGATTTTCGACAAAAGAGATAACACCCCCCATTACGTCATGCTTCAGAAATGTGGAAAATGGTCCGTTTCAAATGTTTTATTTTTGAACGTCAGTTCACATTTGTAGGTGGATCATCAGTGTTAGAGCTAAAATTAGCATGTTTAAAGTGATTTTCATGCTTCCAGGGGCCCAAAACACAAGATTTATGGAATGGTTAAAAGTGCATGAAAATGGCCAATTTACTCACTCTGAGTTCTCAAAAAGGGTTTCTTCACCCCGGGAAGTTAATTAAATACCATTTGGAGGCATTTAATGTTCGAGCAAAAACGGCTGATTTTCGACAAAAGAGATAACACCCCCCCATTACGTCATGCTTCAGAAATGTGGAAAATGGTCCGTTTTCAAATGTTTTATTTTTGAACGTCAGTTCACATTTGTAGGTGGATCATCAGTGTTAGAGCTAAAATTAGCATGTTTAAAGTGATTTTCATGCTTCCAGGGGCTCGGGAAGTGAAATAAATACCATTTGGAGGCATTTAATGTTCGAGCAAAAACGGCTGATTTTCGACAAAAGAGATAACACCCCCCCATTACGTCATGCTTCAGAAATGTGGAAAATGGTCCGTTTTCAAATGTTTTATTTTTGAACGTCAGTTCACATTTGTAGGTGGATCATCAGTGTTAGAGCTAAAATTAGCATGTTTAAAGTGATTTTATGCTTCCAGGGGCTCGGGAAGTGAAATAAATACCATTTGGAGGCATTTAATGTTCGAGCAAAAACGGCTGATTTTCGACAAAAGAGATAACACCCCCCCATTACGTCATGCTTCAGAAATGTGGAAAATGGTCCGTTTTCAAATGTTTTATTTTTGAACGTCAGTTCACATTTGTAGGTGGATCATCAGTGTTAGAGCTAAAATTAGCATGTTTAAAGTGATTTTCATGCTTCCAGGGGCCCAAAACACAAGATTTATGGAATGGTTAAAAGTGCATGAAAATGGCCAATTTACTCACTCTGAGTTCTCAAAAAGGGTTTCTTCACCCCGGGAAGTTAATTAAATACCATTTGGAGGCATTTAATGTGCGAGCAAAAACGGCTGATTTTCGACAAAAGAGATAACACCCCCCCATTACGTCATGCTTCAGAAATGTGGAAAATGGTCCGTTTTCAAATGTTTTATTTTTGAACGTCAGTTCACATTTGTAGGTGGATCATCAGTGTTAGAGCTAAAATTAGCATGTTTAAAGTGATTTTCATGCTTCCAGGGGCTCGGGAAGTTAATTAAATACCATTTGGAGGCATTTAATGTTCGAGCAAAAACGGCTGATTTTCGACAAAAGAGATAACACCCCCCCATTACGTCATGCTTCAGAAATGTGGAAAATGGTCCGTTTTCAAATGTTTTATTTTTGAACGTCAGTTCACATTTGTAGGTGGATCATCAGTGTTAGAGCTAAAATTAGCATGTTTAAAGTGATTTTCATGCTTCCAGGGGCCCAAAACACAAGATTTATGGAATGGTTAAAAGTGCATGAAAATGGCCAATTTACTCACTCTGAGTTCTCAAAAAGGGTTTCTTCACCCCGGGAAGTTAATTAAATACCATTTGGAGGCATTTAATGTTCGAGCAAAAACGGCTGATTTTCGACAAAAGAGATAACACCCCCCCATTACGTCATGCTTCAGAAATGTGGAAAATGGTCCGTTTTCAAATGTTTTATTTTTGAACGTCAGTTCACATTTGTAGGTGGATCATCAGTGTTAGAGCTAAAATTAGCATGTTTAAAGTGATTTTCATGCTTCCAGGGGCTCGGGAAGTTAATTAAATACCATTTGGAGGCATTTAATGTTCGAGCAAAAACGGCTGATTTTCGACAAAAGAGATAACACCCCCCATTACGTCATGCTTCAGAAATGTGGAAAATGGTCCGTTTTCAAATGTTTTATTTTTGAACGTCAGTTCACATTTGTAGGTGGATCATCAGTGTTAGAGCTAAAATTAGCATGTTTAAAGTGGTTTTCATGCTTCCAGGGGCCCAAAACACAAGATTTATGGAATGGTTAAAAGTGCATGAAAATGGCCAATTTACTCACTCTGAGTTCTCAAAACGGGTTTCTTCACCCCGGGAAGTTAATTAAATACCATTTGGAGGCATTTAATGTTCGAGCAAAAACGGCTGATTTTCGACAAAAGAGATAACACCCCCCCATTACGTCATGCTTCAGAAATGTGGAAAATGGTCCGTTTTCAAATGTTTTATTTTTGAACGTCAGTTCACATTTGTAGGTGGATCATCAGTGTTAGAGCTAAAATTAGCATGTTTAAAGTGATTTTCATGCTTCCAGGGGCTCGGGAAGTTAATTAAATACCATTTGGAGGCATTTAATGTTCGAGCAAAAACGGCTGATTTTCGACAAAAGAGATAACACCCCCCCATTACGTCATGCTTCAGAAATGTGGAAAATGGTCCGTTTTCAAATGTTTTATTTTTGAACGTCAGTTCACATTTGTAGGTGGATCATCAGTGTTAGAGCTAAAATTAGCATGTTTAAAGTGATTTTCATGCTTCCAGGGGCCCAAAACACAAGATTTATGGAATGGTTAAAAGTGCATGAAAATGGCCAATTTACTCACTCTGAGTTCTCAAAAAGGGTTTCTTCACCCCGGGAAGTTAATTAAATACCATTTGGAGGCATTTAATGTTCGAGCAAAAACGGCTGATTTTCGACAAAAGAGATGACACCCCCCATTACGTCATGCTTCAGAAATGTGGAAAATGGTCCGTTTTCAAATGTTTTATTTTTGAACGTCAGTTCACATTTGTAGGTGGATCATCAGTGTTAGAGCTAAAATTAGCATGTTTAAAGTGATTTTCATGCTTCCAGGGGCTCGGGAAGTGAAATAAATACCATTTGGAGGCATTTAATGTTCGAGCAAAAACGGCTGATTTTCGACAAAAGAGATAACACCCCCCCATTACGTCATGCTTCAGAAATGTGGAAAATGGTCCGTTTTCAAATGTTTTATTTTTGAACGTCAGTTCACATTTGTAGGTGGATCATCAGTGTTAGAGCTAAAATTAGCATGTTTAAAGTGATTTTCATGCTTTCAGGGGCTCGGGAAGTTAATTAAATACCATTTGGAGGCATTTAATGTTCGAGCAAAAACGGCTGATTTTCGACAAAAGAGATAACACCCCCCCATTACGTCATGCTTCAGAAATGTGGAAAATGGTCCGTTTTCAAATGTTTTATTTTTGAACGTCAGTTCACATTTGTAGGTGGATCATCAGTGTTAGAGCTAAAATTAGCATGTTTAAAGTGATTTTCATGCTTCCAGGGGCCCAAAACACAAGATTTATGGAATGGTTAAAAGTGCATGAAAATGGCCAATTTACTCACTCTGAGTTCTCAAAAAGGGTTTCTTCACCCCGGGAAGTTAATTAAATACCATTTGGAGGCATTTAATGTTCGAGCAAAAACGGCTGATTTTCGACAAAAGAGATAACACCCCCCCCCCATTACGTCATGCTTCAGAAATGTGGAAAATGGTCCGTTTTCAAATGTTTTATTTTTGAACGTCAGTTCACATTTGTAGGTGGATCATCAGTGTTAGAGCTAAAATTAGCATGTTTAAAGTGATTTTCATGCTTCCAGGGGCCCAAAACACAAGATTTATGGAATGGTTAAAAGTGCATGAAAATGGCCAATTTACTCACTCTGAGTTCTCAAAAAGGGTTTCTTCACCCCGGGAAGTTAATTAAATACCATTTGGAGGCATTTAATGTTCGAGCAAAAACGGCTGATTTTCGACAAAAGAGATAACACCCCCCCATTACGTCATGCTTCAGAAATGTGGAAAATGGTCCGTTTTCAAATGTTTTATTTTTGAACGTCAGTTCACATTTGTAGGTGGATCATCAGTGTTAGAGCTAAAATTAGCATGTTTAAAGTGATTTTCATGCTTCCAGGGGCTCGGGAAGTTAATTAAATACCATTTGGAGGCATTTAATGGTCGAGCAAAAACGGCTGATTTTCGACAAAAGAGATAACACCCCCCCATTACGTCATGCTTCAGAAATGTGGAAAATGGTCCGTTTTCAAATGTTTTATTTTTGAACGTCAGTTCACATTTGTAGGTGGATCATCAGTGTTAGAGCTAAAATTAGCATGTTTAAAGTGATTTTCATGCTTCCAGGGGCCCAAAACACAAGATTTATGGAATGGTTAAAAGTGCATGAAAATGGCCAATTTACTCACTCTGAGTTCTCAAAAAGGGTTTCTTCACCCCGGGAAGTTAATTAAATACCATTTGGAGGCATTTAATGTTCGAGCAAAAACGGCTGATTTTCGACAAAAGAGATAACACCCCCCCATTACGTCATGCTTCAGAAATGTGGAAAATGGTCCGTTTTCAAATGTTTTATTTTTGAACGTCAGTTCACATTTGTAGGTGGATCATCAGTGTTAGAGCTAAAATTAGCATGTTTAAAGTGATTTTCATGCTTCCAGGGGCCCAAAACACAAGATTTATGGAATGGTTAAAAGTGCATGAAAATGGCCAATTTACTCACTCTGAGTTCTCAAAAAGGGTTTCTTCACCCCGGGAAGTTAATTAAATACCATTTGGAGGCATTTAATGTTCGAGCAAAAACGGCTGATTTTCGACAAAAGAGATAACACCCCCCCATTACGTCATGCTTCAGAAATGTGGAAAATGGTCCGTTTTCAAATGTTTTATTTTTGAACGTCAGTTCACATTTGTAGGTGGATCATCAGTGTTAGAGCTAAAATTAGCATGTTTAAAGTGATTTTCATGCTTTCAGGGGCTCGGGAAGTTAATTAAATACCATTTGGAGGCATTTAATGTTCGAGCAAAAACGGCTGATTTTCGACAAAAGAGATAACACCCCCCCATTACGTCATGCTTCAGAAATGTGGAAAATGGTCCGTTTTCAAATGTTTTATTTTTGAACGTCAGTTCACATTTGTAGGTGGATCATCAGTGTTAGAGCTAAAATTAGCATGTTTAAAGTGATTTTCATGCTTCCAGGGGCCCAAAACACAAGATTTATGGAATGGTTAAAAGTGCATGAAAATGGCCAATTTACTCACTCTGAGTTCTCAAAAAGGGTTTCTTCACCCCGGGAAGTTAATTAAATACCATTTGGAGGCATTTAATGTTCGAGCAAAAACGGCTGATTTTCGACAAAAGAGATAACACCCCCCCCCCCATTACGTCATGCTTCAGAAATGTGGAAAATGGTCCGTTTTCAAATGTTTTATTTTTGAACGTCAGTTCACATTTGTAGGTGGATCATCAGTGTTAGAGCTAAAATTAGCATGTTTAAAGTGATTTTCATGCTTCCAGGGGCTCGGGAAGTTAATTAAATACCATTTGGAGGCATTTAATGGTCGAGCAAAAACGGCTGATTTTCGACAAAAGAGATAACACCCCCCCATTACGTCATGCTTCAGAAATGTGGAAAATGGTCCGTTTTCAAATGTTTTATTTTTGAACGTCAGTTCACATTTGTAGGTGGATCATCAGTGTTAGAGCTAAAATTAGCATGTTTAAAGTGATTTTCATGCTTCCAGGGGCCCAAAACACAAGATTTATGGAATGGTTAAAAGTGCATGAAAATGGCCAATTTACTCACTCTGAGTTCTCAAAAAGGGTTTCTTCACCCCGGGAAGTTAATTAAATACCATTTGGAGGCATTTAATATTCGAGCAAAAACGGCTGATTTTCGACAAAAGAGATAACACCCCCCCATTACGTCATGCTTCAGAAATGTGGAAAATGGTCTGTTTTCAAATGTTTTATTTTTGAACGTCAGTTCACATTTGTAGGTGGATCATCAGTGTTAGAGCTAAAATTAGCATGTTTAAAGTGATTTTCATGCTTCCAGGGGCTCGGGAAGTGAAATAAATACCATTTGGAGGCATTTAATGTTCGAGCAAAAAAGGCTGATTTTCGACAAAAGAGATAACACCCCCCCATTACGTCATGCTTCAGAAATGTGGAAAATGGTCCGTTTTCAAATGTTTTATTTTTGAACGTCAGTTCACATTTGTAGGTGGATCATCAGTGTTAGAGCTAAAATTAGCATGTTTAAAGTGATTTTTATGCTTCCAGGGGCTCGGGAAGTGAAATAAATACCATTTGGAGGCATTTAATGTTCGAGCAAAAACGGCTGATTTTCGACAAAAGAGATAACACCCCCCCATTACGTCATGCTTCAGAAATGTGGAAAATGGTCCGTTTTCAAATGTTTTATTTTTGAACGTCAGTTCACATTTGTAGGTGGATCATCAGTGTTAGAGCTAAAATTAGCATGTTTAAAGTGATTTTCATGCTTCCAGGGGCCCAAAACACAAGATTTATGGAATGGTTAAAAGTGCATGAAAATGGCCAATTTACTCACTCTGAGTTCTCAAAAAGGGTTTCTTCACCCCGGGAAGTTAATTAAATACCATTTGGAGGCATTTAATGTTCGAGCAAAAACGGCTGATTTTCGACAAAAGAGATAACACCCCCCCATTACGTCATGCTTCAGAAATGTGGAAAATGGTCCGTTTTCAAATGTTTTATTTTTGAACGTCAGTTCACATTTGTAGGTGGATCATCAGTGTTAGAGCTAAAATTAGCATGTTTAAAGTGATTTTCATGCTTCCAGGGGCTCGGGAAGTTAATTAAATACCATTTGGAGGCATTTAATGTTCGAGCAAAAACGGCTGATTTTCGACAAAAGAGATAACACCCCCCCATTACGTCATGCTTCAGAAATGTGGAAAATGGTCCGTTTTCAAATGTTTTATTTTTGAACGTCAGTTCACATTTGTAGGTGGATCATCAGTGTTAGAGCTAAAATTAGCATGTTTAAAGTGATTTTCATGCTTCCAGGGGCCCAAAACACAAGATTTATGGAATGGTTAAAAGTGCATGAAAATGGCCAATTTACTCACTCTGAGTTCTCAAAAAGGGTTTCTTCACCCCGGGAAGTTAATTAAATACCATTTGGAGGCATTTAATGTTCGAGCAAAAACGGCTGATTTTCGACAAAAGAGATAACACCCCCCCATTACGTCATGCTTCAGAAATGTGGAAAATGGTCCGTTTTCAAATGTTTTATTTTTGAACGTCAGTTCACATTTGTAGGTGGATCATCAGTGTTAGAGCTAAAATTAGCATGTTTAAAGTGATTTTCATGCTTCCAGGGGCTCGGGAAGTTAATTAAATACCATTTGGAGGCATTTAATGTTCGAGCAAAAACGGCTGATTTTCGACAAAAGAGATAACACCCCCCATTACGTCATGCTTCAGAAATGTGGAAAATGGTCCGTTTTCAAATGTTTTATTTTTGAACGTCAGTTCACATTTGTAGGTGGATCATCAGTGTTAGAGCTAAAATTAGCATGTTTAAAGTGATTTTCATGCTTCCAGGGGCCCAAAACACAAGATTTATGGAATGGTTAAAAGTGCATGAAAATGGCCAATTTACTCACTCTGAGTTCTCAAAAAGGGTTTCTTCACCCCGGGAAGTTAATTAAATACCATTTGGAGGCATTTAATGTTCGAGCAAAAACGGCTGATTTTCGACAAAAGAGATAACACCCCCCCATTACGTCATGCTTCAGAAATGTGGAAAATGGTCCGTTTTCAAATGTTTTATTTTTGAACGTCAGTTCACATTTGTAGGTGGATCATCAGTGTTAGAGCTAAAATTAGCATGTTTAAAGTGATTTTCATGCTTCCAGGGGCTCGGGAAGTGAAATAAATACCATTTGGAGGCATTTAATGTTCGAGCAAAAACGGCTGATTTTCGACAAAAGAGATAACACCCCCCCATTACGTCATGCTTCAGAAATGTGGAAAATGGTCCGTTTTCAAATGTTTTATTTTTGAACGTCAGTTCACATTTGTAGGTGGATCATCAGTGTTAGAGCTAAAATTAGCATGTTTAAAGTGATTTTCATGCTTCCAGGGGCCCAAAACACAAGATTTATGGAATGGTTAAAAGTGCATGAAAATGGCCAATTTACTCACTCTGAGTTCTCAAAAAGGGTTTCTTCACCCCGGGAACTTAATTAAATACCATTTGGAGGCATTTAATGTTCGAGCAAAAACGGCTGATTTTCGACAAAAGAGATAACACCCCCCCATTACGTCATGCTTCAGAAATGTGGAAAATGGTCCATTTTCAAATGTTTTATTTTTGAACGTCAGTTCACATTTGTAGGTGGATCATCAGTGTTAGAGCTAAAATTAGCATGTTTAAAGTGATTTTCATGCTTCCAGGGGCTCGGGAAGTGAAATAAATACCATTTGGAGGCATTTAATGTTCGAGCAAAAACGGCTGATTTTCGACAAAAGAGATAACACCCCCCCATTACGTCATGCTTCAGAAATGTGGAAAATGGTCCGTTTACAAATGTTTTATTTTTGAACGTCAGTTCACATTTGTAGGTGGATCATCAGTGTTAGAGCTAAAATTAGCATGTTTAAAGTGATTTTTATGCTTCCAGGGGCTCGGGAAGTGAAATAAATACCATTTGGAGGCATTTAATGTTCGAGCAAAAACGGCTGATTTTCGACAAAAGAGATAACACCCCCCCATTACGTCATGCTTCAGAAATGTGGAAAATGGTCAGTTTTCAAATGTTTTATTTTTGAACGTCAGTTCACATTTGTAGGTGGATCATCAGTGTTAGAGCTAAAATTAGCATGTTTAAAGTGATTTTCATGCTTCCAGGGGCCCAAAACACAAGATTTATGGAATGGTTAAAAGTGCATGAAAATGGCCAATTTACTCACTCTGAGTTCTCAAAAAGGGTTTCTTCACCCCGGGAAGTTAATTAAATACCATTTGGAGGCATTTAATGTTCGAGCAAAAACGGCTGATTTTCGACAAAAGAGATAACACCCCCCCATTACGTCATGCTTCAGAAATGTGGAAAATGGTCCGTTTTCAAATGTTTTATTTTTGAACGTCAGTTCACATTTGTAGGTGGATCATCAGTGTTAGAGCTAAAATTAGCATGTTTAAAGTGATTTTCATGCTTCCAGGGGCTCGGGAAGTTAATTAAATACCATTTGGAGGCATTTAATGTTCGAGCAAAAACGGCTGATTTTCGACAAAAGAGATAACACCCCCCCATTACGTCATGCTTCAGAAATGTGGAAAATGGTCCGTTTTCAAATGTTTTATTTTTGAACGTCAGTTCACATTTGTAGGTGGATCATCAGTGTTAGAGCTAAAATTAGCATGTTTAAAGTGATTTTCATGCTTCCAGGGGCCCAAAACACAAGATTTATGGAATGGTTAAAAGTGCATGAAAATGGCCAATTTACTCACTCTGAGTTCTCAAAAAGGGTTTCTTCACCCCGGGAAGTTAATTAAATACCATTTGGAGGCATTTAATGTTCGAGCAAAAGCGGCTGATTTTCGACAAAAGAGATAACACCCCCCCATTACGTCATGCTTCAGAAATGTGGAAAATGGTCCGTTTTCAAATGTTTTATTTTTGAACGTCAATGTTTAAAGTGATTTTCATGCTTCCAGGGGCTCGGGAAGTTAATTAAATACCATTTGGAGGCATTTAATGTTCGAGCAAAAACGGCTGATTTTCGACAAAAGAGATAACACCCCCCATTACGTCATGCTTCAGAAATGTGGAAAATGGTCCGTTTTCAAATGTTTTATTTTTGAACGTCAGTTCACATTTGTAGGTGGATCATCAGTGCTAGAGCTAAAATTAGCATGTTTAAAGTGATTTTCATGCTTCCAGGGGCCCAAAACACAAGATTTATGGAATGGTTAAAAGTGCATGAAAATGGCCAATTTACTCACTCTGAGTTCTCAAAAAGGGTTTCTTCACCCCGGGAAGTTAATTAAATACCATTTGGAGGCATTTAATGTTCGAGCAAAAACGGCTGATTTTCGACAAAAGAGATAACACCCCCCCATTACGTCATGCTTCAGAAATGTGGAAAATGGTCCGTTTTCAAATGTTTTATTTTTGAACGTCAGTTCACATTTGTAGGTGGATCATCAGTGTTAGAGCTAAAATTAGCATGTTTAAAGTGATTTTCATGCTTCCAGGGGCTCGGGAAGTTAATTAAATACCATTTGGAGGCATTTAATGTTCGAGCAAAAACGGCTGATTTTCGACAAAAGAGATAACACCCCCCCATTACGTCATGCTTCAGAAATGTGGAAAATGGTCCGTTTTCAAATGTTTTATTTTTGAACGTCAGTTCACATTTGTAGGTGGATCATCAGTGTTAGAGCTAAAATTAGCATGTTTAAAGTGATTTTCATGCTTCCAGGGGCCCAAAACACAAGATTTATGGAATGGTTAAAAGTGCATGAAAATGGCCAATTTACTCAGAGTTCTCAAAAAGGGTTTCTTCACCCCGGGAAGTTAATTAAATACCATTTGGAGGCATTTAATGTTCGAGCAAAAACGGCTGATTTTCGACAAAAGAGATAACACCCCCCCATTACGTCATGCTTCAGAAATGTGGAAAATGGTCCGTTTTCAAATGTTTTATTTTTGAACGTCAGTTCACATTTGTAGGTGGATCATCAGTGTTAGAGCTAAAATTATCATGTTTAAAGTGATTTTCATGCTTCCAGGGGCTCGGGAAGTGAAATAAATACCATTTGGAGGCATTTAATGTTCGAGCAAAAACGGCTGATTTTCGACAAAAGAGATAACACCCCCCCATTACGTCATGCTTCAGAAATGTGGAAAATGGTCCGTTTTCAAATGTTTTATTTTTGAACGTCAGTTCACATTTGTAGGTGGATCATCAGTGTTAGAGCTAAAATTAGCATGTTTAAAGTGATTTTTATGCTTCCAGGGGCTCGGGAAGTGAAATAAATACCATTTGGAGGCATTTAATGTTCGAGCAAAAACGGCTGTTTTTCGACAAAAGAGATAACACCCCCCCATTACGTCATGCTTCAGAAATGTGGAAAATGGTCCGTTTTCAAATGTTTTATTTTTGAACGTCAGTTCACATTTGTAGGTGGATCATCAGTGTTATAGCTAAAATTAGCATGTTTAAAGTGATTTTCATGCTTCCAGGGGCCCAAAACACAAGATTTATGGAATGGTTAAAAGTGCATGAAAATGGCCAATTTACTCACTCTGAGTTCTCAAAAAGGGTTTCTTCACCCCGGGAAGTTAATTAAATACCATTTGGAGGCATTTAATGTTCGAGCAAAAACGGCTGATTTTCGACAAAAGAGATAACACCCCCCCATTACGTCATGCTTCAGAAATGTGGAAAATGGTCCGTTTTCAAATGTTTTATTTTTGAACGTCAGTTCACATTTGTAGGTGGATCATCAGTGTTAGAGCTAAAATTAGCATGTTTAAAGTGATTTTCATGCTTCCAGGGGCTCGGGAAGTTAATTAAATACCATTTGGAGGCATTTAATGTTCGAGCAAAAACGGCTGATTTTCGACAAAAGAGATAACACCCCCCATTACGTCATGCTTCAGAAATGTGGAAAATGGTCCGTTTTCAAATGTTTTATTTTTGAACGTCAGTTCACATTTGTAGGTGGATCATCAGTTTTAGAGCTAAAATTAGCATGTTTAAAGTGATTTTCATGCTTCCAGGGGCTCGGGAAGTTAATTAAATACCATTTGGAGGCATTTAATGTTCAAGCAAAAACGGCTGATTTTCGACAAAAGAGATAACACCCCCCCATTACGTCATGCTTCAGAAATGTGGAAAATGGTCCGTTTTCAAATGTTTTATTTTTGAACGTCAGTTCACATTTGTAGGTGGATCATCAGTGTTAGAGCTAAAATTAGCATGTTTAAAGTGATTTTCATGCTTCCAGGGGCCCAAAACACAAGATTTATGGAATGGTTAAAAGTGCATGAAAATGGCCAATTTACTCACTCTGAGTTCTCAAAAAGGGTTTCTTCACCCCGGGAAGTTAATTAAATACCATTTGGAGGCATTTAATGTTCGAGCAAAAACGGCTGATTTTCGACAAAAGAGATAACACCCCCCCATTACGTCATGCTTCAGAAATGTGGAAAATGGTCCGTTTTCAAATGTTTTATTTTTGAACGTCAGTTCACATTTGTAGGTGGATCATCAGTGTTAGAGCTAAAATTAGCATGTTTAAAGTGATTTTCATGCTTCCAGGGGCTCGGGAAGTGAAATAAATACCATTTGGAGGCATTTAATGTTCGAGCAAAAACGGCTGATTTTCGACAAAAGAGATAACACCCCCCCATTACGTCATGCTTCAGAAATGTGGAAAATGGTCCGTTTTCAAATGTTTTATTTTTGAACGTCAGTTCACATTTGTAGGTGGATCATCAGTGTTAGAGCTAAAATTAGCATGTTTAAAGTGATTTTTATGCTTCCAGGGGCTCGGGAAGTGAAATAAATACCATTTGGAGGCATTTAATGTTCGAGCAAAAACGGCTGATTTTCGACAAAAGAGATAACACCCCCCCATTACGTCATGCTTCAGAAATGTGGAAAATGGTCCGTTTTCAAATGTTTTATTTTTGAACGTCAGTTCACATTTGTAGGTGGATCATCAGTGTTAGAGCTAAAATTAGCATGTTTAAAGTGATTTTCATGCTTCCAGGGGCCCAAAACACAAGATTTATGGAATGGTTAAAAGTGCATGAAAATGGCCAATTTACTCACTCTGAGTTCTCAAAAAGGGTTTCTTCACCCCGGGAAGTTAATTAAATACCATTTGGAGGCATTTAATGTTCGAGCAAAAACGGCTGATTTTCGACAAAAGAGATAACACCCCCCCATTACGTCATGCTTCAGAAATGTGGAAAATGGTCCGTTTTCAAATGTTTTATTTTTGAACGTCAGTTCACATTTGTAGGTGGATCATCAGTGTTAGAGCTAAAATTAGCATGTTTAAAGTGATTTTCATGCTTCCAGGGGCTCGGGAAGTTAATTAAATACCATTTGGAGGCATTTAATGTTCGAGCAAAAACGGCTGATTTTCGACAAAAGAGATAACACCCCCATTACGTCATGCTTCAGAAATGTGGAAAATGGTCCGTTTTCAAATGTTTTATTTTTGAACGTCAGTTCACATTTGTAGGTGGATCATCAGTGTTAGAGCTAAAATTAGCATGTTTAAAGTGATTTTCATGCTTCCAGGGGCCCAAAACACAAGATTTATGGAATGGTTAAAAGTGCATGAAAATGGCCAATTTACTCACTCTGAGTTCTCAAAAAGGGTTTCTTCACCCCGGGAAGTTAATTAAATACCATTTGGAGGCATTTAATGTTCGAGCAAAAACGGCTGATTTTCGACAAAAGAGATAACACCCCCCATTACGTCATGCTTCAGAAATGTGGAAAATGGTCCGTTTTCAAATGTTTTATTTTTTAACGTCAGTTCACATTTGTAGGTGGATCATCAGTGTTAGAGCTAAAATTAGCATGTTTAAAGTGATTTTCATGCTTCCAGGGGCTCGGGAAGTTAATTAAATACCATTTGGAGGCATTTAATGTTCGAGTAAAAACGGCTGATTTTCGACAAAAGAGATAACACCCCCCCATTACGTCATGCTTCAGAAATGTGGAAAATGGTCCGTTTTCAAATGTTTTATTTTTGAACGTCAGTTCACATTTGTAGGTGGATCATCAGTGTTAGAGCTAAAATTAGCATGTTTAAAGTGATTTTCATGCTTCCAGGGGCCCAAAACACAAGATTTATGGAATGGTTAAAAGTGCATGAAAATGGCCAATTTACTCACTCTGAGTTCTCAAAAAGGGTTTCTTCACCCCGGGAAGTTAATTAAATACCATTTGGAGGCATTTAATGTTCGAGCAAAAACGGGTGATTTTCGACAAAAGAGATAACACCCCCCCATTACGTCATGCTTCAGAAATGTGGAAAATGGTCCGTTTTCAAATGTTTTATTTTTGAACGTCAGTTCACATTTGTAGGTGGATCATCAGTGTTAGAGCTAAAATTAGCATGTTTAAAGTGATTTTCATGCTTCCAGGGGCTCGGGAAGTTAATTAAATACCATTTGGAGGCATTTAATGTTCGAGCAAAAACGGCTGATTTTCGACAAAAGAGATAACACCCCCCATTACGTCATGCTTCAGAAATGTGGAAAATGGTCAGTTTTCAAATGTTTTATTTTTGAACGTCAGTTCACATTTGTAGGTGGATCATCAGTGTTAGAGCTAAAATTAGCATGTTTAAAGTGATTTTCATGCTTCCAGGGGCCCAAAACACAAGATTTATGGAATGGTTAAAAGTGCATGAAAATGGCCAATTTACTCACTCTGAGTTCTCAAAAAGGGTTTCTTCACCCCGGGAAGTTAATTAAATACCATTTGGAGGCATTTAATGTTCGAGCAAAAACGGCTGATTTTCGACAAAAGAGATAACACCCCCCCATTACGTCATGCTTCAGAAATGTGGAAAATGGTCCGTTTTCAAATGTTTTATTTTTGAACGTCAGTTCACATTTGTAGGTGGATCATCAGTGTTAGAGCTAAAATTAGCATGTTTAAAGTGATTTTCATGCTTCCAGGGGCTCGGGAAGTGAAATAAATACCATTTGGAGGCATTTAATGTTCGAGCAAAAACGGCTGATTTTCGACAAAAGAGATAACACCCCCCCATTACGTCATGCTTCAGAAATGTGGAAAATGGTCCGTTTTCAAATGTTTTATTTTTGAACGTCAGTTCACATTTGTAGGTGGATCATCAGTGTTAGAGCTAAAATTAGCATTTTTAAAGTGAGTTTCATGCTTCCAGGGGCCCAAAACACAAGATTTATGGAATGGTTAAAAGTGCATGAAAATGGCCAATTTACTCACTCTGAGTTCTCAAAAAGGGTTTCTTCACCCCGGGAAGTTAATTAAATACCATTTGGAGGCATTTAATGTTCGAGCAAAAACGGCTGATTTTCGACAAAAGAGATAACACCCCCCCATTACGTCATGCTTCAGAAATGTGGAAAATGGTCCGTTTTCAAATGTTTTATTTTTGAACGTCAGTTCACATTTGTAGGTGGATCATCAGTGTTAGAGCTAAAATTAGCATGTTTAAAGTGATTTTCATGCTTCCAGGGGCTCGGGAAGTTAATTAAATACCATTTGGAGGCATTTAATGTTCGAGCAAAAACGGCTGATTTTCGACAAAAGAGATAACACCCCCATTACGTCATGCTTCAGAAATGTGGAAAATGGTCCGTTTTCAAATGTTTTATTTTTGAACGTCAGTTCACATTTGTAGGTGGATCATCAGTGTTAGAGCTAAAATTAGCATGTTTAAAGTGATTTTCATGCTTCCAGGGGCTCGGGAAGTTAATTAAATACCATTTGGAGGCATTTAATGTTCGAGCAAAAACGGCTGATTTTCGACAAAAGAGATAACACCCCCATTACGTCATGCTTCAGAAATGTGGAAAATGGTCCGTTTTCAAATGTTTTATTTTTGAACGTCAGTTCACATTTGTAGGTGGATCATCAGTGTTAGAGCTAAAATTAGCATGTTTAAAGTGATTTTCATGCTTCCAGGGGCCCAAAACACAAGATTTATGGAATGGTTAAAAGTGCATGAAAATGGCCAATTTACTCACTCTGAGTTCTCAAAAAGGGTTTCTTCACCCCGGGAAGTTAATTAAATACCATTTGGAGGCATTTAATGTTCGAGCAAAAACGGCTGATTTTCGACAAAAGAGATAACACCCCCCATTACGTCATGCTTCAGAAATGTGGAAAATGGTCCGTTTTCAAATGTTTTATTTTTTAACGTCAGTTCACATTTGTAGGTGGATCATCAGTGTTAGAGCTAAAATTAGCATGTTTAAAGTGATTTTCATGCTTCCAGGGGCTCGGGAAGTTAATTAAATACCATTTGGAGGCATTTAATGTTCGAGTAAAAACGGCTGATTTTCGACAAAAGAGATAACACCCCCCCATTACGTCATGCTTCAGAAATGTGGAAAATGGTCCGTTTTCAAATGTTTTATTTTTGAACGTCAGTTCACATTTGTAGGTGGATCATCAGTGTTAGAGCTAAAATTAGCATGTTTAAAGTGATTTTCATGCTTCCAGGGGCCCAAAACACAAGATTTATGGAATGGTTAAAAGTGCATGAAAATGGCCAATTTACTCACTCTGAGTTCTCAAAAAGGGTTTCTTCACCCCGGGAAGTTAATTAAATACCATTTGGAGGCATTTAATGTTCGAGCAAAAACGGGTGATTTTCGACAAAAGAGATAACACCCCCCCATTACGTCATGCTTCAGAAATGTGGAAAATGGTCCGTTTTCAAATGTTTTATTTTTGAACGTCAGTTCACATTTGTAGGTGGATCATCAGTGTTAGAGCTAAAATTAGCATGTTTAAAGTGATTTTCATGCTTCCAGGGGCTCGGGAAGTTAATTAAATACCATTTGGAGGCATTTAATGTTCGAGCAAAAACGGCTGATTTTCGACAAAAGAGATAACACCCCCCATTACGTCATGCTTCAGAAATGTGGAAAATGGTCAGTTTTCAAATGTTTTATTTTTGAACGTCAGTTCACATTTGTAGGTGGATCATCAGTGTTAGAGCTAAAATTAGCATGTTTAAAGTGATTTTCATGCTTCCAGGGGCCCAAAACACAAGATTTATGGAATGGTTAAAAGTGCATGAAAATGGCCAATTTACTCACTCTGAGTTCTCAAAAAGGGTTTCTTCACCCCGGGAAGTTAATTAAATACCATTTGGAGGCATTTAATGTTCGAGCAAAAACGGCTGATTTTCGACAAAAGAGATAACACCCCCCCATTACGTCATGCTTCAGAAATGTGGAAAATGGTCCGTTTTCAAATGTTTTATTTTTGAACGTCAGTTCACATTTGTAGGTGGATCATCAGTGTTAGAGCTAAAATTAGCATGTTTAAAGTGATTTTCATGCTTCCAGGGGCTCGGGAAGTGAAATAAATACCATTTGGAGGCATTTAATGTTCGAGCAAAAACGGCTGATTTTCGACAAAAGAGATAACACCCCCCCATTACGTCATGCTTCAGAAATGTGGAAAATGGTCCGTTTTCAAATGTTTTATTTTTGAACGTCAGTTCACATTTGTAGGTGGATCATCAGTGTTAGAGCTAAAATTAGCATTTTTAAAGTGATTTTCATGCTTCCAGGGGCCCAAAACACAAGATTTATGGAATGGTTAAAAGTGCATGAAAATGGCCAATTTACTCACTCTGAGTTCTCAAAAAGGGTTTCTTCACCCCGGGAAGTTAATTAAATACCATTTGGAGGCATTTAATGTTCGAGCAAAAACGGCTGATTTTCGACAAAAGAGATAACACCCCCCCATTACGTCATGCTTCAGAAATGTGGAAAATGGTCCGTTTTCAAATGTTTTATTTTTGAACGTCAGTTCACATTTGTAGGTGGATCATCAGTGTTAGAGCTAAAATTAGCATGTTTAAAGTGATTTTCATGCTTCCAGGGGCTCGGGAAGTTAATTAAATACCATTTGGAGGCATTTAATGTTCGAGCAAAAACGGCTGATTTTCGACAAAAGAGATAACACCCCCATTACGTCATGCTTCAGAAATGTGGAAAATGGTCCGTTTTCAAATGTTTTATTTTTGAACGTCAGTTCACATTTGTAGGTGGATCATCAGTGTTAGAGCTAAAATTAGCATGTTTAAAGTGATTTTCATGCTTCCAGGGGCCCAAAACACAAGATTTATGGAATGGTTAAAAGTGCATGAAAATGGCCAATTTACTCACTCTGAGTTCTCAAAAAGGGTTTCTTCACCCCGGGAAGTTAATTAAATACCATTTGGAGGCATTTAATGTTCGAGCAAAAACGGCTGATTTTCGACAAAAGAGATAACACCCCCCCATTACGTCATGCTTCAGAAATGTGGAAAATGGTCCGTTTTCAAATGTTTTATTTTTGAACGTCAGTTCACATTTGTAGGTGGATCATCAGTGTTAGAGCTAAAATTAGCATGTTTAAAGTGATTTTCATGCTTCCAGGGGCTCGGGAAGTTAATTAAATACCATTTGGAGGCATTTAATGTTCGAGCAAAAACGGCTGATTTTCGACAAAAGAGATAACACCCCCCATTACGTCATGCTTCAGAAATGTGGAAAATGGTCCGTTTTCAAATGTTTTATTTTTGAACGTCAGTTCACATTTGTAGGTGGATCATCAGTGTTAGAGCTAAAATTAGCATGTTTAAAGTGATTTTCATGCTTCCAGGGGCCCAAAACACAAGATTTATGGAATGGTTAAAAGTGCATGAAAATGGCCAATTTACTCACTCTGAGTTCTCAAAAAGGGTTTCTTCACCCCGGGAAGTTAATTAAATACCATTTGGAGGCATTTAATGTTCGAGCAAAAACGGCTGATTTTCGACAAAAGAGATAACACCCCCCCATTACGTCATGCTTCAGAAATGTGGAAAATGGTCCGTTTTCAAATGTTTTATTTTTGAACGTCAGTTCACATTTGTAGGTGGATCATCAGTGTTAGAGCTAAAATTAGCATGTTTAAAGTGATTTTCATGCTTCCAGGGGCTCGGGAAGTGAAATAAATACCATTTGGAGGCATTTAATGTTCGAGCAAAAACGGCTGATTTTCGACAAAAGAGATAACACCCCCCCATTACGTCATGCTTCAGAAATGTGGAAAATGGTCCGTTTTCAAATGTTTTATTTTTGAACGTCAGTTCACATTTGTAGGTGGATCATCAGTGTTAGAGCTAAAATTAGCATGTTTAAAGTGATTTTCATGCTTCCAGGGGCCCAAAACACAAGATTTATGGAATGGTTAAAAGTGCATGAAAATGGCCAATTTACTCACTCTGAGTTCTCAAAAAGGGTTTCTTCACCCCGGGAACTTAATTAAATACCATTTGGAGGCATTTAATGTTCGAGCAAAAACGGCTGATTTTCGACAAAAGAGATAACACCCCCCCATTACGTCATGCTTCAGAAATGTGGAAAATGGTCCATTTTCAAATGTTTTATTTTTGAACGTCAGTTCACATTTGTAGGTGGATCATCAGTGTTAGAGCTAAAATTAGCATGTTTAAAGTGATTTTCATGCTTCCAGGGGCTCGGGAAGTGAAATAAATACCATTTGGAGGCATTTAATGTTCGAGCAAAAACGGCTGATTTTCGACAAAAGAGATAACACCCCCCCCATTACGTCATGCTTCAGAAATGTGGAAAATGGTCCGTTTTCAAATGTTTTATTTTTGAACGTCAGTTCACATTTGTAGGTGGATCATCAGTGTTAGAGCTAAAATTAGCATGTTTAAAGTGATTTTTATGCTTCCAGGGGCTCGGGAAGTGAAATAAATACCATTTGGAGGCATTTAATGTTCGAGCAAAAACGGCTGATTTTCGACAAAAGAGATAACACCCCCCCATTACGTCATGCTTCAGAAATGTGGAAAATGGTCAGTTTTCAAATGTTTTATTTTTGAACGTCAGTTCACATTTGTAAGTGGATCATCAGTGTTAGAGCTAAAATTAGCATGTTTAAAGTGATTTTCATGCTTCCAGGGGCCCAAAACACAAGATTTATGGAATGGTTAAAAGTGCATGAAAATGGCCAATTTACTCACTCTGAGTTCTCAAAAAGGGTTTCTTCACCCCGGGAAGTTAATTAAATACCATTTGGAGGCATTTAATGTTCGAGCAAAAACGGCTGATTTTCGACAAAAGAGATAACACCCCCCCATTACGTCATGCTTCAGAAATGTGGAAAATGGTCCGTTTTCAAATGTTTTATTTTTGAACGTCAGTTCACATTTGTAGGTGGATCATCAGTGTTAGAGCTAAAATTAGCATGTTTAAAGTGATTTTCATGCTTCCAGGGGCTCGGGAAGTTAATTAAATACCATTTGGAGGCATTTAATGTTCGAGCAAAAACGGCTGATTTTCGACAAAAGAGATAACACCCCCCCATTACGTCATGCTTCAGAAATGTGGAAAATGGTCCGTTTTCAAAGGTTTTATTTTTGAACGTCAGTTCACATTTGTAGGTGGATCATCAGTGTTAGAGCTAAAATTAGCATGTTTAAAGTGATTTTCATGCTTCCAGGGGCCCAAAACACAAGATTTATGGAATGGTTAAAAGTGCATGAAAATGGCCAATTTACTCACTCTGAGTTCTCAAAAAGGGTTTCTTCACCCCGGGAAGTTAATTAAATACCATTTGGAGGCATTTAATGTTCGAGCAAAAACGGCTGATTTTCGACAAAAGAGATAACACCCCCCCATTACGTCATGCTTCAGAAATGTGGAAAATGGTCCGTTTTCAAATGTTTTATTTTTGAACGTCAGTTCACATTTGTAGGTGGATCATCAGTGTTAGAGCTAAAATTAGCATGTTTAAAGTGATTTTCATGCTTCCAGGGGCTCGGGAAGTTAATTAAATACCATTTGGAGGCATTTAATGTTCGAGCAAAAACGGCTGATTTTCGACAAAAGAGATAACACCCCCCCATTACGTCATGCTTCAGAAATGTGGAAAATGGTCCGTTTTCAAATGTTTTATTTTTGAACGTCAGTTCACATTTGTAGGTGGATCATCAGTGTTAGAGCTAAAATTAGCATGTTTAAAGTGATTTTCATGCTTCCAGGGGCCCAAAACACAAGATTTATGGAATGGTTAAAAGTGCATGAAAATGGCCAATTTACTCACTCTGAGTTCTCAAAAAGGGTTTCTTCACCCCGGGAAGTTAATTAAATACCATTTGGAGGCATTTAATGTTCGAGCAAAAACGGCTGATTTTCGACAAAAGAGATAACACCCCCCCATTACGTCATGCTTCAGAAATGTGGAAAATGGTCCGTTTTCAAATGTTTTATTTTTGAACGTCAGTTCACATTTGTAGGTGGATCATCAGTGTTAGAGCTAAAATTAGCATGTTTAAAGTGATTTTCATGCTTCCAGGGGCTCGGGAAGTGAAATAAATACCATTTGGAGGCATTTAATGTTCGAGCAAAAACGGCTGATTTTCGACAAAAGAGATAACACCCCCCCATTACGTCATGCTTCAGAAATGTGGAAAATGGTCCGTTTTCAAATGTTTTATTTTTGAACGTCAGTTCACATTTGTAGGTGGATCATCAGTGTTAGAGCTAAAATTAGCATGTTTAAAGTGATTTTTATGCTTCCAGGGGCTCGGGAAGTGAAATAAATACCATTTGGAGGCATTTAATGTTCGAGCAAAAACGGCTGATTTTCGACAAAAGAGATAACACCCCCCCATTACGTCATGCTTCAGAAATGTGGAAAATGGTCCGTTTTCAAATGTTTTATTTTTGAACGTCAGTTCACATTTGTAGGTGGATCATCAGTGTTAGAGCTAAAATTAGCATGTTTAAAGTGATTTTCATGCTTCCAGGGGCTCGGGAAGTTAATTAAATACCATTTGGAGGCATTTAATGTTCGAGCAAAAACGGCTGATTTTCGACAAAAGAGATAACACCCCCCCATTACGTCATGCTTCAGAAATGTGGAAAATGGTCCGTTTTCAAATGTTTTATTTTTGAACGTCAGTTCACATTTGTAGGTGGATCATCAGTGTTAGAGCTAAAATTAGCATGTTTAAAGTGATTTTCATGCTTCCAGGGGCCCAAAACACAAGATTTATGGAATGGTTAAAAGTGCATGAAAATGGCCAATTTACTCAGAGTTCTCAAAAAGGGTTTCTTCACCCCGGGAAGTTAATTAAATACCATTTGGAGGCATTTAATGTTCGAGCAAAAACGGCTGATTTTCGACAAAAGAGATAACACCCCCCCATTACGTCATGCTTCAGAAATGTGGAAAATGGTCCGTTTTCAAATGTTTTATTTTTGAACGTCAGTTCACATTTGTAGGTGGATCATCAGTGTTAGAGCTAAAATTAGCATGTTTAAAGTGATTTTCATGCTTCCAGGGGCTCGGGAAGTTAATTAAATACCATTTGGAGGCATTTAATGTTCGAGCAAAAACGGCTGATTTTCGACAAAAGAGATAACACCCCCCCATTACGTCATGCTTCAGAAATGTGGAAAATGGTCCGTTTTCAAATGTTTTATTTTTGAACGTCAGTTCACATTTGTAGGTGGATCATCAGTGTTAGAGCTAAAATTAGCATGTTTAAAGTGATTTTCATGCTTCCAGGGGCCCAAAACACAAGATTTATGGAATGGTTAAAAGTGCATGAAAATGGCCAATTTACTCACTCTGAGTTCTCAAAAAGGGTTTCTTCACCCCGGGAAGTTAATTAAATACCATTTGGAGGCATTTAATGTTCGAGCAAAAACGGCTGATTTTCGACAAAAGAGATAACACCCCCCCATTACGTCATGCTTCAGAAATGTGGAAAATGGTCCGTTTTCAAATGTTTTATTTTTGAACGTCAGTTCACATTTGTAGGTGGATCATCAGTGTTAGAGCTAAAATTAGCATGTTTAAAGTGATTTTCATGCTTCCAGGGGCTCGGGAAGTGAAATAAATACCATTTGGAGGCATTTAATGTTCGAGCAAAAACGGCTGATTTTCGACAAAAGAGATAACACCCCCCCATTACGTCATGCTTCAGAAATGTGGAAAATGGTCCGTTTTCAAATGTTTTATTTTTGAACGTCAGTTCACATTTGTAGGTGGATCATCAGTGTTAGAGCTAAAATTAGCATGTTTAAAGTGATTTTTATGCTTCCAGGGGCTCGGGAAGTGAAATAAATACCATTTGGAGGCATTTAATGTTCGAGCAAAAACGGCTGATTTTCGACAAAAGAGATAACACCCCCCCATTACGTCATGCTTCAGAAATGTGGAAAATGGTCCGTTTTCAAATGTTTTATTTTTGAACGTCAGTTCACATTTGTAGGTGGATCATCAGTGTTAGAGCTAAAATTAGCATGTTTAAAGTGATTTTCATGCTTCCAGGGGCTCGGGAAGTTAATTAAATACCATTTGGAGGCATTTAATGTTCGAGCAAAAACGGCTGATTTTCGACAAAAGAGATAACACCCCCCCATTACGTCATGCTTCAGAAATGTGGAAAATGGTCCGTTTTCAAATGTTTTATTTTTGAACGTCAGTTCACATTTGTAGGTGGATCATCAGTGTTAGAGCTAAAATTAGCATGTTTAAAGTGATTTTCATGCTTCCAGGGGCCCAAAACACAAGATTTATGGAATGGTTAAAAGTGCATGAAAATGGCCAATTTACTCAGAGTTCTCAAAAAGGGTTTCTTCACCCCGGGAAGTTAATTAAATACCATTTGGAGGCATTTAATGTTCGAGCTAAAACGGCTGATTTTCGACAAAAGAGATAACACCCCCCCATTACGTCATGCTTCAGAAATGTGGAAAATGGTCCGTTTTCAAATGTTTTATTTTTGAACGTCAGTTCACATTTGTAGGTGGATCATCAGTGTTAGAGCTAAAATTAGCATGTTTAAAGTGATTTTCATGCTTCCAGGGGCTCGGGAAGTTAATTAAATACCATTTGGAGGCATTTAATGTTCGAGCAAAAACGGCTGATTTTCGACAAAAGAGATAACACCCCCCATTACGTCATGCTTCAGAAATGTGGAAAATGGTCCGTTTTCAAATGTTTTATTTTTGAACGTCAGTTCACATTTGTAGGTGGATCATCAGTGTTAGAGCTAAAATTAGCATGTTTAAAGTGATTTTCATGCTTCCAGGGGCCCAAAACACAAGATTTATGGAATGGTTAAAAGTGCATGAAAATGGCCAATTTACTCACTCTGAGTTCTCAAAAAGGGTTTCTTCACCCCGGGAAGTTAATTAAATACCATTTGGAGGCATTTAATGTTCGAGCAAAAACGGCTGATTTTCGACAAAAGAGATAACACCCCCCCATTACGTCATGCTTCAGAAATGTGGAAAATGGTCCGTTTTCAAATGTTTTATTTTTGAACGTCAGTTCACATTTGTAGGTGGATCATCAGTGTTAGAGCTAAAATTAGCATGTTTAAAGTGATTTTCATGCTTCCAGGGGCTCGGGAAGTTAATTAAATACCATTTGGAGGCATTTAATGTTCGAGCAAAAACGGCTGATTTTCGACAAAAGAGATAACACCCCCCCATTACGTCATGCTTCAGAAATGTGGAAAATGGTCCATTTTCAAATGTTTTATTTTTGAACGTCAGTTCACATTTGTAGGTGGATCATCAGTGTTAGAGCTAAAATTAGCATGTTTAAAGTGATTTTTATGCTTCCAGGGGCTCGGGACGTGAAATAAATACCATTTGGAGGCATTTAATGTTCGAGCAAAAACGGCTGATTTTCGACAAAAGAGATAACACCCCCCCATTATGTCATGCTTCAGAAATGTGGAAAATGGTCCGTTTTCAAATGTTTTATTTTTGAACGTCAGTTCACATTTGTAGGTGGATTATCAGTGTTAGAGCTAAAATTAGCATGTTTAAAGTGATTTTTATGCTTCCAGGGGCTCGGGAAGTGAAATAAATACCATTTGGAGGCATTTAATGTTCGAGCAAAAACGGCTGATTTTCGACAAAAGAGATAACACCCCCCCATTACGTCATGCTTCAGAAATGTGGAAAATGGTCCGTTTTCAAATGTTTTATTTTTGAACGTCAGTTCACATTTGTAGGTGGATCATCAGTGTTAGAGCTAAAATTAGCATGTTTAAAGTGATTTTCATGCTTCCAGGGGCCCAAAACACAAGATTTATGGAATGGTTAAAAGTGCATGAAAATGGCCAATTTACTCACTCTGAGTTCTCAAAAAGGGTTTCTTCACCCCGGGAAGTTAATTAAATACCATTTGGAGGCATTTAATGTTCGAGCAAAAACGGCTGATTTTCGACAAAAGAGATAACACCCCCCCATTACGTCATGCTTCAGAAATGTGGAAAATGGTCCGTTTTCAAATGTTTTATTTTTGAACGTCAGTTCACATTTGTAGGTGGATCATCAGTGTTAGAGCTAAAATTAGCATGTTTAAAGTGATTTTCATGCTTCCAGGGGCTCGGGAAGTTAATTAAATACCATTTGGAGGCATTTAATGTTCGAGCAAAAACGGCTGATT
Organism: Lissotriton vulgaris; assembly: GCF_964263255.1. NCBI lineage: Eukaryota > Metazoa > Chordata > Amphibia > Caudata > Salamandridae > Lissotriton > Lissotriton vulgaris. The sequence goes on from NW_028252525.1 coordinate 26,996, forward strand.
TTCGACAAAAGAGATAACACCCCCCATTACGTCATGCTTCAGAAATGTGGAAAATGGTCCGTTTTCAAATGTTTTATTTTTGAACGTCAGTTCACATTTGTAGGTGGATCATCAGTGTTAGAGCTAAAATTTGCATGTTTAAAGTGATTTTCATGCTTCCAGGGGCCCAAAACACAAGATTTATGGAATGGTTAAAAGTGCATGAAAATGGCCAATTTACTCACTCTGAGTTCTCAAAAAGGGTTTCTTCACCCCGGGAAGTTAATTAAATACCATTTGGAGGCATTTAATGTTCGAGCAAAAACGGCTGATTTTCGACAAAAGAGATAACACCCCCCCATTACGTCATGCTTCAGAAATGTGGAAAATGGTCCGTTTTCAAATGTTTTATTTTTGAACGTCAGTTCATATTTGTAGGTGGATCATCAGTTTTAGAGCTAAAATTAGCATGTTTAAAGTGATTTTCATGCTTCCAGGGGCTCGGGAAGTTAATTAAATACCATTTGGAGGCATTTAATGTTCAAGCAAAAACGGCTGATTTTCGACAAAAGAGATAACACCCCCCCATTACGTCATGCTTCAGAAATGTGGAAAATGGTCCGTTTTCAAATGTTTTATTTTTGAACGTCAGTTCACATTTGTAGGTGGATCATCAGTGTTAGAGCTAAAATTAGCATGTTTAAAGTGATTTTCATGCTTCCAGGGGCCCAAAACACAAGATTTATGGAATGGTTAAAAGTGCATGAAAATGGCCAATTTACTCACTCTGAGTTCTCAAAAAGGGTTTCTTCACCCCGGGAAGTTAATTAAATACCATTTGGAGGCATTTAATGTTCGAGCAAAAACGGCTGATTTTCGACAAAAGAGATAACACCCCCCCATTACGTCATGCTTCAGAAATGTGGAAAATGGTCCGTTTTCAAATGTTTTATTTTTGAACGTCAGTTCACATTTGTAGGTGGATCATCAGTGTTAGAGCTAAAATTAGCATGTTTAAAGTGATTTTCATGCTTCCAGGGGCTCGGGAAGTGAAATAAATACCATTTGGAGGCATTTAATGTTCGAGCAAAAACGGCTGATTTTCGACAAAAGAGATAACACCCCCCCATCACGTCATGCTTCAGAAATGTGGAAAATGGTCCGTTTTCAAATGTTTTATTTTTGAATGTCAGTTCACATTTGTAGGTGGATCATCAGTGTTAGAGCTAAAATTAGCATGTTTAAAGTGATTTTTATGCTTCCAGGGGCTCGGGAAGTGAAATAAATACCATTTGGAGGCATTTAATGTTCGAGCAAAAACGGCTGATTTTCGACAAAAGAGATAACACCCCCCCATTACGTCATGCTTCAGAAATGTGGAAAATGGTCCGTTTTCAAATGTTTTATTTTTGAACGTCAGTTCACATTTGTAGGTGGATCATCAGTGTTAGAGCTAAAATTAGCATGTTTAAAGTGATTTTCATGCTTCCAGGGGCCCAAAACACAAGATTTATGGAATGGTTAAAAGTGCATGAAAATGGCCAATTTACTCACTCTGAGTTCTCAAAAAGGGTTTCTTCACCCCGGGAAGTTAATTAAATACCATTTGGAGGCATTTAATGTTCGAGCAAAAACGGCTGATTTTCGACAAAAGAGATAACACCCCCCCATTACGTCATGCTTCAGAAATGTGGAAAATGGTCCGTTTTCAAATGTTTTATTTTTGAACGTCAGTTCACATTTGTAGGTGGATCATCAGTGTTAGAGCTAAAATTAGCATGTTTAAAGTGATTTTCATGCTTCCAGGGGCTCGGGAAGTTAATTAAATACCATTTGGAGGCATTTAATGTTCGAGCAAAAACGGCTGATTTTCGACAAAAGAGATAACACCCCCATTACGTCATGCTTCAGAAATGTGGAAAATGGTCCGTTTTCAAATGTTTTATTTTTGAACGTCAGTTCACATTTGTAGGTGGATCATCAGTGTTAGAGCTAAAATTAGCATGTTTAAAGTGATTTTCATGCTTCCAGGGGCCCAAAACACAAGATTTATGGAATGGTTAAAAGTGCATGAAAATGGCCAATTTACTCACTCTGAGTTCTCAAAAAGGGTTTCTTCACCCCGGGAAGTTAATTAAATACCATTTGGAGGCATTTAATGTTCGAGCAAAAACGGCTGATTTTCGACAAAAGAGATAACACCCCCCCATTACGTCATGCTTCAGAAATGTGGAAAATGGTCCGTTTTCAAATGTTTTATTTTTTAACGTCAGTTCACATTTGTAGGTGGATCATCAGTGTTAGAGCTAAAATTAGCATGTTTAAAGTGATTTTCATGCTTCCAGGGGCTCGGGAAGTTAATTAAATACCATTTGGAGGCATTTAATGTTCGAGTAAAAACGGCTGATTTTCGACAAAAGAGATAACACCCCCCCATTACGTCATGCTTCAGAAATGTGGAAAATGGTCCGTTTTCAAATGTTTTATTTTTGAACGTCAGTTCACATTTGTAGGTGGATCATCAGTGTTAGAGCTAAAATTAGCATGTTTAAAGTGATTTTCATGCTTCCAGGGGCTCGGGAAGTTAATTAAATACCATTTGGAGGCATTTAATGTTCGAGCAAAAACGGCTGATTTTCGACAAAAGAGATAACACCCCCCATTACGTCATGCTTCAGAAATGTGGAAAATGGTCCGTTTTCAAATGTTTTATTTTTGAACGTCAGTTCACATTTGTAGGTGGATCATCAGTGTTAGAGCTAAAATTAGCATGTTTAAAGTGATTTTCATGCTTCCAGGGGCCCAAAACACAAGATTTATGGAATGGTTAAAAGTGCATGAAAATGGCCAATTTACTCACTCTGAGTTCTCAAAAAGGGTTTCTTCACCCCGGGAAGTTAATTAAATACCATTTGGAGGCATTTAATGTTCGAGCAAAAACGGCTGATTTTCGACAAAAGAGATAACACCCCCCCATTACGTCATGCTTCAGAAATGTGGAAAATGGTCCGTTTTCAAATGTTTTATTTTTGAACGTCAGTTCACATTTGTAGGTGGATCATCAGTGTTAGAGCTAAAATTAGCATGTTTAAAGTGATTTTCATGCTTCCAGGGGCTCGGGAAGTTAATTAAATACCATTTGGAGGCATTTAATGTTCGAGCAAAAACGGCTGATTTTCGACAAAAGAGATAACACCCCCCCATTACGTCATGCTTCAGAAATGTGGAAAATGGTCCGTTTTCAAATGTTTTATTTTTGAACGTCAGTTCACATTTGTAGGTGGATCATCAGTGTTAGAGCTAAAATTAGCATGTTTAAAGTGATTTTTATGCTTCCAGGGGCTCGGGAAGTGAAATAAATACCATTTGGAGGCATTTAATGTTCGAGCAAAAACGGCTGATTTTCGACAAAAGAGATAACACCCCCCCATTATGTCATGCTTCAGAAATGTGGAAAATGGTCCGTTTTCAAATGTTTTATTTTTGAACGTCAGTTCACATTTGTAGGTGGATCATCAGTGTTAGAGCTAAAATTAGCATGTTTAAAGTGATTTTTATGCTTCCAGGGGCTCGGGAAGTGAAATAAATACCATTTGGAGGCATTTAATGTTCGAGCAAAAACGGCTGATTTTCGACAAAAGAGATAACACCCCCCCATTACGTCATGCTTCGGAAATGTGGAAAATGGTCCGTTTTCAAATGTTTTATTTTTGAACGTCAGTTCACATTTGTAGGTGGATCATCAGTGTTAGAGCTAAAATTAGCATGTTTAAAGTGATTTTCATGCTTCCAGGGGCCCAAAACACAAGATTTATGGAATGGTTAAAAGTGCATGAAAATGGCCAATTTACTCACTCTGAGTTCTCAAAAAGGGTTTCTTCACCCCGGGAAGTTAATTAAATACCATTTGGAGGCATTTAATGTTCGAGCAAAAACGGCTGATTTTCGACAAAAGAGATAACACCCCCCCATTACGTCATGCTTCAGAAATGTGGAAAATGGTCCGTTTTCAAATGTTTTATTTTTGAACGTCAGTTCACATTTGTAGGTGGATCATCAGTGTTAGAGCTAAAATTAGCATGTTTAAAGTGATTTTCATGCTTCCAGGGGCTCGGGAAGTTAATTAAATACCATTTGGAGGCATTTAATGTTCGAGCAAAAACGGCTGATTTTCGACAAAAGAGATAACACCCCCCATTACGTCATGCTTCAGAAATGTGGAAAATGGTCCGTTTTCAAATGTTTTATTTTTGAACGTCAGTTCACATTTGTAGGTGGATCATCAGTGTTAGAGCTAAAATTTGCATGTTTAAAGTGATTTTCATGCTTCCAGGGGCCCAAAACACAAGATTTATGGAATGGTTAAAAGTGCATGAAAATGGCCAATTTACTCACTCTGAGTTCTCAAAAAGGGTTTCTTCACCCCGGGAAGTTAATTAAATACCATTTGGAGGCATTTAATGTTCGAGCAAAAACGGCTGATTTTCGACAAAAGAGATAACACCCCCCCATTACGTCATGCTTCAGAAATGTGGAAAATGGTCCGTTTTCAAATGTTTTATTTTTGAACGTCAGTTCACATTTGTAGGTGGATCATCAGTTTTAGAGCTAAAATTAGCATGTTTAAAGTGATTTTCATGCTTCCAGGGGCTCGGGAAGTTAATTAAATACCATTTGGAGGCATTTAATGTTCAAGCAAAAACGGCTGATTTTCGACAAAAGAGATAACACCCCCCCATTACGTCATGCTTCAGAAATGTGGAAAATGGTCCGTTTTCAAATGTTTTATTTTTGAACGTCAGTTCACATTTGTAGGTGGATCATCAGTGTTAGAGCTAAAATTAGCATGTTTAAAGTGATTTTCATGCTTCCAGGGGCCCAAAACACAAGATTTATGGAATGGTTAAAAGTGCATGAAAATGGCCAATTTACTCACTCTGAGTTCTCAAAAAGGGTTTCTTCACCCCGGGAAGTTAATTAAATACCATTTGGAGGCATTTAATGTTCGAGCAAAAACGGCTGATTTTCGACAAAAGAGATAACACCCCCCCATTACGTCATGCTTCAGAAATGTGGAAAATGGTCCGTTTTCAAATGTTTTATTTTTGAACGTCAGTTCACATTTGTAGGTGGATCATCAGTGTTAGAGCTAAAATTAGCATGTTTAAAGTGATTTTCATGCTTCCAGGGGCTCGGGAAGTGAAATAAATACAATTTGGAGGCATTTAATGTTCGAGCAAAAAAGGCTGATTTTCGACAAAAGAGATAACACCCCCCCATTACGTCATGCTTCAGAAATGTGGAAAATGGTCCGTTTTCAAATGTTTTATTTTTGAACGTCAGTTCACATTTGTAGGTGGATCATCAGTGTTAGAGCTAAAATTAGCATGTTTAAAGTGATTTTTATGCTTCCAGGGGCTCGGGAAGTGAAATAAATACCATTTGGAGGCATTTAATGTTCGAGCAAAAACGGCTGATTTTCGACAAAAGAGATAACACCCCCCCATTACGTCATGCTTCAGAAATGTGGAAAATGGTCCGTTTTCAAATGTTTTATTTTTGAACGTCAGTTCACATTTGTAGGTGGATCATCAGTGTTAGAGCTAAAATTAGCATGTTTAAAGTGATTTTCATGCTTCCAGGGGCCCAAAACACAAGATTTATGGAATGGTTAAAAGTGCATGAAAATGGCCAATTTACTCACTCTGAGTTCTCAAAAAGGGTTTCTTCACCCCGGGAAGTTAATTAAATACCATTTGGAGGCATTTAATGTTCGAGCAAAAACGGCTGATTTTCGACAAAAGAGATAACACCCCCCCATTACGTCATGCTTCAGAAATGTGGAAAATGGTCCGTTTTCAAATGTTTTATTTTTGAACGTCAGTTCACATTTGTAGGTGGATCATCAGTGTTAGAGCTAAAATTAGCATGTTTAAAGTGATTTTCATGCTTCCAGGGGCTCGGGAAGTTAATTAAATACCATTTGGAGGCATTTAATGTTCGAGCAAAAACGGCTGATTTTCGACAAAAGAGATAACACCCCCATTACGTCATGCTTCAGAAATGTGGAAAATGGTCCGTTTTCAAATGTTTTATTTTTGAACGTCAGTTCACATTTGTAGGTGGATCATCAGTGTTAGAGCTAAAATTAGCATGTTTAAAGTGATTTTCATGCTTCCAGGGGCTCGGGAAGTTAATTAAATACCATTTGGAGGCATTTAATGTTCGAGTAAAAACGGCTGATTTTCGACAAAAGAGATAACACCCCCCCATTACGTCATGCTTCAGAAATGTGGAAAATGGTCCGTTTTCAAATGTTTTATTTTTGAACGTCAGTTCACATTTGTAGGTGGATCATCAGTGTTAGAGCTAAAATTAGCATGTTTAAAGTGATTTTCATGCTTCCAGGGGCCCAAAACACAAGATTTATGGAATGGTTAAAAGTGCATGAAAATGGCCAATTTACTCACTCTGAGTTCTCAAAAAGGGTTTCTTCACCCCGGGAAGTTAATTAAATACCATTTGGAGGCATTTAATGTTCGAGCAAAAACGGCTGATTTTCGACAAAAGAGATAACACCCCCCCATTACGTCATGCTTCAGAAATGTGGAAAATGGTCCGTTTTCAAATGTTTTATTTTTGAACGTCAGTTCACATTTGTAGGTGGATCATCAGTGTTAGAGCTAAAATTAGCATGTTTAAAGTGATTTTCATGCTTCCAGGGGCTCGGGAAGTTAATTAAATACCATTTGGAGGCATTTAATATTCGAGCAAAAACGGCTGATTTTCGACAAAAGAGATAACACCCCCCCATTACGTCATGCTTCAGAAATGTGGAAAATGGTCAGTTTTCAAATGTTTTATTTTTGAACGTCAGTTCACATTTGTAGGTGGATCATCAGTGTTAGAGCTAAAATTAGCATGTTTAAAGTGATTTTCATGCTTCCAAGGGCCCAAAACACAAGATTTATGGAATGGTTAAAAGTGCATGAAAATGGCCAATTTACTCACTCTGAGTTCTCAAAAAGGGTTTCTTCACCCCGGGAAGTTAATTAAATACCATTTGGAGGCATTTAATGTTCGAGCAAAAACGGCAGATTTTCGACAAAAGAGATAACACCCCCCCATTACGTCATTCTTCAGAAATGTGGAAAATGGTCCGTTTTCAAATGTTTTATTTTTGAACGTCAGTTCACATTTGTAGGTGGATCATCAGTGTTAGAGCTAAAATTAGCATGTTTAAAGTGATTTTCATGCTTCCAGGGGCTCGGGAAGTTAATTAAATACCATTTGGAGGCATTTAATGTTCGAGCAAAAACGGCTGATTTTCGACAAAAGAGATAACACCCCCCATTACGTCATGCTTCAGAAATGTGGAAAATGGTCCGTTTTCAAATGTTTTATTTTTGAACGTCAGTTCACATTTGTAGGTGGATCATCAGTGTTAGAGCTAAAATTAGCATGTTTAAAGTGATTTTCATGCTTCCAGGGGCCCAAAACACAAGATTTATGGAATGGTTAAAAGTGCATGAAAATGGCCAATTTACTCACTCTGAGTTCTCAAAAAGGGTTTCTTCACCCCGGGAAGTTAATTAAATACCATTTGGAGGCATTTAATGTTCGAGCAAAAACGGCTGATTTTCGACAAAAGAGATAACACCCCCCCATTACGTCATGCTTCAGAAATGTGGAAAATGGTCCGTTTTCAAATGTTTTATTTTTGAACGTCAGTTCACATTTGTAGGTGGATCATCAGTGTTAGAGCTAAAATTAGCATGTTTAAAGTGATTTTCATGCTTCCAGGGGCTCGGGAAGTTAATTAAATACCATTTGGAGGCATTTAATGTTCAAGCAAAAACGGCTGATTTTCGACAAAAGAGATAACACCCCCCCCATTACGTCATGCTTCAGAAATGTGGAAAATGGTCCGTTTTCAAATGTTTTATTTTTGAACGTCAGTTCACATTTGTAGGTGGATCATCAGTGTTAGAGCTAAAATTAGCATGTTTAAAGTGATTTTCATGCTTCCAGGGGCCCAAAACACAAGATTTATGGAATGGTTAAAAGTGCATGAAAATGGCCAATTTACTCACTCTGAGTTCTCAAAAAGGGTTTCTTCACCCCGGGAAGTTAATTAAATACCATTTGGAGGCATTTAATGTTCGAGCAAAAACGGCTGATTTTCGACAAAAGAGATAACACCCCCCCATTACGTCATGCTTCAGAAATGTGGAAAATGGTCCGTTTTCAAATGTTTTATTTTTGAACGTCAGTTCACATTTGTAGGTGGATCATCAGTGTTAGAGCTAAAATTAGCATGTTTAAAGTGATTTTCATGCTTCCAGGGGCTCGGGAAGTGAAATAAATACCATTTGGAGGCATTTAATGTTCGAGCAAAAACGGCTGATTTTCGACAAAAGAGATAACACCCCCCCCATTACGTCATGCTTCAGAAATGTGGAAAATGGTCCGTTTTCAAATGTTTTATTTTTGAACGTCAGTTCACATTTGTAGGTGGATCATCAGTGTTAGAGCTAAAATTAGCATGTTTAAAGTGATTTTTATGCTTCCAGGGGCTCGGGAAGTGAAATAAATACCATTTGGAGGCATTTAATGTTCGAGCAAAAACGGCTGATTTTCGACAAAAGAGATAACACCCCCCCATTAGTCATGCTTCAGAAATGTGGAAAATGGTCCGTTTTCAAATGTTTTATTTTTGAACGTCAGTTCACATTTGTAGGTGGATCATCAGTGTTAGAGCTAAAACTAGCATGTTTAAAGTGATTTTCATGCTTCCAGGGGCCCAAAACACAAGATTTATGGAATGGTTAAAAGTGCATGAAAATGGCCAATTTACTCACTCTGAGTTCTCAAAAAGGGTTTCTTCACCCCGGGAAGTTAATTAAATACCATTTGGAGGCATTTAATGTTCGAGCAAAAACGGCTGATTTTCGACAAAAGAGATAACACCCGCCCATTACGTCATGCTTCAGAAATGTGGAAAATGGTCCGTTTTCAAATGTTTTATTTTTGAACGTCAGTTCACATTTGTAGGTGGATCATCAGTGTTAGAGCTAAAATTAGCATGTTTAAAGTGATTTTCATGCTTCCAGGGGCTCGGGAAGTTAATTAAATACCATTTGGAGGCATTTAATGTTCGAGCAAAAACGGCTGATTTTCGACAAAAGAGATAACACCCCCCCATTACGTCATGCTTCAGAAATGTGGAAAATGGTCCGTTTTCAAATGTTTTATTTTTGAACGTCAGTTCACATTTGTAGGTGGATCATCAGTGTTAGAGCTAAAATTAGCATGTTTAAAGTGATTTTCATGCTTCCAGGGGCCCAAAACACAAGATTTATGGAATGGTTAAAAGTGCATGAAAATGGCCAATTTACTCACTCTGAGTTCTCAAAAAGGGTTTCTTCACCCCGGGAAGATAATTAAATACCATTTGGAGGCATTTAATGTTCGAGCAAAAACGGCTGATTTTCGACAAAAGAGATAACACCCCCCCATTACGTCATGCTTCAGAAATGTGGAAAATGGTCCGTTTTCAAATGTTTTATTTTTGAACGTCAGTTCACATTTGTAGGTGGATCATCAGTGTTAGAGCTAAAATTAGCATGTTTAAAGTGATTTTCATGCTTCCAGGGGCTCGGGAAGTTAATTAAATACCATTTGGAGGCATTTAATGTTCGAGCAAAAACGGCTGATTTTCGACAAAAGAGATAACACCCCCCCATTACGTCATGCTTCAGAAATGTGGAAAATGGTCCGTTTTCAAATGTTTTATTTTTGAACGTCAGTTCACATTTGTAGGTGGATCATCAGTGTTAGAGCTAAAATTAGCATGTTTAAAGTGATTTTCATGCTTCCAGGGGCTCGGGAAGTGAAATAAATACCATTTGGAGGCATTTAATGTTCGAGCAAAAACGGCTGATTTTCGACAAAAGGGATAACACCCCCCATTACGTCATGCTTCAGAAATGTGGAAAATGGTCCGTTTTCAAATGTTTTATTTTTGAACGTCAGTTCACATTTGTAGGTGGATCATCAGTGTTAGAGCTAAAATTAGCATGTTTAAAGTGATTTTCATGCTTCCAGGGGCCCAAAACACAAGATTTATGGAATGGTTAAAAGTGCATGAAAATGGCCAATTTACTCACTCTGGGTTCTCAAAAAGGGTTTCTTCACCCCGGGAAGTTAATTAAATACCATTTGGAGGCATTTAATGTTCGAGCAAAAACGGCTGATTTTCGACAAAAGAGATAACACCCCCCATTACGTCATGCTTCAGAAATGTGGAAAATGGTCCGTTTTCAAATGTTTTATTTTTGAACGTCAGTTCACATTTGTAGGTGGATCATCAGTGTTAGAGCTAAAATTAGCATGTTTAAAGTGATTTTCATGCTTCCAGGGGCTCAGGAAGTTAATTAAATACCATTTGGAGGCATTTAATGTTCGAGCAAAAACGGCTGATTTTCGACAAAAGAGATAACACCCCCCCATTACGTCATGCTTCAGAAATGTGGAAAATGGTCCGTTTTCAAATGTTTTATTTTTGAACGTCAGTTCACATTTGTAGGTGGATCATCAGTGTTAGAGCTAAAATTAGCATGTTTAAAGTGATTTTCATGCTTCCAGGGGCCCAAAACACAAGATTTATGGAATGGTTAAAAGTGCATGAAAATGGCCAATTTACTCACTCTGGGTTCTCAAAAAGGGTTTCTTCACCCCGGGAAGTTAATTAAATACCATTTGGAGGCATTTAATGTTCGAGCAAAAACGGCTGATTTTCGACAAAAGAGATAACACCCCCCATTACGTCATGCTTCAGAAATGTGGAAAATGGTCCGTTTTCAAATGTTTTATTTTTGAACGTCAGTTCACATTTGTAGGTGGATCATCAGTGTTAGAGCTAAAATTAGCATGTTTAAAGTGATTTTCATGCTTCCAGGGGCTCGGGAAGTTAATTAAATACCATTTGGAGGCATTTAATGTTCGAGCAAAAACGGCTGATTTTCGACAAAAGAGATAACACCCCCCCCATTACGTCATGCTTCAGAAATGTGGAAAATGGTCCGTTTTCAAATGTTTTATTTTTGAACGTCAGTTCACATTTGTAGGTGGATCATCAGTGTTAGAGCTAAAATTAGCATGTTTAAAGTGATTTTCATGCTTCCAGGGGCTCGGGAAGTTAATTAAATACCATTTGGAGGCATTTAATGTTCGAGCAAAAACGGCTGATTTTCGACAAAAGAGATAACACCCCCCCATTACGTCATGCTTCAGAAATGTGGAAAATGGTCCGTTTTCAAATGTTTTATTTTTGAACGTCAGTTCACATTTGTAGGTGGATCATCAGTGTTAGAGCTAAAATTAGCATGTTTAAAGTGATTTTCATGCTTCCAGGGGCTCGGGAAATGAAATAAATACCATTTGGAGGCATTTAATGTTCGAGCAAAAACGGCTGATTTTCGACAAAAGAGATAACACCCCCCCATTACGTCATGCTTCAGAAATGTGGAAAATGGTCCGTTTTCAAATGTTTTATTTTTGAACGTCAGTTCACATTTGTAGGTGGATCATCAGTGTTAGAGCTAAAATTAGCATGTTTAAAGTGATTTTTATGCTTCCAGGGGTTTGGGAAGTGAAATAAATACCATTTGGAGGCATTTAATGTTCGAGCAAAAACGGCTGATTTTCGACAAAAGAGATAACACCCCCCATTACGTCATGCTTCAGAAATGTGGAAAATGGTCCGTTTTCAAATGTTTTATTTTTGAACGTCAGTTCACATTTGTAGGTGGATCATCAGTGTTAGAGCTAAAATTAGCATGTTTAAAGTGATTTTCATGCTTCCAGGGGCCCAAAACACAAGATTTATGGAATGGTTAAAAGTGCATGAAAATGGCCAATTTACTCACTCTGGGTTCTCAAAAAGGGTTTCTTCACCCCGGGAAGTTGATTAAATACCATTTGGAGGCATTTAATGTTCGAGCAAAAACGGCTGATTTTCGACAAAAGAGATAACACCCCCCATTACGTCATGCTTCAGAAATGTGGAAAATGGTCCGTTTTCAAATGTTTTATTTTTGAACGTCAGTTCACATTTGTAGGTGGATCATCAGTGTTAGAGCTAAAATTAGCATGTTTAAAGTGATTTTCATGCTTCCAGGGGCTCGGGAAGTTAATTAAATACCATTTGGAGGCATTTAATGTTCGAGCAAAAACGGCTGATTTTCGACAAAAGAGATAACACCCCCCCATTACGTCATGCTTCAGAAATGTGGAAAATGGTCCGTTTTCAAATGTTTTATTTTTGAACGTCAGTTCACATTTGTAGGTGGATCATCAGTGTTAGAGCTAAAATTAGCATGTTTAAAGTGATTTTCATGCTTCCAGGGGCCCAAAACACAAGATTTATGGAATGGTTAAAAGTGCATGAAAATGGCCAATTTACTCACTCTGAGTTCTCAAAAAGGGTTTCTTCACCCCGGAAAGTTAATTAAATACCATTTGGAGGCATTTAATGTTCGAGCAAAAACGGCTGATTTTCGACAAAAGAGATAACACCCCCCCATTACGTCATGCTTCAGAAATGTGGAAAATGGTCCGTTTTCAAATGTTTTATTTTTGAACGTCAGTTCACATTCGTAGGTGGATCATCAGTGTTAGAGCTAAAATTAGCATGTTTAAAGTGATTTTCATGCTTCCAGGGGCTCGGGAAGTTAATTAAATACCATTTGGAGGCATTTAATGTTCGAGCAAAAACGGCTGATTTTTGACAAAAGAGATAACACCCCCCATTACGTCATGCTTCAGAAATGTGGAAAATGGTCCGTTTTCAAATGTTTTATTTTTGAACGTCAGTTCACATTTGTAGGTGGATCATCAGTGTTAGAGCTAAAATTAGCATGTTTAAAGTGATTTTCATGCTTCCAGGGGCCCAAAACACAAGATTTATGGAATGGTTAAAAGTGCATGAAAATGGCCAATTTACTCACTCTGAGTTCTCAAAAAGGGTTTCTTCACCCCGGGAAGTTAATTAAATACCATTTGGAGGCATTTAATGTTCGAGCAAAAACGGCTGATTTTCGACAAAAGAGATAACACCCCCCCATTACGTCATGCTTCAGAAATGTGGAAAATGGTCCGATTTCAAATGTTTTATTTTTGAACGTCAGTTCACATTTGTAGGTGGATCATCAGTGTTAGAGCTAAAATTAGCATGTTTAAAGTGATTTTCATGCTTCCAGGGGCTTGGGAAGTTAATTAAATACCATTTGGAGGCATTTAATGTTCGAGCAAAAACGGCTGATTTTCGACAAAAGAGATAACACCCCCCCATTACGTCATGCTTCAGAAATGTGGAAAATGGTCCGTTTTCAAATGTTTTATTTTTGAAAGCTAAAATTAGCATGTTTAAAGTGATTTTCATGCTTCCAGGGGCCCAAAACACAAGATTTATGGAATGGGTAAAAGTGCATGAAAATGGCCAATTTACTCACTCTGAGTTCTCAAAAAGGGTTTCTTCACCCCGGGAAGTTAATTAAATACCATTTGGAGGCATTTAATGTTCGAGCAAAAACGGCTGATTTTCGACAAAAGAGATAACACCCCCCCATTACGTCATGCTTCAGAAATGTGGAAAATGGTCCGTTTTCAAATGTTTTATTTTTGAACGTCAGTTCACATTTGTAGGTGGATCATCAGTGTTAGAGCTAAAATTAGCATGTTTAAAGTGATTTTTATGCTTCCAGGGGCTCGGGAAGTGAAATAAATACCATTTGGAGGCATTTAATGTTCGAGCAAAAACGGCTGATTTTCGACAAAAGAGATAACACCCCCCCATTACGTCATGCTTCAGAAATGTGGAAAATGGTCCGTTTTCAAATGTTTTATTTTTGAACGTCAGTTCACATTTGTAGGTGGATCATCAGTGTTAGAGCTAAAATTAGCATGTTTAAAGTGATTTTCATGCTTCCAGGGGCCCAAAACACAAGATTTATGGAATGGTTAAAAGTGCATGAAAATGGCCAATTTACTCACTCTGAGTTCTCAAAAAGGGTTTCTTCACCCCGGGAAGTTAATTAAATACCATTTGGAGGCATTTAATGTTCGAGCAAAAACGGCTGATTTTCGACAAAAGAGATAACACCCCCCCATTACGTCATGCTTCAGAAATGTGGAAAATGGTCCGTTTTCAAATGTTTTATTTTTGAACGTCAGTTCACATTTGTAGGTGGATCATCAGTGTTAGAGCTAAAATTAGCATGTTTAAAGTGATTTTCATGCTTCCAGGGGCTCGGGAAGTTAATTAAATACCATTTGGAGGCATTTAATGTTCGAGCAAAAACGGCTGATTTTCGACAAAAGAGATAACACCCCCCCATTACGTCATGCTTCAGAAATGTGGAAAATGGTCCGTTTTCAAATGTTTTATTTTTGAACGTCAGTTCACATTTGTAGGTGGATCATCAGTGTTAGAGCTAAAATTAGCATGTTTAAAGTGATTTTCATGCTTCCAGGGGCCCAAAACACAAGATTTATGGAATGGTTAAAAGTGCATGAAAATGGCCAATTTACTCACTCTGAGTTCTCAAAAAGGGTTTCTTCACCCCGGGAAGTTAATTAAATACCATTTGGAGGCATTTAATGTTCGAGCAAAAACGGCTGATTTTTGACAAAAGAGATAACACCCCCCCATTACGTCATGCTTCAGAAATGTGGAAAATGGTCCGTTTTCAAATGTTTTATTTTTGAACGTCAGTTCACATTTGTAGGTGGATCATCAGTGTTAGAGCTAAAATTAGCATGTTTAAAGTGATTTTCATGCTTCCAGGGGCTCGGGAAGTGAAATAAATACCATTTGGAGGCATTTAATGTTCGAGCAAAAACGGCTGATTTTCGACAAAAGAGATAACACCCCCCCATTACGTCATGCTTCAGAAATGTGGAAAATGGTCCGTTTTCAAATGTTTTATTTTTGAACGTCAGTTCACATTTGTAGGTGGATCATCAGTGTTAGAGCTAAAATTAGCATGTTTAAAGTGATTTTTATGCTTCCAGGGGCTCGGGAAGTGAAATAAATACCATTTGGAGGCATTTAATGTTCGAGCAAAAACGGCTGATTTTCGACAAAAGAGATAACACCCCCCCATTACGTCATGCTTCAGAAATGTGGAAAATGGTCCGTTTTCAAATGTTTTATTTTTGAACGTCAGTTCACATTTGTAGGTGGATCATCAGTGTTAGAGCTAAAATTAGCATGTTTAAAGTGATTTTCATGCTTCCAGGGGCCCAAAACACAAGATTTATGGAATGGTTAAAAGTGCATGAAAATGGCCAATTTACTCACTCTGAGTTCTCAAAAAGGGTTTCTTCACCCCGGGAAGTTAATAAATACCATTTGGAGGCATTTAATGTTCGAGCAAAAACGGCTGATTTTCGACAAAAGAGATAACACCCCCCCATTACGTCATGCTTCAGAAATGTGGAAAATGGTCCGTTTTCAATGTTTTTATTTTTGAACGTCAGTTCACATTTGTAGGTGGATCATCAGTGTTAGAGCTAAAATTAGCATGTTTAAAGTGATTTTCATGCTTCCAGGGGCTCGGGAAGTGAAATAAATACCATTTGGAGGCATTTAATGTTCGAGCAAAAACGGCTGATTTTCGACAAAAGAGATAACACCCCCCCCCCATTACGTCATGCTTCAGAAATGTGGAAAATGGTCCATTTTCAAATGTTTTATTTTTGAACGTCAGTTCACATTTGTAGGTGGATCATCAGTGTTAGAGCTAAAATTAGCATGTTTAAAGTGATTTTCATGCTTCCAGGGGCCCAAAACACAAGATTTATGGAATGGTTAAAAGTGCATGAAAATGGCCAATTTACTCACTCTGAGTTCTCAAAAAGGGTTTCTTCACCCCGGGAAGTTAATTAAATACCATTTGGAGGCATTTAATGTTCGAGCAAAAACGGCTGATTTTCGACAAAAGAGATAACACCCCCCCATTACGTCATGCTTCAGAAATGTGGAAAATGGTCCGTTTTCAAATGTTTTATTTTTGAACGTCAGTTCACATTTGTAGGTGGATCATCAGTGTTAGAGCTAAAATTAGCATGTTTAAAGTGATTTTCATGCTTCCAGGGGCTCGGGAAGTGAAATAAATACCATTTGGAGGCATTTAATGTTCGAGCAAAAACGGCTGATTTTCGACAAAAGAGATAACACCCCCCCATTACGTCATGCTTCAGAAATGTGGAAAATGGTCCGTTTTCAAATGTTTTA
The DNA here is from genome assembly GCF_964263255.1 of Lissotriton vulgaris. NCBI lineage: Eukaryota > Metazoa > Chordata > Amphibia > Caudata > Salamandridae > Lissotriton > Lissotriton vulgaris. The sequence goes on from NW_028252525.1 coordinate 43,275, forward strand.
TTTTTGAACGTCAGTTCACATTTGTAGGTGGATCATCAGTGTTAGAGCTAAAATTAGCATGTTTAAAGTGATTTTCCTGCTTCCAGGGGCCCAAAACACAAGATTTATGGAATGGTTAAAAGTGCATGAAAATGGCCAATTTACTCACTCTGAGTTCTCAAAAAGGGTTTCTTCACCCCGGGAAGTTAATTAAATACCATTTGGAGGCATTTAATGTTCGAGCAAAAACGGCTGATTTTCGACAAGAGAGATAACACCCCCCCATTACGTCATGCTTCAGAAATGTGGAAAATGGTCCGTTTTCAAATGTTTTATTTTTGAACGTCAGTTCACATTTGTAGGTGGATCATCAGTGTTAGAGCTAAAATTAGCATGTTTAAAGTGATTTTCATGCTTCCAGGGGCTCGGGAAGTTAATTAAATACCATTTGGAGGCATTTAATGTTCGAGCAAAAACGGCTGATTTTCGACAAAAGATATAACACCCCCCCATTACGTCATGCTTCAGAAATGTGGAAAATGGTCCGTTTTCAAATGTTTTATTTTTGAACGTCAGTTCACATTTGTAGGTGGATCATCAGTGTTAGAGCTAAAATTAGCATGTTTAAAGTGATTTTCATGCTTCCAGGGGCCCAAAACACAAGATTTATGGAATGGTTAAAAGTGCATGAAAATGGCCAATTTATTCACTCTGAGTTCTCAAAAAGGGTTTCTTCACCCCGGGAAGTTAATTAAATACCATTTGGAGGCATTTAATGTTCGAGCAAAAACGGCTGATTTTCGACAAAAGAGATAACACCCCCCCATTACGTCATGCTTCAGAAATGTGGAAAATGGTCCGTTTTCAAATGTTTTATTTTTGAACGTCAGTTCACATTTGTAGGTGGATCATCAGTGTTAGAGCTAAAATTAGCATGTTTAAAGTGATTTTCATGCTTCCAGGGGCTCGGGAAGTGAAATAAATACCATTTGGAGGCATTTAATGTTCGAGCAAAAACGGCTGATTTTCGACAAAAGAGATAACACCCCCCCATTACGTCATGCTTCAGAAATGTGGAAAATGGTCAGTTTTCAAATGTTTTATTTTTGAACGTCAGTTCACATTTGTAGGTGGATCATCAGTGTTAGAGCTAAAATTAGCATGTTTAAAGTGATTTTCATGCTTCCAGGGGCCCAAAACACAAGATTTATGGAATGGTTAAAAGTGCATGAAAATGGCCAATTTACTCACTCTGAGTTCTCAAAAAGGGTTTCTTCACCCCGGGAAGTTAATTAAATACCATTTGGAGGCATTTAATGTTCGAGCAAAAACGGCAGATTTTCGACAAAAGAGATAACACCCCCCCATTACGTCATGCTTCAGAAATGTGGAAAATGGTCCGTTTTCAAATGTTTTATTTTTGAACGTCAGTTCACATTTGTAGGTGGATCATCAGTGTTAGAGCTAAAATTAGCATGTTTAAAGTGATTTTCATGCTTCCAGGGGCTCGGGAAGGTAATTAAATACCGTTTGGAGGCATTTAATGTTCGAGCAAAAACGGCTGATTTTCGACAAAAGAGATAACACCCCCCCATTACGTCATGCTTCAGAAATGTGGAAAATGGTCCGTTTTCAAATGTTTTATTTTTGAACGTCAGTTCACATTTGTAGGTGGATCATCAGTGTTAGAGCTAAAATTAGCATGTTTAAAGTGATTTTCATGCTTCCAGGGGCCCAAAACACAAGATTTATGGAATGGTTAAAAGTGCATGAAAATGGCCAATTTACTCACTCTGAGTTCTCAAAAAGGGTTTCTTCACCCCGGGAAGTTAATTAAATACCATTTGGAGGCATTTAATGTTCGAGCAAAAACGGCTGATTTTCGACAAAAGAGATAACACCCCCCCATTACGTCATGCTTCAGAAATGTGGAAAATGGTCGGTTTTCAAATGTTTTATTTTTGAACGTCAGTTCACATTTGTAGGTGGATCATCAGTGTTAGAGCTAAAATTAGCATGTTTAAAGTGATTTTCATGCTTCCAGGGGCTCGGGAAGTGAAATAAATACCATTTGGAGGCATTTAATGTTCGAGCAAAAACGGCTGATTTTCGACAAAAGAGATAACACCCCCCCATTACGTCATGCTTCAGAAATGTGGAAAATGGTCCGTTTTCAAATGTTTTATTTTTTAACGTCAGTTCACATTTGTAGGTGGATCATCAATGTTAGAGCTAAAATTAGCATGTTTAAAGTGATTTTTATGCTTCCAGGGGCTCGGGAAGTGAAATAAATACCATTTGGAGGCATTTAATGTTCGAGCAAAAACGGCTGATTTTCGACAAAAGAGATAACACCCCCCCATTACGTCATGCTTCAGAAATGTGGAAAATGGTCTGTTTTCAAATGTTTTATTTTTGAACGTCAGTTCACATTTGTAGGTGGATCATCAGTGTTAGAGCTAAAATTAGCATGTTTAAAGTGATTTTCATCCTTCCAGGGGCCCAAAACACAAGATTTATGGAATGGTTAAAAGTGCATGAAAATGGCCAATTTACTCACTCTGAGTTCTCAAAAAGGGTTTCTTCACCCCGGGAAGTTAATTAAATACCATTTGGAGGCATTTAATGCTCGAGCAAAAACGGCTGATTTTCGACAAAAGAGATAACACCCCCCCATTACGTCATGCTTCAGAAATGTGGAAAATGGTCCGTTTTCAAATGTTTTATTTTTGAACGTCAGTTCACATTTGTAGGTGGATCATCAGTGTTAGAGCTAAAATTAGCATGTTTAAAGTGATTTTCATGCTTCCAGGGGCTCGGGAAGTTAATTAAATACCATTTGGAGGCATTTAATGTTCGAGCAAAAACGGCTGATTTTCGACAAAAGAGATAACACCCCCCCATTACGTCATGCTTCAGAAATGTGGAAAATGGTCCGTTTTCAAATGTTTTATTTTTGAACGTCAGTTCACATTTGTAGGTGGATCATCAGTGTTAGAGCTAAAATTAGCATGTTTAAAGTGATTTTCATGCTTCCAGGGGCCCAAAACACAAGATTTATGGAATGGTTAAAAGTGCATGAAAATGGCCAATTTACTCACTCTGAGTTCTCAAAAAGGGTTTCTTCACCCCGGGAAGTTAATTAAATACCATTTGGAGGCATTTAATGTTCGAGCAAAAACGGCTGATTTTCGACAAAAGAGATAACACCCCCCCATTACGTCATGCTTCAGAAATGTGGAAAATGGTCTGTTTTCAAATGTTTTATTTTTGAACATCAGTTCACATTTGTAGGTGGATCATCAGTGTTAGAGCTAAAATTAGCATGTTTAAAGTGATTTTCATGCTTCCAGGGGCTCGGGAAGTTAATTAAATACCATTTGGAGGCATTTAATGTTCGAGCAAAAACGGCTGATTTTCGACAAAAGAGATAACACCCCCCATTACGTCATGCTTCAGAAATGTGGAAAATGGTCCGTTTTCAAATGTTTTATTTTTGAACGTCAGTTCACATTTGTAGGTGGATCATCAGTGTTAGAGCTAAAATTAGCATGTTTAAAGTGATTTTCATGCTTCCAGGGGCCCAAAACACAAGATTTATGGAATGGTTAAAAGTGCATGAAAATGGCCAATTTACTCACTCTGAGTTCTCAAAAAGGGTTTCTTCACCCCGGGAAGTTAATTAAATACCATTTGGAGGCATTTAATGTTCGAGCAAAAACGGCTGATTTTCGACAAAAGAGATAACACCCCCCCATTACGTCATGCTTCAGAAATGTGGAAAATGGTCCGTTTTCAAATGTTTTATTTTTGAACGTCAGTTCACATTTGTAGGTGGATCATCAGTGTTAGAGCTAAAATTAGCATGTTTAAAGTGATTTTCATGCTTCCAGGGGCTCGGGAAGTTAATTAAATACCATTTGGAGGCATTTAATGTTCGAGCAAAAACGGCTGATTTTCGACAAAAGAGATAACACCCCCCCATTACGTCATGCTTCAGAAATGTGGAAAATGGTCCGTTTTCAAATGTTTTATTTTTGAACGTCAGTTCACATTTGTAGGTGGATCATCAGTGTTAGAGCTAAAATTAGCATGTTTAAAGTGATGTTCATGCTTCCAGGGGCCCAAAACACAAGATTTATGGAATGGTTAAAAGTGCATGAAAATGGCCAATTTACTCACTCTGAGTTCTCAAAAAGGGTTTCTTCACCCCGGGAAGTTAATTAAATACCATTTGGAGGCATTTAATGTTCGAGCAAAAACGGCTGATTTTCGACAAAAGAGATAACACCCCCCCATTACGTCATGCTTCAGAAATGTGGAAAATGGTCCGTTTTCAAATGTTTTATTTTTGAACGTCAGTTCACATTTGTAGGTGGATCATCAGTGTTAGAGCTAAAATTAGCATGTTTAAAGTGATTTTCATGCTTCCAGGGGCTCGGGAAGTGAAATAAATACCATTTGGAGGCATTTAATGTTCGAGCAAAAACGGCTGATTTTCCACAAAAGAGATAACACCCCCCCATTACGTCATGCTTCAGAAATGTGGAAAATGGTCCGTTTTCAAATGTTTTATTTTTGAACGTCAGTTCACATTTGTAGGTGGATCATCAGTGTTAGAGCTAAAATTAGCATGTTTAAAGTGATTTTTATGCTTCCAGGGGCTCGGGAAGTGAAATAAATACCATTTGGAGGCATTTAATGTTCGAGCAAAAACGGCTGATTTTCGACAAAAGAGATAACACCCCCCCATTACGTCATGCTTCAGAAATGTGGAAAATGGTCCGTTTTCAAATGTTTTATTTTTGAACGTCAGTTCAAATTTGTAGGTGGATCATCAGTGTTAGAGCTAAAATTAGCATGTTTAAAGTGATTTTCATGCTTCCAGGGGCCCAAAACACAAGATTTATGGAATGGGTAAAAGTGCATGAAAATGGCCAATTTACTCACTCTGAGTTCTCAAAAAGGGTTTCTTCACCCCGGGAAGTTAATTAAATACCATTTGGAGGCATTTAATGTTCGAGCAAAAACGGCTGATTTTCGACAAAAGAGATAACACCCCCCCATTACGTCATGCTTCAGAAATGTGGAAAATGGTCCGTTTTCAAATGTTTTATTTTTGAACGTCAGTTCACATTTGTAGGTGGATCATCAGTGTTAGAGCTAAAATTAGCATGTTTAAAGTGATTTTCATGCTTCCAGGGGCTCGGGAAGTTAATTAAATACCATTTGGAGGCATTTAATGTTCGAGCAAAAACGGCTGATTTTCGACAAAAGAGATAACACCCCCCCATTACGTCATGCTTCAGAAATGTGGAAAATGGTCAGTTTTCAAATGTTTTATTTTTGAACGTCAGTTCACATTTGTAGGTGGATCATCAGTGTTAGAGCTAAAATTAGCATGTTTAAAGTGATTTTCATGCTTCCAGGGGCCCAAAACACAAGATTTATGGAATGGTTAAAAGTGCATGAAAATGGCCAATTTACTCACTCTGAGTTCTCAAAAAGGGTTTCTTCACCCCGGGAAGTTAATTAAATACCATTTGGAGGCATTTAATGTTCGAGCAAAAACGGCTGATTTTCGACAAAAGAGATAACACCCCCCCATTACGTCATGCTTCAGAAATGTGGAAAATGGTCCGTTTTCAAATGTTTTATTTTTGAACGTCAGTTCACATTTGTAGGTGGATCATCAGTGTTAGAGCTAAAATTAGCATGTTTAAAGTGATTTTCATGCTTCCAGGGGCTCGGGAAGTTAATTAAATACCATTTGGAGGCATTTAATGTTCGAGCAAAAACGGCTGATTTTCGACAAAAGAGATAACACCCCCCATTACGTCATGCTTCAGAAATGTGGAAAATGGTCCGTTTTCAAATGTTTTATTTTTGAACGTCAGTTCACATTTGTAGGTGGATCATCAGTGTTAGAGCTAAAATTAGCATGTTTAAAGTGATTTTCATGCTTCCAGGGGCCCAAAACACAAGATTTATGGAATGGTTAAAAGTGCATGAAAATGGCCAATTTACTCACTCTGAGTTCTCAAAAAGGGTTTCTTCACCCCGGGAAGTTAATTAAATACCATTTGGAGGCATTTAATGTTCGAGCAAAAACGGCTGATTTTCGACAAAAGAGATAACACCCCCCCCATTACGTCATGCTTCAGAAATGTGGAAAATGGTCCGTTTTCAAATGTTTTATTTTTGAACGTCAGTTCACATTTGTAGGTGGATCATCAGTGTTAGAGCTAAAATTAGCATGTTTAAAGTGATTTTCATGCTTCCAGGGGCTCGGGAAGTTAAGTAAATACCATTTGGAGGCATTTAATGTTTGAGCAAAAACGGCTGATTTTCGACAAAAGAGATAACACCCCCCCCATTACGTCATGCTTCAGAAATGTGGAAAATGGTCCGTTTTCAAATGTTTTATTTTTGAACGTCAGTTCACATTTGTAGGTGGATCATCAGTGTTAGAGCTAAAATTAGCATGTTTAAAGTGATTTTCATGCTTCCAGGGGCCCAAAACACAAGATTTATGGAATGGTTAAAAGTGCATGAAAATGGCCAATTTACTCACTCTGAGTTCTCAAAAAGGGTTTCTTCACCCCGGGAAGTTAATTAAATACCATTTGGAGGCATTTAATGTTCGAGCAAAAACGGCTGATTTTCGACAAAAGAGATAACACCCCCCCCATTACGTCATGCTTCAGAAATGTGGAAAATGGTCCGTTTTCAAATGTTTTATTTTTGAACGTCAGTTCACATTTGTAGGTGGATCATCAGTGTTAGAGCTAAAATTAGCATGTTTAAAGTGATTTTCATGCTTCCAGGGGCTCGGGAAGTGAAATAAATACCATTTGGAGGCATTTAATGTTCGAGCAAAAACGGCTGATTTTCGACAAAAGAGATAACACCCCCCCATTACGTCATGCTTCAGAAATGTGGAAAATGGTCCGTTTTCAAATGTTTTATTTTTGAACGTCAGTTCACATTTGTAGGTGGATCATCAGTGTTAGAGCTAAAATTAGCATGTTTAAAGTGATTTTTATGCTTCCAGGGGCTCGGGAAGTGAAATAAATACCATTTGGAGGCATTTAATGTTCGAGCAAAAACGGCTGATTTTCGACAAAAGAGATAACACCCCCCCATTACGTCATGCTTCAGAAATGTGGAAAATGGTCCGTTTTCAAATGTTTTATTTTTGAACGTCAGTTCACATTTGTAGGTGGATCATCAGTGTTAGAGCGAAAATTAGCATGTTTAAAGTGATTTTCATGCTTCCAGGGGCTCGGGAAGTTAATTAAATACCATTTGGAGGCATTTAATGTTCGAGCAAAAACGGCTGATTTTCGACAAAAGAGATAACATCCCCCATTACGTCATGCTTCAGAAATGTGGAAAATGGTCCGTTTTCAAATGTTTTATTTTTGAACGTCAGTTCACATTTGTAGGTGGATCATCAGTGTTAGAGCTAAAATTAGCATGTTTAAAGTGATTTTCATGCTTCCAGGGGCCCAAAACACAAGATTTATGGAATGGTTAAAAGTGCATGAAAATGGTCAATTTACTCACTCTGAGTTCTCAAAAAGGGTTTCTTCACCCCGGGAAGTTAATTAAATACCATTTGGAGGCATTTAATGTTCGAGCAAAAACAACTGATTTTCGACAAAAGAGATAACACCCCCCCATTACGTCATGCTTCAGAAATGTGGAAAATGGTCCATTTTCAAATGTTTTATTTTTGAACGTCAGTTCACATTTGTAGGTGGATCATCAGTGTTAGAGCTAAAATTAGCATGTTTAAAGTGATTTTCATGCTTCCAGGGGCTCGGGAAGTTAATTAAATACCATTTGGAGGCATTTAATGTTCGAGCAAAAACGGCTGATTTTCGACAAAAGAGATAACACCCCCCATTACGTCATGCTTCAGAAATGTGGAAAATGGTCCGTTTTCAAATGTTTTATTTTTGAACGTCAGTTCACATTTGTAGGTGGATCATCAGTGTTAGAGCTAAAATTAGCATGTTTAAAGTGATTTTCATGCTTCCAGGGGCCCAAAACACAAGATTTATGTAATGGTTAAAAGTGCATGAAAATGGCCAATTTATTCACTCTGAGTTCTCAAAAAGGGTTTCTTCACCCCGGGAAGTTAATTAAATACCATTTGGAGGCATTTAATGTTCGAGCAAAAACGGCTGATTTTCGACAAAAGAGATAACACCCCCCCCATTACGTCATGCTTCAGAAATGTGGAAAATGGTCCGTTTTCAAATGTTTTATTTTTGAACGTCAGTTCACATTTGTAGGTGGATCATCAGTGTTAGAGCTAAAATTAGCATGTTTAAAGTGATTTTCATGCTTCCAGGGGCCCAAAACACAAGATTTATGGAATGGTTAAAAGTGCATGAAAATGGCCAATTTACTTACTCTGAGTTCTCAAAAAGGGTTTCTTCACCCCGGGAAGTTAATTAAATACCATTTGGAGGCATTTAATGTTCGAGCAAAAACGGCTGATTTTCGACAAAAGAGATAACACCCCCCCATTACGTCATGCTTCAGAAATGTGGAAAATGGTCCGTTTTCAAATGTTTTATTTTTGAACGTCAGTTCACATTTGTAGGTGGATCATCAGTGTTAGAGCTAAAATTAGCATGTTTAAAGTGATTTTCAAGCTTCCAGGGGCCCAAAACACAAGATTCATGGAATGGTTAAAAGTGCATGAAAATGGCCAATTTACTCACTCTGAGTTCTCAAAAAGGGTTTCTTCACCCCGGGAAGTTAATTAAATACCATTTGGAGGCATTTAATGTTCGAGCAAAAACGGCTGATTTTCGACAAAAGAGATAACACCCCCCCATTACGTCATGCTTCAGAAATGTGGAAAATGGTCCGTTTTCAAATGTTTTATTTTTGAACGTCAGTTCACATTTGTAGGTGGATCATCAGTGTTAGAGCTAAAATTAGCATGTTTAAAGTGATTTTCATGCTTCCAGGGGCCCAAAACACAAGATTTATGGAATGGTTAAAAGTGCATGAAAATGGCCAATTTACTCACTCTGAGTTCTCAAAAAGGGTTTCTTCACCCCGGGAAGTTAATTAAATACCATTTGGAGGCATTTAATGTTCGAGCAAAAACGGCTGATTTTCGACAAAAGAGATAACACCCCCCCATTACGTCATGCTTCAGAAATGTGGAAAATGGTCCGTTTTCAAATGTTTTATTTTTGAACGTCAGTTCACATTTGTAGGTGGATCATCAGTGTTAGAGCTAAAATTAGCATGTTTAAAGTGATTTTCATGCTTCCAGGGGCTCGGGAAGTTAATTAAATACCATTTGGAGGCATTTAATGTTCGAGCAAAAACGGCTGATTTTCGACAAAAGAGATAACACCCCCCCATTACGTCATGCTTCAGAAATGTGGAAAATGGTCCGTTTTCAAATGTTTTATTTTTGAACGTCAGTTCACATTTGTAGGTGGATCATCAGTGTTAGAGCTAAAATTAGCATGTTTAAAGTGATTTTCAAGCTTCCAGGGGCCCAAAACACAAGATTCATGGAATGGTTAAAAGTGCATGAAAATGGCCAATTTACTCACTCTGAGTTCTCAAAAAGGGTTTCTTCACCCCGGGAAGTTAATTAAATACCATTTGGAGGCATTTAATGTTCGAGCAAAAACGGCTGATTTTCGACAAAAGAGATAACACCCCCCCATTACGTCATGCTTCAGAAATGTGGAAAATGGTCCGTTTTCAAATGTTTTATTTTTGAACGTCAGTTCACATTTGTAGGTGGATCATCAGTGTTAGAGCTAAAATTAGCATGTTTAAAGTGATTTTCATGCTTCCAGGGGCTCGAGAAGTTAATTAAATACCATTTGGAGGCATTTAATGTTCGAGCAAAAACGGCTGATTTTCGACAAAAGAGATAACACCCCCCATTACGTCATGCTTCAGAAATGTGGAAAATGGTCCGTTTTCAAATGTTTTATTTTTGAACGTCAGTTCACATTTGTAGGTGGATCATCAGTGTTAGAGCTAAAATTAGCATGTTTAAAGTGATTTTCATGCTTCCAGGGGCCCAAAACACAAGATTTATGGAATGGTTAAAAGTGCATGAAAATGGCCAATTTACTCACTCTGAGTTCTCAAAAAGGGTTTCTTCACCCCGGGAAGTTAATTAAATACCATTTGGAGGCATTTAATGTTCGAGCAAAAACGGCTGATTTTCGACAAAAGAGATAACAGCCCCCCATTACGTCATGCTTCAGAAATGTGGAAAATGGTCCGTTTTCAAATGTTTTATTTTTGAACGTCAGTTCACATTTGTAGGTGGATCATCAGTGTTAGAGCTAAAATTAGCATGTTTAAAGTGATTTTCATGCTTCCAGGGGCTCGGGAAGTTAATTAAATACCATTTGGAGGCATTTAATGTTCGAGCAAAAACGGCTGATTTTCGGCAAAAGAGATAACACCCCCCCATTACGTCATGCTTCAGAAATGTGGAAAATGGTCCGTTTTCAAATGTTTTATTTTTGAACGTCAGTTCACATTTGTAGGTGGATCATCAGTGTTAGAGCTAAAATTTGCATGTTTAAAGTGATTTTCATGCTTCCAGGGGCCCAAAACACAAGATTTATGGAATGGTTAAAAGTGCATGAAAATGGCCAATTTACTCACTCTGAGTTCTCAAAAAGGGTTTCTTCACCCCGGGAAGTTAAATAAATACCATTTGGAGGCATTTAATGTTCGAGCAAAAACGGCTGATTTTCGACAAAAGAGATAACACCCCCCCATTACGTCATGCTTCAGAAATGTGGAAAATGGTCCGTTTTCAAATGTTTTATTTTTGAACGTCAGTTCACATTTGTAGGTGGATCATCAGTGTTAGAGCTAAAATTAGCATGTTTAAAGTGATTTTCATGCTTCCAGGGGCTCGGGAAGTGAAATAAATACCATTTGGAGGCATTTAATGTTCGAGCAAAAACGGCTGATTTTCGACAAAATTGATAACACCCCCCCATTACGTCATGCTTCAGAAATGTGGAAAATGGTCCGTTTTCAAATGTTTTATTTTTGAACGTCAGTTCACATTTGTAGGTGGATCATCAGTGTTAGAGCTAAAATTAGCATGTTTAAAGTGATTTTTATGCTTCCAGGGGCTCGGGAAGTGAAATAAATACCATTTGGAGGCATTTAATGTTCGAGCAAAAACGGCTGATTTTCGACAAAAGAGATAACACCCCCCCATTACGTCATGCTTCAGAAATGTGGAAAATGGTCCGTTTTCAAATGTTTTATTTTTGAACGTCAGTTCACATTTGTAGGTGGATCATCAGTGTTAGAGCTAAAATTAGCATGTTTAAAGTGATTTTCATGCTTCCAGGGGCCCAAAACACAAGATTTATGGAATGGTTAAAAGTGCATGAAAATGGCCAATTTACTCACTCTGAGTTCTCAAAAAGGGTTTCTTCACCCCGGGAAGTTCATTAAATACCATTTGGAGGCATTTAATGTTCGAGCAAAAACGGCTGATTTTCGACAAAAGAGATAACACCCCCCCATTACGTCATGCTTCAGAAATGTGGAAAATGGTCCGTTTTCAAATGTTTTATTTTTGAACGTCAGTTCACATTTGTAGGTGGATCATCAGTGTTAGAGCTAAAATTAGCATGTTTAAAGTGATTTTCATGCTTCCAGGGGCTCGGGAAGTTAATTAAATACCATTTGGAGGCATTTAATGTTCGAGCAAAAACGGCTGATTTTCGACAAAAGAGATAACACCCCCCCCATTACGTCATGCTTCAGAAATGTGGAAAATGGTCCGTTTTCAAATGTTTTATTTTTGAACGTCAGTTCACATTTGTAGGTGGATCATCAGTGTTAGAGCTAAAATTAGCATGTTTAAAGTGATTTTCATGCTTCCAGGGGCCCAAAACACAAGATTTATGGAATGGTTAAAAGTGCATGAAAATGGCCAATTTACTCACTCTGAGTTCTCAAAAAGGGTTTCTTCACCCCGGGAAGTTAATTAAATACCATTTGGAGGCATTTAATGTTCGAGCAAAAACGGCTGATTTTCGACAAAAGAGATAACACCCCCCCATTACGTCATGCTTCAGAAATGTGGAAAATGGTCCGTTTTCAAATGTTTTATTTTTGAACGTCAGTTCACATTTGTAGGTGGATCATCAGTGTTAGAGCTAAAATTAGCATGTTTAAAGTGATTTTCATGCTTCCAGGGGCTCGGGAAGTTAATTAAATACCATTTGGAGGCATTTAATGTTCGAGCAAAAACGGCTGATTTTCGACAAAAGAGATAACACCCCCCATTACGTCATGCTTCAGAAATGTGGAAAATGGTCCGTTTTCAAATGTTTTATTTTTGAACGTCAGTTCACATTTGTAGGTGGATCATCAGTGTTAGAGACAAAATTAGCATGTTTAAAGTGATTTTCATGCTTCCAGGGGCCCAAAACACAAGATTTATGGAATGCTTAAAAGTGCATGAAAATGGCCAATTTACTCACTCTGAGTTCTCAAAAAGGGTTTCTTCACCCCGGGAAGTTAATTAAATACCATTTGGAGGCATTTAATGTTCGAGCAAAAACGGCTGATTTTCGACAAAAGAGATAACACCCCCCATTACGTCATGCTTCAGAAATGTGGAAAATGGTCCGTTTTCAAATGTTTTATTTTTGAACGTCAGTTCACATTTGTAGGTGGATCATCAGTGTTAGAGCTAAAATTAGCATGTTTAAAGTGATTTTCATGCTTCCAGGGGCTCGGGAAGTTAATTAAACACCATTTGGAGGCATTTAATGTTCGAGCAAAAACGGCTGATTTTCGACAAAAGAGATAACACCCCCCCATTACGTCATGCTTCAGAAATGTGGAAAATGGTCCGTTTTCAAATGTTTTATTTTTGAACGTCAGTTCACATTTGTAGGTGGATCATCAGTGTTAGAGCTAAAATTAGCATGTTTAAAGTGATTTTCATGCTTCCAGGGGCCCAAAACACAAGATTTATGGAATGGTTAAAAGTGCATGAAAATGGCCAATTTACTCACTCTGAGTTCTCAAAAAGGGTTTCTTCACCCCGGGAAGTTAATTAAATACCATTTGGAGGCATTTAATGTTCGAGCAAAAACGGCTGATTTTCGACAAAAGAGATAACACCCCCCCATTACGTCATGCTTCAGAAATGTGGAAAATGGTCCGTTTTCAAATGTTTTATTTTTGAACGTCAGTTCACATTTGTAGGTGGATAATCAGTGTTAGAGCTAAAATTAGAATGTTTAAAGTGATTTTCATGCTTCCAGGGGCTCGGGAAGTTAATTAAATACCATTTGGAGGCATTTAATGTTCGAGCAAAAACGGCTGATTTTCGACAAAAGAGATAACATCCCCCATTACGTCATGCTTCAGAAATGTGGAAAATGGTCCGTTTTCAAATGTTTTATTTTTGAACGTCAGTTCACATTTGTAGGTGGATCATCAGTGTTAGAGCTAAAATTAGCATGTTTAAAGTGATTTTCATGCTTCCAGGGGCCCAAAACACAAGATTTATGGAATGGTTAAAAGTGCATGAAAATGGCCAATTTACTCACTCTGAGTTCTCAAAAAGGGTTTCTTCACCCCGGGAAGTTAATTAAATACCATTTGGAGGCATTTAATGTTCGAGCAAAAACGGCTGATTTTCGACAAAAGAGATAACACCCCCCCATTACGTCATGCTTCAGAAATGTGGAAAATGGTCCGTTTTCAAATGTTTTATTTTTGAACGTCAGTTCACATTTGTAGGTGGATCATCAGTGTTAGAGCTAAAATTAGCATGTTTAAAGTGATTTTCATGCTTCCAGGGGCTCGGGAAGTGAAATAAATACCATTTGGAGGCATTTAATGTTCGAGCAAAAACGGCTGATTTTCGACAAAAGAGATAACACCCCCCCATTACGTCATGCTTCAGAAATGTGGAAAATGGTCTGTTTTCAAATGTTTTATTTTTGAACGTCAGTTCACATTTGTAGGTGGATCATCAGTGTTAGAGCTAAAATTAGCATGTTTAAAGTGATTTTTATGCTTCCAGGGGCTCGGGAAGTGAAATAAATACCATTTGGAGGCATTTAATGTTCGAGCAAAAACGGCTGATTTTCGACAAAAGAGATAACACCCCCCCATTACGTCATGCTTCAGAAATGTGGAAAATGGTCCGTTTTCAAATGTTTTATTTTTGAACGTCAGTTCACATTTGTAGGTGGATCATCAGTGTTAGAGCTAAAATTAGCATGTTTAAAGTGATTTTCATGCTTCCAGGGGCCCAAAACACAAGATTTATGGAATGGTTAAAAGTGCATGAAAATGGCCAATTTACTCACTCTGAGTTCTCAAAAAGGGTTTCTTCACCCCGGGAAGTTAATTAAATACCATTTGGAGGCATTTAATGTTCGAGCAAAAACGGCTGATTTTCGACAAAAGAGATAACACCCCCCCCATTACGTCATGCTTCAGAAATGTGGAAAATGGTCCGTTTTCAAATGTTTTATTTTTGAACGTCAGTTCACATTTGTAGGTGGATCATCAGTGTTAGAGCTAAAATTAGCATGTTTAAAGTGATTTTCATGCTTCCAGGGGCTCGGGAAGTTAATTAAATACCATTTGGAGGCATTTAATGTTCGAGCAAAAACGGCTGATTTTCGACAAAAGAGATAACACCCCCCCATTACGTCATGCTTCAGAAATGTGGAAAATGGTCCGTTTTCAAATGTTTTATTTTTGAACGTCAGTTCACATTTGTAGGTGGATCATCAGTGTTAGAGCTAAAATTAGCATGTTTAAAGTGATTTTCATGCTTCCAGGGGCCCAAAACACAAGATTTATGGAATGGTTAAAAGTGCATGAAAATGGCCAATTTACTCACTCTGAGTTCTCAAAAAGGGTTTCTTCACCCCGGGAAGTTAATTAAATACCATTTGGAGGCATTTAATGTTCGAGCAAAAACGGCTGATTTTCGACAAAAGAGATAACACCCCCCCATTACGTCATGCTTCAGAAATGTGGAAAATGGTCCGTTTTCAAATGTTTTATTTTTGAACGTCAGTTCACATTTGTAGGTGGATCATCAGTGTTAGAGCTAAAATTAGCATGTTTAAAGTGATTTTCATGCTTCCAGGGGCTCGGGAAGTGAAATAAATACCATTTGGAGGCATTTAATGTTCGAGCAAAAACGGCTGATTTTCGACAAAAGAGATAACATCCCCCCATTACGTCATGCTTCAGAAATGTGGAAAATGGTCCGTTTTCAAATGTTTTATTTTTGAACGTCAGTTCACATTTGTAGGTGGATCATCAGTGTTAGAGCTAAAATTAGCATGTTTAAAGTGATTTTCATGCTTCCAGGGGCTCGGGAAGTTAATTAAATACCATTTGGAGGCATTTAATGTTCGAGCAAAAACGGCTGATTTTCGGCAAAAGAGATAACACCCCCCCATTACGTCATGCTTCAGAAATGTGGAAAATGGTCCGTTTTCAAATGTTTTATTTTTGAACGTCAGTTCACATTTGTAGGTGGATCATCAGTGTTAGAGCTAAAATTTGCATGTTTAAAGTGATTTTCATGCTTCCAGGGGCCCAAAACACAAGATTTATGGAATGGTTAAAAGTGCATGAAAATGGCCAATTTACTCACTCTGAGTTCTCAAAAAGGGTTTCTTCACCCCGGGAAGTTAAATAAATACCATTTGGAGGCATTTAATGTTCGAGCAAAAACGGCTGATTTTCGACAAAAGAGATAACACCCCCCCATTACGTCATGCTTCAGAAATGTGGAAAATGGTCCGTTTTCAAATGTTTTATTTTTGAACGTCAGTTCACATTTGTAGGTGGATCATCAGTGTTAGAGCTAAAATTAGCATGTTTAAAGTGATTTTCATGCTTCCAGGGGCTCGGGAAGTGAAATAAATACCATTTGGAGGCATTTAATGTTCGAGCAAAAACGGCTGATTTTCGACAAAATTGATAACACCCCCCCATTACGTCATGCTTCAGAAATGTGGAAAATGGTCCGTTTTCAAATGTTTTATTTTTGAACGTCAGTTCACATTTGTAGGTGGATCATCAGTGTTAGAGCTAAAATTAGCATGTTTAAAGTGATTTTTATGCTTCCAGGGGCTCGGGAAGTGAAATAAATACCATTTGGAGGCATTTAATGTTCGAGCAAAAACGGCTGATTTTCGACAAAAGAGATAACACCCCCCCATTACGTCATGCTTCAGAAATGTGGAAAATGGTCCGTTTTCAAATGTTTTATTTTTGAACGTCAGTTCACATTTGTAGGTGGATCATCAGTGTTAGAGCTAAAATTAGCATGTTTAAAGTGATTTTCATGCTTCCAGGGGCCCAAAACACAAGATTTATGGAATGGTTAAAAGTGCATGAAAATGGCCAATTTACTCACTCTGAGTTCTCAAAAAGGGTTTCTTCACCCCGGGAAGTTCATTAAATACCATTTGGAGGCATTTAATGTTCGAGCAAAAACGGCTGATTTTCGACAAAAGAGATAACACCCCCCCATTACGTCATGCTTCAGAAATGTGGAAAATGGTCCGTTTTCAAATGTTTTATTTTTGAACGTCAGTTCACATTTGTAGGTGGATCATCAGTGTTAGAGCTAAAATTAGCATGTTTAAAGTGATTTTCATGCTTCCAGGGGCTCGGGAAGTTAATTAAATACCATTTGGAGGCATTTAATGTTCGAGCAAAAACGGCTGATTTTCGACAAAAGAGATAACACCCCCCCCATTACGTCATGCTTCAGAAATGTGGAAAATGGTCCGTTTTCAAATGTTTTATTTTTGAACGTCAGTTCACATTTGTAGGTGGATCATCAGTGTTAGAGCTAAAATTAGCATGTTTAAAGTGATTTTCATGCTTCCAGGGGCCCAAAACACAAGATTTATGGAATGGTTAAAAGTGCATGAAAATGGCCAATTTACTCACTCTGAGTTCTCAAAAAGGGTTTCTTCACCCCGGGAAGTTAATTAAATACCATTTGGAGGCATTTAATGTTCGAGCAAAAACGGCTGATTTTCGACAAAAGAGATAACACCCCCCCATTACGTCATGCTTCAGAAATGTGGAAAATGGTCCGTTTTCAAATGTTTTATTTTTGAACGTCAGTTCACATTTGTAGGTGGATCATCAGTGTTAGAGCTAAAATTAGCATGTTTAAAGTGATTTTCATGCTTCCAGGGGCTCGGGAAGTTAATTAAATACCATTTGGAGGCATTTAATGTTCGAGCAAAAACGGCTGATTTTCGACAAAAGAGATAACACCCCCCATTACGTCATGCTTCAGAAATGTGGAAAATGGTCCGTTTTCAAATGTTTTATTTTTGAACGTCAGTTCACATTTGTAGGTGGATCATCAGTGTTAGAGACAAAATTAGCATGTTTAAAGTGATTTTCATGCTTCCAGGGGCCCAAAACACAAGATTTATGGAATGCTTAAAAGTGCATGAAAATGGCCAATTTACTCACTCTGAGTTCTCAAAAAGGGTTTCTTCACCCCGGGAAGTTAATTAAATACCATTTGGAGGCATTTAATGTTCGAGCAAAAACGGCTGATTTTCGACAAAAGAGATAACACCCCCCATTACGTCATGCTTCAGAAATGTGGAAAATGGTCCGTTTTCAAATGTTTTATTTTTGAACGTCAGTTCACATTTGTAGGTGGATCATCAGTGTTAGAGCTAAAATTAGCATGTTTAAAGTGATTTTCATGCTTCCAGGGGCTCGGGAAGTTAATTAAACACCATTTGGAGGCATTTAATGTTCGAGCAAAAACGGCTGATTTTCGACAAAAGAGATAACACCCCCCCATTACGTCATGCTTCAGAAATGTGGAAAATGGTCCGTTTTCAAATGTTTTATTTTTGAACGTCAGTTCACATTTGTAGGTGGATCATCAGTGTTAGAGCTAAAATTAGCATGTTTAAAGTGATTTTCATGCTTCCAGGGGCCCAAAACACAAGATTTATGGAATGGTTAAAAGTGCATGAAAATGGCCAATTTACTCACTCTGAGTTCTCAAAAAGGGTTTCTTCACCCCGGGAAGTTAATTAAATACCATTTGGAGGCATTTAATGTTCGAGCAAAAACGGCTGATTTTCGACAAAAGAGATAACACCCCCCCATTACGTCATGCTTCAGAAATGTGGAAAATGGTCCGTTTTCAAATGTTTTATTTTTGAACGTCAGTTCACATTTGTAGGTGGATCATCAGTGTTAGAGCTAAAATTAGAATGTTTAAAGTGATTTTCATGCTTCCAGGGGCTCGGGAAGTTAATTAAATACCATTTGGAGGCATTTAATGTTCGAGCAAAAACGGCTGATTTTCGACAAAAGAGATAACATCCCCCATTACGTCATGCTTCAGAAATGTGGAAAATGGTCCGTTTTCAAATGTTTTATTTTTGAACGTCAGTTCACATTTGTAGGTGGATCATCAGTGTTAGAGCTAAAATTAGCATGTTTAAAGTGATTTTCATGCTTCCAGGGGCCCAAAACACAAGATTTATGGAATGGTTAAAAGTGCATGAAAATGGCCAATTTACTCACTCTGAGTTCTCAAAAAGGGTTTCTTCACCCCGGGAAGTTAATTAAATACCATTTGGAGGCATTTAATGTTCGAGCAAAAACGGCTGATTTTCGACAAAAGAGATAACACCCCCCCATTACGTCATGCTTCAGAAATGTGGAAAATGGTCCGTTTTCAAATGTTTTATTTTTGAACGTCAGTTCACATTTGTAGGTGGATCATCAGTGTTAGAGCTAAAATTAGCATGTTTAAAGTGATTTTCATGCTTCCAGGGGCTCGGGAAGTGAAATAAATACCATTTGGAGGCATTTAATGTTCGAGCAAAAACGGCTGATTTTCGACAAAAGAGATAACACCCCCCCATTACGTCATGCTTCAGAAATGTGGAAAATGGTCTGTTTTCAAATGTTTTATTTTTGAACGTCAGTTCACATTTGTAGGTGGATCATCAGTGTTAGAGCTAAAATTAGCATGTTTAAAGTGATTTTTATGCTTCCAGGGGCTCGGGAAGTGAAATAAATACCATTTGGAGGCATTTAATGTTCGAGCAAAAACGGCTGATTTTCGACAAAAGAGATAACACCCCCCCATTACGTCATGCTTCAGAAATGTGGAAAATGGTCCGTTTTCAAATGTTTTATTTTTGAACGTCAGTTCACATTTGTAGGTGGATCATCAGTGTTAGAGCTAAAATTAGCATGTTTAAAGTGATTTTCATGCTTCCAGGGGCCCAAAACACAAGATTTATGGAATGGTTAAAAGTGCATGAAAATGGCCAATTTACTCACTCTGAGTTCTCAAAAAGGGTTTCTTCACCCCGGGAAGTTAATTAAATACCATTTGGAGGCATTTAATGTTCGAGCAAAAACGGCTGATTTTCGACAAAAGAGATAACACCCCCCCCATTACGTCATGCTTCAGAAATGTGGAAAATGGTCCGTTTTCAAATGTTTTATTTTTGAACGTCAGTTCACATTTGTAGGTGGATCATCAGTGTTAGAGCTAAAATTAGCATGTTTAAAGTGATTTTCATGCTTCCAGGGGCTCGGGAAGTTAATTAAATACCATTTGGAGGCATTTAATGTTCGAGCAAAAACGGCTGATTTTCGACAAAAGAGATAACACCCCCCCATTACGTCATGCTTCAGAAATGTGGAAAATGGTCCGTTTTCAAATGTTTTATTTTTGAACGTCAGTTCACATTTGTAGGTGGATCATCAGTGTTAGAGCTAAAATTAGCATGTTTAAAGTGATTTTCATGCTTCCAGGGGCCCAAAACACAAGATTTATGGAATGGTTAAAAGTGCATGAAAATGGCCAATTTACTCACTCTGAGTTCTCAAAAAGGGTTTCTTCACCCCGGGAAGTTAATTAAATACCATTTGGAGGCATTTAATGTTCGAGCAAAAACGGCTGATTTTCGACAAAAGAGATAACACCCCCCCATTACGTCATGCTTCAGAAATGTGGAAAATGGTCCGTTTTCAAATGTTTTATTTTTGAACGTCAGTTCACATTTGTAGGTGGATCATCAGTGTTAGAGCTAAAATTAGCATGTTTAAAGTGATTTTCATGCTTCCAGGGGCTCGGGAAGTGAAATAAATACCATTTGGAGGCATTTAATGTTCGAGCAAAAACGGCTGATTTTCGACAAAAGAGATAACATCCCCCCATTACGTCATGCTTCAGAAATGTGGAAAATGGTCCGTTTTCAAATGTTTTATTTTTGAACGTCAGTTCACATTTGTAGGTGGATCATCAGTGTTAGAGCTAAAATTAGCATGTTTAAAGTGATTTTTATGCTTCCAGGGGCTCGGGAAGTGAAATAAATACCATTTGGAGGCATTTAATGTTCGAGCAAAAACGGCTGATTTTCGACAAAAGAGATAACACCCCCCCATTACGTCATGCTTCAGAAATGTGGAAAATGGTCCGTTTTCAAATGTTTTATTTTTGAACGTCAGTTCACATTTGTAGGTGGATCATCAGTGTTAGAGCTAAAATTAGCATGTTTAAAGTGATTTTCATGCTTCCAGGGGCCCAAAACACAAGATTTATGGAATGGTTAAAAGTGCATGAAAATGGCCAATTTACTCACTCTGAGTTCTCAAAAAGGGTTTCTTCACCCCGGGAAGTTAATTAAATACCATTTGGAGGCATTTAATGTTCGAGCAAAAACGGCTGATTTTCGACAAAAGAGATAACACCCCCCCATTACGTCATGCTTCAGAAATGTGGAAAATGGTCCGTTTTCAAATGTTTTATTTTTGAACGTCAGTTCACATTTGTAGGTGGATCATCAGTGTTAGAGCTAAAATTAGCATGTTTAAAGTGATTTTCATGCTTCCAGGGGCTCGGGAAGTTAATTAAATACCATTTGGAGGCATTTAATATTCGAGCAAAAACGGCTGATTTTCGACAAAAGAGATAACACCCCCCCATTACGTCATGCTTCAGAAATGTGGAAAATGGTCCGTTTTCAAATGTTTTATTTTTGAACGTCAGTTCACATTTGTAGGTGGATCATCAGTGTTAGAGCTAAAATTAGCATGTTTAAAGTGATTTTCATGCTTCCAGGGGCCCAAAACACAAGATTTATGGAATGCTTAAAAGTGCATGAAAATGGCCAATTTACTCACTCTGAGTTCTCAAAAAGGGTTTCTTCACCCCGGGAAGTTAATTAAATACCATTTGGAGGCATTTAATGTTCGAGCAAAAACGGCTGATTTTCGACAAAAGAGATAACACCCCCCATTACGTCATGCTTCAGAAATGTGGAAAATGGTCCGTTTTCAAATGTTTTATTTTTGAACGTCAGTTCACATTTGTAGGTGGATCATCAGTGTTAGAGCTAAAATTAGCATGTTTAAAGTGATTTTTATGCTTCCAGGGGCTCGGGAAGTGAAATAAATACCATTTGAAGGCATTTAATGTTCGAGCAAAAACGGCTGATTTTCGACAAAAGAGATAACACCCCCCCATTACGTCATGCTTCAGAAATGTGGAAAATGGTCCGTTTTCAAATGTTTTATTTTTGAACGTCAGTTCACATTTGTAGGTGGATCATCAGTGTTAGAGCTAAAATTAGCATGTTTAAAGTGATTTTCATGCTTCCAGGGGCCCAAAACACAAGATTTATGGAATGGTTAAAAGTGCATGAAAATGGCCAATTTACTCACTCTGAGTTCTCAAAAAGGGTTTCTTCACCCCGGGAAGTTAATTAAATACCATTTGGAGGCATTTAATGTTCGAGCAAAAACGGCTGATTTTCGACAAAAGAGATAACACCCCCCCCATTACGTCATGCTTCAGAAATGTGGAAAATGGTCCGTTTTCAAATGTTTTATTTTTGAACGTCAGTTCACATTTGTAGGTGGATCATCAGTGTTAGAGCTAAAATTAGCATGTTTAAAGTGATTTTCATGCTTCCAGGGGCTCGGGAAGTTAATTAAATACCATTTGGAGGCATTTAATGTTCGAGCAAAAACGGCTGATTTTCGACAAAAGAGATAACACCCCCCCATTACGTCATACTTCAGAAATGTGGAAAATGGTCCGTTTTCAAATGTTTTATTTTTGAACGTCAGTTCACATTTGTAGGTGGATCATCAGTGTTAGAGCTAAAATTAGCATGTTTAAAGTGATTTTCAAGCTTCCAGGGGCCCAAAACACAAGATTCATGGAATGGTTAAAAGTGCATGAAAATGGCCAATTTACTCACTCTGAGTTCTCAAAAAGGGTTTCTTCACCCCGGGAAGTTAATTAAATACCATTTGGAGGCATTTAATGTTCGAGCAAAAACGGCTGATTTTCGACAAAAGAGATAACACCCCCCATTACGTCATGCTTCAGAAATGTGGAAAATGGTCCGTTTTCAAATGTTTTATTTTTGAACGTCAGTTCACATTTGTAGGTGGATCATCAGTGTTAGAGCTAAAATTAGCATGTTTAAAGTGATTTTCATGCTTCCAGGGGCTCGGGAAGTTAATTAAATACCATTTGGAGGCATTTAATGTTCGAGCAAAAACGGCTGATTTTCGACAAAAGAGATAACACCCCCCATTACGTCATGCTTCAGAAATGTGGAAAATGGTCCGTTTTCAAATGTTTTATTTTTGAACGTCAGTTCACATTTGTAGGTGGATCATCAGTGTTAGAGCTAAAATTAGCATGTTTAAAGTGATTTTCATGCTTCCAGGGGCTCGGGAAGTTAATTAAATACCATTTGGAGGCATTTAATGTTCGAGCAAAAACGGCTGATTTTCGACAAAAGAGATAACACCCCCCCATTACGTCATGCTTCAGAAATGTGGAAAATGGTCCGTTTTCAAATGTTTTATTTTTGAACGTCAGTTCACATTTGTAGGTGGATCATCAGTGTTAGAGCTAAAATTAGCATGTTTAAAGTGATTTTCATGCTTCCAGGGGCCCAAAACACAAGATTTATGGAATGGTTAAAAGTGCATGAAAATGGCCAATTTACTCACTCTGAGTTCTCAAAAAGGGTTTCTTCACCCCGGGAAGTTAATTAAATACCATTTGGAGGCATTTAATGTTCGAGCAAAAACGGCTGATTTTCGACAAAAGAGATAACACCCCCCCATTACGTCATGCTTCAGAAATGTGGAAAATGGTCCGTTTTCAAATGTTTTATTTTTGAACGTCAGTTCACATTTGTAGGTGGATCATCAGTGTTAGAGCTAAAATTAGCATGTTTAAAGTGATTTTCATGCTTCCAGGGGCTCGGGAAGTTAATTAAATACCATTTGGAGGCATTTAATGTTCGAGCAAAAACGGCTGATTTTCGACAAAAGAGATAACACCCCCCCATTACGTCATGCTTCAGAAATGTGGAAAATGGTCCGTTTTCAAATGTTTTATTTTTGAACGTCAGTTCACATTTGTAGGTGGATCATCAGTGTTAGAGCTAAAATTAGCATGTTTAAAGTGATTTTCAAGCTTCCAGGGGCCCAAAACACAAGATTCATGGAATGGTTAAAAGTGCATGAAAATGGCCAATTTACTCACTCTGAGTTCTCAAAAAGGGTTTCTTCACCCCGGGAAGTTAATTAAATACCATTTGGAGGCATTTAATGTTCGAGCAAAAACGGCTGATTTTCGACAAAAGAGATAACACCCCCCCATTACGTCATGCTTCAGAAATGTGGAAAATGGTCCGTTTTCAAATGTTTTATTTTTGAACGTCAGTTCACATTTGTAGGTGGATCATCAGTGTTAGAGCTAAAATTAGCATGTTTAAAGTGATTTTCATGCTTCCAGGGGCTCGAGAAGTTAATTAAATACCATTTGGAGGCATTTAATGTTCGAGCAAAAACGGCTGATTTTCGACAAAAGAGATAACACCCCCCATTACGTCATGCTTCAGAAATGTGGAAAATGGTCCGTTTTCAAATGTTTTATTTTTGAACGTCAGTTCACATTTGTAGGTGGATCATCAGTGTTAGAGCTAAAATTAGCATGTTTAAAGTGATTTTCATGCTTCCAGGGGCCCAAAACACAAGATTTATGGAATGGTTAAAAGTGCATGAAAATGGCCAATTTACTCACTCTGAGTTCTCAAAAAGGGTTTCTTCACCCCGGGAAGTTAATTAAATACCATTTGGAGGCATTTAATGTTCGAGCAAAAACGGCTGATTTTCGACAAAAGAGATAACACCCCCCCATTACGTCATGCTTCAGAAATGTGGAAAATGGTCCGTTTTCAAATGTTTTATTTTTGAACGTCAGTTCACATTTGTAGGTGGATCATCAGTGTTAGAGCTAAAATTAGCATGTTTAAAGTGATTTTCATGCTTCCAGGGGCTCGGGAAGTTAATTAAATACCATTTGGAGGCATTTAATGTTCGAGCAAAAACGGCTGATTTTCGGCAAAAGAGATAACACCCCCCCATTACGTCATGCTTCAGAAATGTGGAAAATGGTCCGTTTTCAAATGTTTTATTTTTGAACGTCAGTTCACATTTGTAGGTGGATCATCAGTGTTAGAGCTAAAATTTGCATGTTTAAAGTGATTTTCATGCTTCCAGGGGCCCAAAACACAAGATTTATGGAATGGTTAAAAGTGCATGAAAATGGCCAATTTACTCACTCTGAGTTCTCAAAAAGGGTTTCTTCACCCCGGGAAGTTAAATAAATACCATTTGGAGGCATTTAATGTTCGAGCAAAAACGGCTGATTTTCGACAAAAGAGATAACACCCCCCCATTACGTCATGCTTCAGAAATGTGGAAAATGGTCCGTTTTCAAATGTTTTATTTTTGAACGTCAGTTCACATTTGTAGGTGGATCATCAGTGTTAGAGCTAAAATTAGCATGTTTAAAGTGATTTTCATGCTTCCAGGGGCTCGGGAAGTGAAATAAATACCATTTGGAGGCATTTAATGTTCGAGCAAAAACGGCTGATTTTCGACAAAATTGATAACACCCCCCCATTACGTCATGCTTCAGAAATGTGGAAAATGGTCCGTTTTCAAATGTTTTATTTTTGAACGTCAGTTCACATTTGTAGGTGGATCATCAGTGTTAGAGCTAAAATTAGCATGTTTAAAGTGATTTTTATGCTTCCAGGGGCTCGGGAAGTGAAATAAATACCATTTGGAGGCATTTAATGTTCGAGCAAAAACGGCTGATTTTCGACAAAAGAGATAACACCCCCCCATTACGTCATGCTTCAGAAATGTGGAAAATGGTCCGTTTTCAAATGTTTTATTTTTGAACGTCAGTTCACATTTGTAGGTGGATCATCAGTGTTAGAGCTAAAATTAGCATGTTTAAAGTGATTTTCATGCTTCCAGGGGCCCAAAACACAAGATTTATGGAATGGTTAAAAGTGCATGAAAATGGCCAATTTACTCACTCTGAGTTCTCAAAAAGGGTTTCTTCACCCCGGGAAGTTCATTAAATACCATTTGGAGGCATTTAATGTTCGAGCAAAAACGGCTGATTTTCGACAAAAGAGATAACACCCCCCCATTACGTCATGCTTCAGAAATGTGGAAAATGGTCCGTTTTCAAATGTTTTATTTTTGAACGTCAGTTCACATTTGTAGGTGGATCATCAGTGTTAGAGCTAAAATTAGCATGTTTAAAGTGATTTTCATGCTTCCAGGGGCTCGGGAAGTTAATTAAATACCATTTGGAGGCATTTAATGTTCGAGCAAAAACGGCTGATTTTCGACAAAAGAGATAACACCCCCCCCATTACGTCATGCTTCAGAAATGTGGAAAATGGTCCGTTTTCAAATGTTTTATTTTTGAACGTCAGTTCACATTT
Source organism: Lissotriton vulgaris (assembly GCF_964263255.1). Lineage (NCBI taxonomy): Eukaryota > Metazoa > Chordata > Amphibia > Caudata > Salamandridae > Lissotriton > Lissotriton vulgaris. The sequence goes on from NW_028252525.1 coordinate 69,140, forward strand.
GTAGGTGGATCATCAGTGTTAGAGCTAAAATTAGCATGTTTAAAGTGATTTTCATGCTTCCAGGGGCCCAAAACACAAGATTTATGGAATGGTTAAAAGTGCATGAAAATGGCCAATTTACTCACTCTGAGTTCTCAAAAAGGGTTTCTTCACCCCGGGAAGTTAATTAAATACCATTTGGAGGCATTTAATGTTCGAGCAAAAACGGCTGATTTTCGACAAAAGAGATAACACCCCCCCATTACGTCATGCTTCAGAAATGTGGAAAATGGTCCGTTTTCAAATGTTTTATTTTTGAACGTCAGTTCACATTTGTAGGTGGATCATCAGTGTTAGAGCTAAAATTAGCATGTTTAAAGTGATTTTCATGCTTCCAGGGGCTCGGGAAGTTAATTAAATACCATTTGGAGGCATTTAATGTTCGAGCAAAAACGGCTGATTTTCGACAAAAGAGATAACACCCCCCATTACGTCATGCTTCAGAAATGTGGAAAATGGTCCGTTTTCAAATGTTTTATTTTTGAACGTCAGTTCACATTTGTAGGTGGATCATCAGTGTTAGAGACAAAATTAGCATGTTTAAAGTGATTTTCATGCTTCCAGGGGCCCAAAACACAAGATTTATGGAATGCTTAAAAGTGCATGAAAATGGCCAATTTACTCACTCTGAGTTCTCAAAAAGGGTTTCTTCACCCCGGGAAGTTAATTAAATACCATTTGGAGGCATTTAATGTTCGAGCAAAAACGGCTGATTTTCGACAAAAGAGATAACACCCCCCATTACGTCATGCTTCAGAAATGTGGAAAATGGTCCGTTTTCAAATGTTTTATTTTTGAACGTCAGTTCACATTTGTAGGTGGATCATCAGTGTTAGAGCTAAAAATTAGCATGTTTAAAGTGATTTTCATGCTTCCAGGGGCTCGGGAAGTTAATTAAACACCATTTGGAGGCATTTAATGTTCGAGCAAAAACGGCTGATTTTCGACAAAAGAGATAACACCCCCCATTACGTCATGCTTCAGAAATGTGGAAAATGGTCCGTTTTCAAATGTTTTATTTTTGAACGTCAGTTCACATTTGTAGGTGGATCATCAGTGTTAGAGCTAAAATTAGCATGTTTAAAGTGATTTTCATGCTTCCAGGGGCCCAAAACACAAGATTTATGGAATGGTTAAAAGTGCATGAAAATGGCCAATTTACTCACTCTGAGTTCTCAAAAAGGGTTTCTTCACCCCGGGAAGTTAATTAAATACCATTTGGAGGCATTTAATGTTCGAGCAAAAACGGCTGATTTTCGACAAAAGAGATAACACCCCCCCATTACGTCATGCTTCAGAAATGTGGAAAATGGTCCGTTTTCAAATGTTTTATTTTTGAACGTCAGTTCACATTTGTAGGTGGATCATCAGTGTTAGAGCTAAAATTAGCATGTTTAAAGTGATTTTCATGCTTCCAGGGGCTCGGGAAGTTAATTAAATACCATTTGGAGGCATTTAATGTTCGAGCAAAAACGGCTGATTTTCGGCAAAAGAGATAACACCCCCCCATTACGTCATGCTTCAGAAATGTGGAAAATGGTCCGTTTTCAAATGTTTTATTTTTGAACGTCAGTTCACATTTGTAGGTGGATCATCAGTGTTAGAGCTAAAATTTGCATGTTTAAAGTGATTTTCATGCTTCCAGGGGCCCAAAACACAAGATTTATGGAATGGTTAAAAGTGCATGAAAATGGCCAATTTACTCACTCTGAGTTCTCAAAAAGGGTTTCTTCACCCCGGGAAGTTAAATAAATACCATTTGGAGGCATTTAATGTTCGAGCAAAAACGGCTGATTTTCGACAAAAGAGATAACACCCCCCCATTACGTCATGCTTCAGAAATGTGGAAAATGGTCCGTTTTCAAATGTTTTATTTTTGAACGTCAGTTCACATTTGTAGGTGGATCATCAGTGTTAGAGCTAAAATTAGCATGTTTAAAGTGATTTTCATGCTTCCAGGGGCTCGGGAAGTGAAATAAATACCATTTGGAGGCATTTAATGTTCGAGCAAAAACGGCTGATTTTCGACAAAATTGATAACACCCCCCCATTACGTCATGCTTCAGAAATGTGGAAAATGGTCCGTTTTCAAATGTTTTATTTTTGAACGTCAGTTCACATTTGTAGGTGGATCATCAGTGTTAGAGCTAAAATTAGCATGTTTAAAGTGATTTTTATGCTTCCAGGGGCTCGGGAAGTGAAATAAATACCATTTGGAGGCATTTAATGTTCGAGCAAAAACGGCTGATTTTCGACAAAAGAGATAACACCCCCCCATTACGTCATGCTTCAGAAATGTGGAAAATGGTCCGTTTTCAAATGTTTTATTTTTGAACGTCAGTTCACATTTGTAGGTGGATCATCAGTGTTAGAGCTAAAATTAGCATGTTTAAAGTGATTTTCATGCTTCCAGGGGCCCAAAACACAAGATTTATGGAATGGTTAAAAGTGCATGAAAATGGCCAATTTACTCACTCTGAGTTCTCAAAAAGGGTTTCTTCACCCCGGGAAGTTCATTAAATACCATTTGGAGGCATTTAATGTTCGAGCAAAAACGGCTGATTTTCGACAAAAGAGATAACACCCCCCCATTACGTCATGCTTCAGAAATGTGGAAAATGGTCCGTTTTCAAATGTTTTATTTTTGAACGTCAGTTCACATTTGTAGGTGGATCATCAGTGTTAGAGCTAAAATTAGCATGTTTAAAGTGATTTTCATGCTTCCAGGGGCTCGGGAAGTTAATTAAATACCATTTGGAGGCATTTAATGTTCGAGCAAAAACGGCTGATTTTCGACAAAAGAGATAACACCCCCCCCATTACGTCATGCTTCAGAAATGTGGAAAATGGTCCGTTTTCAAATGTTTTATTTTTGAACGTCAGTTCACATTTGTAGGTGGATCATCAGTGTTAGAGCTAAAATTAGCATGTTTAAAGTGATTTTCATGCTTCCAGGGGCCCAAAACACAAGATTTATGGAATGGTTAAAAGTGCATGAAAATGGCCAATTTACTCACTCTGAGTTCTCAAAAAGGGTTTCTTCACCCCGGGAAGTTAATTAAATACCATTTGGAGGCATTTAATGTTCGAGCAAAAACGGCTGATTTTCGACAAAAGAGATAACACCCCCCCATTACGTCATGCTTCAGAAATGTGGAAAATGGTCCGTTTTCAAATGTTTTATTTTTGAACGTCAGTTCACATTTGTAGGTGGATCATCAGTGTTAGAGCTAAAATTAGCATGTTTAAAGTGATTTTCATGCTTCCAGGGGCTCGGGAAGTTAATTAAATACCATTTGGAGGCATTTAATGTTCGAGCAAAAACGGCTGATTTTCGACAAAAGAGATAACACCCCCCATTACGTCATGCTTCAGAAATGTGGAAAATGGTCCGTTTTCAAATGTTTTATTTTTGAACGTCAGTTCACATTTGTAGGTGGATCATCAGTGTTAGAGACAAAATTAGCATGTTTAAAGTGATTTTCATGCTTCCAGGGGCCCAAAACACAAGATTTATGGAATGCTTAAAAGTGCATGAAAATGGCCAATTTACTCACTCTGAGTTCTCAAAAAGGGTTTCTTCACCCCGGGAAGTTAATTAAATACCATTTGGAGGCATTTAATGTTCGAGCAAAAACGGCTGATTTTCGACAAAAGAGATAACACCCCCCATTACGTCATGCTTCAGAAATGTGGAAAATGGTCCGTTTTCAAATGTTTTATTTTTGAACGTCAGTTCACATTTGTAGGTGGATCATCAGTGTTAGAGCTAAAATTAGCATGTTTAAAGTGATTTTCATGCTTCCAGGGGCTCGGGAAGTTAATTAAACACCATTTGGAGGCATTTAATGTTCGAGCAAAAACGGCTGATTTTCGACAAAAGAGATAACACCCCCCCATTACGTCATGCTTCAGAAATGTGGAAAATGGTCCGTTTTCAAATGTTTTATTTTTGAACGTCAGTTCACATTTGTAGGTGGATCATCAGTGTTAGAGCTAAAATTAGCATGTTTAAAGTGATTTTCATGCTTCCAGGGGCCCAAAACACAAGATTTATGGAATGGTTAAAAGTGCATGAAAATGGCCAATTTACTCACTCTGAGTTCTCAAAAAGGGTTTCTTCACCCCGGGAAGTTAATTAAATACCATTTGGAGGCATTTAATGTTCGAGCAAAAACGGCTGATTTTCGACAAAAGAGATAACACCCCCCCATTACGTCATGCTTCAGAAATGTGGAAAATGGTCCGTTTTCAAATGTTTTATTTTTGAACGTCAGTTCACATTTGTAGGTGGATCATCAGTGTTAGAGCTAAAATTAGCATGTTTAAAGTGATTTTCATGCTTCCAGGGGCTCGGGAAGTTAATTAAATACCATTTGGAGGCATTTAATGTTCGAGCAAAAACGGCTGATTTTCGACAAAAGAGATAACATCCCCCATTACGTCATGCTTCAGAAATGTGGAAAATGGTCCGTTTTCAAATGTTTTATTTTTGAACGTCAGTTCACATTTGTAGGTGGATCATCAGTGTTAGAGCTAAAATTAGCATGTTTAAAGTGATTTTCATGCTTCCAGGGGCCCAAAACACAAGATTTATGGAATGGTTAAAAGTGCATGAAAATGGCCAATTTACTCACTCTGAGTTCTCAAAAAGGGTTTCTTCACCCCGGGAAGTTAATTAAATACCATTTGGAGGCATTTAATGTTCGAGCAAAAACGGCTGATTTTCGACAAAAGAGATAACACCCCCCCATTACGTCATGCTTCAGAAATGTGGAAAATGGTCCGTTTTCAAATGTTTTATTTTTGAACGTCAGTTCACATTTGTAGGTGGATCATCAGTGTTAGAGCTAAAATTAGCATGTTTAAAGTGATTTTCATGCTTCCAGGGGCTCGGGAAGTGAAATAAATACCATTTGGAGGCATTTAATGTTCGAGCAAAAACGGCTGATTTTCGACAAAAGAGATAACACCCCCCCATTACGTCATGCTTCAGAAATGTGGAAAATGGTCTGTTTTCAAATGTTTTATTTTTGAACGTCAGTTCACATTTGTAGGTGGATCATCAGTGTTAGAGCTAAAATTAGCATGTTTAAAGTGATTTTTATGCTTCCAGGGGCTCGGGAAGTGAAATAAATACCATTTGGAGGCATTTAATGTTCGAGCAAAAACGGCTGATTTTCGACAAAAGAGATAACACCCCCCCATTACGTCATGCTTCAGAAATGTGGAAAATGGTCCGTTTTCAAATGTTTTATTTTTGAACGTCAGTTCACATTTGTAGGTGGATCATCAGTGTTAGAGCTAAAATTAGCATGTTTAAAGTGATTTTCATGCTTCCAGGGGCCCAAAACACAAGATTTATGGAATGGTTAAAAGTGCATGAAAATGGCCAATTTACTCACTCTGAGTTCTCAAAAAGGGTTTCTTCACCCCGGGAAGTTAATTAAATACCATTTGGAGGCATTTAATGTTCGAGCAAAAACGGCTGATTTTCGACAAAAGAGATAACACCCCCCCCATTACGTCATGCTTCAGAAATGTGGAAAATGGTCCGTTTTCAAATGTTTTATTTTTGAACGTCAGTTCACATTTGTAGGTGGATCATCAGTGTTAGAGCTAAAATTAGCATGTTTAAAGTGATTTTCATGCTTCCAGGGGCTCGGGAAGTTAATTAAATACCATTTGGAGGCATTTAATGTTCGAGCAAAAACGGCTGATTTTCGACAAAAGAGATAACACCCCCCCATTACGTCATGCTTCAGAAATGTGGAAAATGGTCCGTTTTCAAATGTTTTATTTTTGAACGTCAGTTCACATTTGTAGGTGGATCATCAGTGTTAGAGCTAAAATTAGCATGTTTAAAGTGATTTTCATGCTTCCAGGGGCCCAAAACACAAGATTTATGGAATGGTTAAAAGTGCATGAAAATGGCCAATTTACTCACTCTGAGTTCTCAAAAAGGGTTTCTTCACCCCGGGAAGTTAATTAAATACCATTTGGAGGCATTTAATGTTCGAGCAAAAACGGCTGATTTTCGACAAAAGAGATAACACCCCCCCATTACGTCATGCTTCAGAAATGTGGAAAATGGTCCGTTTTCAAATGTTTTATTTTTGAACGTCAGTTCACATTTGTAGGTGGATCATCAGTGTTAGAGCTAAAATTAGCATGTTTAAAGTGATTTTCATGCTTCCAGGGGCTCGGGAAGTGAAATAAATACCATTTGGAGGCATTTAATGTTCGAGCAAAAACGGCTGATTTTCGACAAAAGAGATAACATCCCCCCATTACGTCATGCTTCAGAAATGTGGAAAATGGTCCGTTTTCAAATGTTTTATTTTTGAACGTCAGTTCACATTTGTAGGTGGATCATCAGTGTTAGAGCTAAAATTAGCATGTTTAAAGTGATTTTTATGCTTCCAGGGGCTCGGGAAGTGAAATAAATACCATTTGGAGGCATTTAATGTTCGAGCAAAAACGGCTGATTTTCGACAAAAGAGATAACACCCCCCCATTACGTCATGCTTCAGAAATGTGGAAAATGGTCCGTTTTCAAATGTTTTATTTTTGAACGTCAGTTCACATTTGTAGGTGGATCATCAGTGTTAGAGCTAAAATTAGCATGTTTAAAGTGATTTTCATGCTTCCAGGGGCCCAAAACACAAGATTTATGGAATGGTTAAAAGTGCATGAAAATGGCCAATTTACTCACTCTGAGTTCTCAAAAAGGGTTTCTTCACCCCGGGAAGTTAATTAAATACCATTTGGAGGCATTTAATGTTCGAGCAAAAACGGCTGATTTTCGACAAAAGAGATAACACCCCCCCATTACGTCATGCTTCAGAAATGTGGAAAATGGTCCGTTTTCAAATGTTTTATTTTTGAACGTCAGTTCACATTTGTAGGTGGATCATCAGTGTTAGAGCTAAAATTAGCATGTTTAAAGTGATTTTCATGCTTCCAGGGGCTCGGGAAGTTAATTAAATACCATTTGGAGGCATTTAATATTCGAGCAAAAACGGCTGATTTTCGACAAAAGAGATAACACCCCCCCATTACGTCATGCTTCAGAAATGTGGAAAATGGTCCGTTTTCAAATGTTTTATTTTTGAACGTCAGTTCACATTTGTAGGTGGATCATCAGTGTTAGAGCTAAAATTAGCATGTTTAAAGTGATTTTCATGCTTCCAGGGGCCCAAAACACAAGATTTATGGAATGCTTAAAAGTGCATGAAAATGGCCAATTTACTCACTCTGAGTTCTCAAAAAGGGTTTCTTCACCCCGGGAAGTTAATTAAATACCATTTGGAGGCATTTAATGTTCGAGCAAAAACGGCTGATTTTCGACAAAAGAGATAACACCCCCCATTACGTCATGCTTCAGAAATGTGGAAAATGGTCCGTTTTCAAATGTTTTATTTTTGAACGTCAGTTCACATTTGTAGGTGGATCATCAGTGTTAGAGCTAAAATTAGCATGTTTAAAGTGATTTTTATGCTTCCAGGGGCTCGGGAAGTGAAATAAATACCATTTGAAGGCATTTAATGTTCGAGCAAAAACGGCTGATTTTCGACAAAAGAGATAACACCCCCCCATTACGTCATGCTTCAGAAATGTGGAAAATGGTCCGTTTTCAAATGTTTTATTTTTGAACGTCAGTTCACATTTGTAGGTGGATCATCAGTGTTAGAGCTAAAATTAGCATGTTTAAAGTGATTTTCATGCTTCCAGGGGCCCAAAACACAAGATTTATGGAATGGTTAAAAGTGCATGAAAATGGCCAATTTACTCACTCTGAGTTCTCAAAAAGGGTTTCTTCACCCCGGGAAGTTAATTAAATACCATTTGGAGGCATTTAATGTTCGAGCAAAAACGGCTGATTTTCGACAAAAGAGATAACACCCCCCCCATTACGTCATGCTTCAGAAATGTGGAAAATGGTCCGTTTTCAAATGTTTTATTTTTGAACGTCAGTTCACATTTGTAGGTGGATCATCAGTGTTAGAGCTAAAATTAGCATGTTTAAAGTGATTTTCATGCTTCCAGGGGCTCGGGAAGTTAATTAAATACCATTTGGAGGCATTTAATGTTCGAGCAAAAACGGCTGATTTTCGACAAAAGAGATAACACCCCCCCATTACGTCATACTTCAGAAATGTGGAAAATGGTCCGTTTTCAAATGTTTTATTTTTGAACGTCAGTTCACATTTGTAGGTGGATCATCAGTGTTAGAGCTAAAATTAGCATGTTTAAAGTGATTTTCAAGCTTCCAGGGGCCCAAAACACAAGATTCATGGAATGGTTAAAAGTGCATGAAAATGGCCAATTTACTCACTCTGAGTTCTCAAAAAGGGTTTCTTCACCCCGGGAAGTTAATTAAATACCATTTGGAGGCATTTAATGTTCGAGCAAAAACGGCTGATTTTCGACAAAAGAGATAACACCCCCCATTACGTCATGCTTCAGAAATGTGGAAAATGGTCCGTTTTCAAATGTTTTATTTTTGAACGTCAGTTCACATTTGTAGGTGGATCATCAGTGTTAGAGCTAAAATTAGCATGTTTAAAGTGATTTTCATGCTTCCAGGGGCTCGGGAAGTTAATTAAATACCATTTGGAGGCATTTAATGTTCGAGCAAAAACGGCTGATTTTCGACAAAAGAGATAACACCCCCCATTACGTCATGCTTCAGAAATGTGGAAAATGGTCCGTTTTCAAATGTTTTATTTTTGAACGTCAGTTCACATTTGTAGGTGGATCATCAGTGTTAGAGCTAAAATTAGCATGTTTAAAGTGATTTTCATGCTTCCAGGGGCTCGGGAAGTTAATTAAATACCATTTGGAGGCATTTAATGTTCGAGCAAAAACGGCTGATTTTCGACAAAAGAGATAACACCCCCCCATTACGTCATGCTTCAGAAATGTGGAAAATGGTCCGTTTTCAAATGTTTTATTTTTGAACGTCAGTTCACATTTGTAGGTGGATCATCAGTGTTAGAGCTAAAATTAGCATGTTTAAAGTGATTTTCATGCTTCCAGGGGCCCAAAACACAAGATTTATGGAATGGTTAAAAGTGCATGAAAATGGCCAATTTACTCACTCTGAGTTCTCAAAAAGGGTTTCTTCACCCCGGGAAGTTAATTAAATACCATTTGGAGGCATTTAATGTTCGAGTAAAAACGGCTGATTTTCGACAAAAGAGATAACACCCCCCCATTACGTCATGCTTCAGAAATGTGGAAAATGGTCCGTTTTCAAATGTTTTATTTTTGAACGTCAGTTCACATTTGTAGGTGGATCATCAGTGTTAGAGCTAAAATTAGCATGTTTAAAGTGATTTTCATGCTTCCAGGGGCTCGGGAAGTGAAATAAATACCATTTGGAGGCATTTAATGTTCGAGCAAAAACGGCTGATTTTCGACAAAAGAGATAACACCCCCCCATTACGTCATGCTTCAGAAATGTGGAAAATGGTCCGTTTTCAAATGTTTTATTTTTGAACGTCAGTTCACATTTGTAGGTGGATCATCAGTGTTAGAGCTAAAATTAGCATGTTTAAAGTGATTTTTATGCTTCCAGGGGCTCGGGAAGTGAAATAAATACCATTTGGAGGCATTTAATGTTCGAGCAAAAACGGCTGATTTTCGACAAAAGAGATAACACCCCCCCATTACGTCATGCTTCAGAAATGTGGAAAATGGTCCGTTTTCAAATGTTTTATTTTTGAACGTCAGTTCACATTTGTAGGTGGATCATCAGTGTTAGAGCTAAAATTAGCATGTTTAAAGTGATTTTCATGCTTCCAGGGGCCCAAAACACAAGATTTATGGAATGGTTAAAAGTGCATGAAAATGGCCAATTTACTCACTCTGAGTTCTCAAAAAGGGTTTCTTCACCCCGGGAAGTTAATTAAATACCATTTGGAGGCATTTAATGTTCGAGCAAAAACGGCTGATTTTCGACAAAAGAGATAACACCCCCCCATTACGTCATGCTTCAGAAATGTGGAAAATGGTCCGTTTTCAAATGTTTTATTTTTGAACGTCAGTTCACATTTGTAGGTGGATCATCAGTGTTAGAGCTAAAATTAGCATGTTTAAAGTGATTTTCATGCTTCCAGGGGCTCGGGAAGTTAATTAAATACCATTTGGAGGCATTTAATGTTCGAGCAAAAACGGCTGATTTTCGACAAAAGAGATAACACCCCCCCATTACGTCATGCTTCAGAAATGTGGAAAATGGTCCGTTTTCAAATGTTTTATTTTTGAACGTCAGTTCACATTTGTAGGTGGATCATCAGTGTTAGAGCTAAAATTAGCATGTTTAAAGTGATTTTCATGCTTCCAGGGGCCCAAAACACAAGATTTATGGAATGGTTAAAAGTGCATGAAAATGGCCAATTTACTCACTCTGAGTTCTCAAAAAGGGTTTCTTCACCCCGGGAAGTTAATTAAATACCATTTGGAGGCATTTAATGTTCGAGCAAAAACGGCTGATTTTCGACAAAAGAGATAACACCCCCCCATTACGTCATGCTTCAGAAATGTGGAAAATGGTCCGTTTTCAAATGTTTTATTTTTGAACGTCAGTTCACATTTGTAGGTGGATCATCAGTGTTAGAGCTAAAATTAGCATGTTTAAAGTGATTTTCATGCTTCCAGGGGCTCGGGAAGTTAATTAAATACCATTTGGAGGCATTTAATGTTCGAGCAAAAACGGCTGATTTTCGACAAAAGAGATAACACCCCCCATTACGTCATGCTTCAGAAATGTGGAAAATGGTCCGTTTTCAAATGTTTTATTTTTGAACGTCAGTTCACATTTGTAGGTGGATCATCAGTGTTAGAGACAAAATTAGCATGTTTAAAGTGATTTTCATGCTTCCAGGGGCCCAAAACACAAGATTTATGGAATGCTTAAAAGTGCATGAAAATGGCCAATTTACTCACTCTGAGTTCTCAAAAAGGGTTTCTTCACCCCGGGAAGTTAATTAAATACCATTTGGAGGCATTTAATGTTCGAGCAAAAACGGCTGATTTTCGACAAAAGAGATAACACCCCCCATTACGTCATGCTTCAGAAATGTGGAAAATGGTCCGTTTTCAAATGTTTTATTTTTGAACGTCAGTTCACATTTGTAGGTGGATCATCAGTGTTAGAGCTAAAATTAGCATGTTTAAAGTGATTTTCATGCTTTCAGGGGCTCGGGAAGTTAATTAAATACCATTTGGAGGCATTTAATGTTCGAGCAAAAACGGCTGATTTTCGACAAAAGAGATAACACCCCCCCATTACGTCATGCTTCAGAAATGTGGAAAATGGTCCGTTTTCAAATGTTTTATTTTTGAACGTCAGTTCACATTTGTAGGTGGATCATCAGTGTTAGAGCTAAAATTAGCATGTTTAAAGTGATTTTCATGCTTCCAGGGGCCCAAAACACAAGATTTATGGAATGGTTAAAAGTGCATGAAAATGGCCAATTTACTCACTCTGAGTTCTCAAAAAGGGTTTTTTCACCCCGGGAAGTTAATTAAATACCATTTGGAGGCATTTAATGTTCGAGCAAAAACGGCTGATTTTCGACAAAAGAGATAACACCCCCCCATTACGTCATGCTTCAGAAATGTGGAAAATGGTCCGTTTTCAAATGTTTTATTTTTGAACGTCAGTTCACATTTGTAGGTGGATCATCAGTGTTAGAGCTAAAATTAGCATGTTTAAAGTGATTTTCATGCTTCCAGGGGCCCAAAACACAAGATTTATGGAATGGTTAAAAGTGCATGAAAATGGCCAATTTACTCACTCTGAGTTCTCAAAAAGGGTTTTTTCACCCCGGGAAGTCAATTAAATACCATTTGGAGGCATTTAATGTTCGAGCAAAAACGGCAGATTTTCGACAAAAGAGATAACACCCCCCCATTACGTCATGCTTCAGAAATGTGGAAAATGGTCCGTTTTCAAATTTTTTATTTTTGAACGTCAGTTCACATTTGTAGGTGGATCATCAGTGTTAGAGCTAAAATTAGCATGTTTAAAGTGATTTTCATGCTTCCAGGGGCTCGGGAAGTTAATTAAATACCATTTGGAGGCATTTAATGTTCGAGCAAAAACGGCTGATTTTCGACAAAAGAGATAACACCCCCCATTACGTCATGCTTCAGAAATGTGGAAAATGGTCCGTTTTCAAATGTTTTATTTTTGAACGTCAGTTCACATTTGTAGGTGGATCATCAGTGTTAGAGCTAAAATTAGCATGTTTAAAGTGATTTTCATGCTTCCAGGGGCCCAAAACACAAGATTTATGGAATGGTTAAAAGTGCATGAAAATGGCCAATTTACTCACTCTGAGTTCTCAAAAAGGGTTTCTTCACCCCGGGAAGTTAATTAAATACCATTTGGAGGCATTTAATGTTCGAGCAAAAACGGCTGATTTTCGACAAAAGAGATAACACCCCCCCATTACGTCATGCTTCAGAAATGTGGAAAATGGTCCGTTTTCAAATGTTTTATTTTTGAACGTCAGTTCACATTTGTAGGTGGATCATCAGTGTTAGAGCTAAAATTAGCATGTTTAAAGTGATTTTCATGCTTCCAGGGGCTCGGGAAGTTAATTAAATACCATTTGGAGGCATTTAATGTTCGAGCAAAAACGGCTGATTTTCGACAAAAGAGATAACACCCCCCCATTACGTCATGCTTCAGAAATGTGGAAAATGGTCCGTTTTCAAATGTTTTATTTTTGAACGTCAGTTCACATTTGTAGGTGGATCATCAGTGTTAGAGCTAAAATTAGCATGTTTACAGTGATTTTCATGCTTCCAGGGGCCCAAAACACAAGATTTATGGAATGGTTAAAAGTGCATGAAAATGGCCAATTTACTCACTCTGAGTTCTCAAAAAGGGTTTCTTCACCCCGGGAAGTTAATTAAATACCATTTGGAGGCATTTAATGTTCGAGCAAAAACGGCTGATTTTCGACAAAAGAGATAACACCCCCCCATTACGTCATGCTTCAGAAATGTGGAAAATGGTCCGTTTTCAAATGTTTTATTTTTGAACGTCAGTTCACATTTGTAGGTGGATCATCAGTGTTAGAGCTAAAATTAGCATGTTTAAAGTGATTTTCATGCTTCCAGGGGCTCGGGAAGTGAAATAAATACCATTTGGAGGCATTTAATGTTCGAGCAAAAACGGCTGATTTTCGACAAAAGAGATAACACCCCCCCATTACGTCATGCTTCAGAAATGTGGAAAATGGTCCGTTTTCAAATGTTTTATTTTTGAACGTCAGTTCACATTTGTAGGTGGATCATCAGTGTTAGAGCTAAAATTAGCATGTTTAAAGTGATTTTTATGCTTCCAGGGGCTCGGGAAGTGAAATAAATACCATTTGGAGGCATTTAATGTTCGAGCAAAAACGGCTGATTTTCGACAAAAGAGATAACACCCCCCCATTACGTCATGCTTCAGAAATGTGGAAAATGGTCCGTTTTCAAATGTTTTATTTTTGAACGTCAGTTCACATTTGTAGGTGGATCATCAGTGTTAGAGCTAAAATTAGCATGTTTAAAGTGATTTTCATGCTTCCAGGGGCCCAAAACACAAGATTTATGGAATGGTTAAAAGTGCATGAAAATGGCCAATTTACTCACTCTGAGTTCTCAAAAAGGGTTTCTTCACCCCGGGAAGTTAATTAAATACCATTTGGAGGCATTTAATGTTCGAGCAAAAACGGCTGATTTTCGACAAAAGAGATAACACCCCCCCATTACGTCATGCTTCAGAAATGTGGAAAATGGTCCGTTTTCAAATGTTTTATTTTTGAACGTCAGTTCACATTTGTAGGTGGATCATCAGTGTTAGAGCTAAAATGAGCATGTTTAAAGTGATTTTCATGCTTCCAAGGGCTCGGGAAGTTAATTAAATACCATTTGGAGGCATTTAATGTTCGAGCAAAAACGGCTGATTTTCGACAAAAGAGATAACACCCCCCCATTACGTCATGCTTCAGAAATGTGGAAAATGGTCCGTTTTCAAATGTTTTATTTTTGAACGTCAGTTCACATTTGTAGGTGGATCATCAGTGTTAGAGCTAAAATTAGCACGTTTAAAGTGATTTTCATGCTTCCAGGTGCCCAAAACACAAGATTTATGGAATGGTTAAAAGTGCATGAAAATGGCCAATTTACTCACTCTGAGTTCTCAAAAAGGGTTTCTTCACCCCGGGAAGTTAATTAAATACCATTTGGAGGCATTTAATGTTCGAGCAAAAACGGCTGATTTTCGACAAAAGAGATAACACCCCCCCATTACGTCATGCTTCAGAAATGTGGAAAATGGTCCGTTTTCAAATGTTTTATTTTTGAACGTCAGTTCACATTTGTAGGTGGATCATCAGTGTTAGAGCTAAAATTAGCATGTTTAAAGTGATTTTCATGCTTCCAGGGGCTCGGGAAGTTAATTAAATACCATTTGGAGGCATTTAATGTTCGAGCAAAAACGGCTGATTTTCGACAAAAGAGATAACACCCCCCATTACGTCATGCTTCAGAAATGTGGAAAATGGTCCGTTTTCAAATGTTTTATTTTTGAACGTCAGTTCACATTTGTAGGTGGATCATCAGTGTTAGAGCTAAAATTAGCATGTTTAAAGTGATTTTCATGCTTCCAGGGGCCCAAAACACAAGATTTATGGAATGGTTAAAAGTGCATGAAAATGGCCAATTTACTCACTCTGAGTTCTCAAAAAGGGTTTTTTCACCCCGGGAAGTCAATTAAATACCATTTGGAGGCATTTAATGTTCGAGCAAAAACGGCTGATTTTCGACAAAAGAGATAACACCCCCCCATTACGTCATGCTTCAGAAATGTGGAAAATGGTCCGTTTTCAAATGTTTTATTTTTGAACGTCAGTTCACATTTGTAGGTGGATCATCAGTGTTAGAGCTAAAATTAGCATGTTTAAAGTGATTTTCATGCTTCCAGGGGCTCGGGAAGTTAATTAAATACCATTTGGAGGCATTTAATGTTCGAGCAAAAACGGCTGATTTTCGACAAAAGAGATAACACCCCCCATTACGTCATGCTTCAGAAATGTGGAAAATGGTCCGTTTTCAAATGTTTTATTTTTGAACGTCAGTTCACATTTGTAGGTGGATCATCAGTGTTAGAGCTAAAATTAGCATGTTTAAAGTGATTTTCATGCTTCCAGGGGCCCAAAACACAAGATTTATGGAATGGTTAAAAGTGCATGAAAATGGCCAATTTACTCACTCTGAGTTCTCAAAAAGGGTTTCTTCACCCCGGGAAGTTAATTAAATACCATTTGGAGGCATTTAATGTTCGAGCAAAAACGGCTGATTTTCGACAAAAGAGATAACACCCCCCCATTACGTCATGCTTCAGAAATGTGGAAAATGGTCCGTTTTCAAATGTTTTATTTTTGAACGTCAGTTCACATTTGTAGGTGGATCATCAGTGTTAGAGCTAAAATTAGCATGTTTAAAGTGATTTTCATGCTTCCAGGGGCTCGGGAAGTTAATTAAATACCATTTGGAGGCATTTAATGTTCGAGCAAAAACGGCTGATTTTCGACAAAAGAGATAACACCCCCCCATTACGTCATGCTTCAGAAATGTGGAAAATGGTCCGTTTTCAAATGTTTTATTTTTGAACGTCAGTTCACATTTGTAGGTGGATCATCAGTGTTAGAGCTAAAATTAGCATGTTTACAGTGATTTTCATGCTTCCAGGGGCCCAAAACACAAGATTTATGGAATGGTTAAAAGTGCATGAAAATGGCCAATTTACTCACTCTGAGTTCTCAAAAAGGGTTTCTTCACCCCGGGAAGTTAATTAAATACCATTTGGAGGCATTTAATGTTCGAGCAAAAACGGCTGATTTTCGACAAAAGAGATAACACCCCCCCATTACGTCATGCTTCAGAAATGTGGAAAATGGTCCGTTTTCAAATGTTTTATTTTTGAACGTCAGTTCACATTTGTAGGTGGATCATCAGTGTTAGAGCTAAAATTAGCATGTTTAAAGTGATTTTCATGCTTCCAGGGGCTCGGGAAGTGAAATAAATACCATTTGGAGGCATTTAATGTTCGAGCAAAAACGGCTGATTTTCGACAAAAGAGATAACACCCCCCCATTACGTCATGCTTCAGAAATGTGGAAAATGGTCCGTTTTCAAATGTTTTATTTTTGAACGTCAGTTCACATTTGTAGGTGGATCATCAGTGTTAGAGCTAAAATTAGCATGTTTAAAGTGATTTTTATGCTTCCAGGGGCTCGGGAAGTGAAATAAATACCATTTGGAGGCATTTAATGTTCGAGCAAAAACGGCTGATTTTCGACAAAAGAGATAACACCCCCCCATTACGTCATGCTTCAGAAATGTGGAAAATGGTCCGTTTTCAAATGTTTTATTTTTGAACGTCAGTTCACATTTGTAGGTGGATCATCAGTGTTAGAGCTAAAATTAGCATGTTTAAAGTGATTTTCATGCTTCCAGGGGCCCAAAACACAAGATTTATGGAATGGTTAAAAGTGCATGAAAATGGCCAATTTACTCACTCTGAGTTCTCAAAAAGGGTTTCTTCACCCCGGGAAGTTAATTAAATACCATTTGGAGGCATTTAATGTTCGAGCAAAAACGGCTGATTTTCGACAAAAGAGATAACACCCCCATCAGTGTTAGAGCTAAAATTAGCATGTTTAAAGTGATTTTCATGCTTCCAGGGGCCCAAAACACAAGATTTATGGAATGGTTAAAAGTGCATGAAAATGGCCAATTTACTCACTCTGAGTTCTCAAAAAGGGTTTCTTCACCCCGGGAAGTTAATTAAATACCATTTGGAGGCATTTAATGTTCGAGCAAAAACGGCTGATTTTCGACAAAAGAGATAACACCCCCCCATTACGTCATGCTTCAGAAATGTGGAAAATGGTCCGTTTTCAAATGTTTTATTTTTGAACGTCAGTTCACATTTGTAGGTGGATCATCAGTGTTAGAGCTAAAATTAGCACGTTTAAAGTGATTTTCATGCTTCCAGGTGCCCAAAACACAAGATTTATGGAATGGTTAAAAGTGCATGAAAATGGCCAATTTACTCACTCTGAGTTCTCAAAAAGGGTTTCTTCACCCCGGGAAGTTAATTAAATACCATTTGGAGGCATTTAATGTTCGAGCAAAAACGGCTGATTTTCGACAAAAGAGATAACACCCCCCCATTACGTCATGCTTCAGAAATGTGGAAAATGGTCCGTTTTCAAATGTTTTATTTTTGAACGTCAGTTCACATTTGTAGGTGGATCATCAGTGTTAGAGCTAAAATTAGCATGTTTAAAGTGATTTTCATGCTTCCAGGGGCTCGGGAAGTTAATTAAATACCATTTGGAGGCATTTAATGTTCGAGCAAAAACGGCTGATTTTCGACAAAAGAGATAACACCCCCCATTACGTCATGCTTCAGAAATGTGGAAAATGGTCCGTTTTCAAATGTTTTATTTTTGAACGTCAGTTCACATTTGTAGGTGGATCATCAGTGTTAGAGCTAAAATTAGCATGTTTAAAGTGATTTTCATGCTTCCAGGGGCCCAAAACACAAGATTTATGGAATGGTTAAAAGTGCATGAAAATGGCCAATTTACTCACTCTGAGTTATCAAAAAGGGTTTCTTCACCCCGGGAAGTTAATTAAATACCATTTGGAGGCATTTAATGTTCGAGCAAAAACGGCTGATTTTCGACAAAAGAGATAACACCCCCCCATTACGTCATGCTTCAGAAATGTGGAAAATGGTCCGTTTTCAAATGTTTTATTTTTGAACGTCAGTTCACATTTGTAGGTGGATCATCAGTGTTAGAGCTAAAATTAGCATGTTTAAAGTGATTTTCATGCTTCCAGGGGCTCGGGAAGTTAAGTAAATACCATTTGGAGGCATTTAATGTTCGAGCAAAAACGGCTGATTTTCGACAAAAGAGATAACACCCCCCCATTACGTCATGCTTCAGAAATGTGGAAAATGGTCCGTTTTCAAATGTTTTATTTTTGAACGTCAGTTCACATTTGTAGGTGGATCATCAGTGTTAGAGCTAAAATTAGCATGTTTAAAGTGATTTTCATGCTTCCAGGGGCCCAAAACACAAGATTTATGGAATGGTTAAAAGTGCATGAAAATGGCCAATTTACTCACTCTGAGTTCTCAAAAAGGGTTTCTTCACCCCGGGAAGTTAATTAAATACCATTTGGAGGCATTTAATGTTCGAGCAAAAACGGCTGATTTTCGACAAAAGAGATAACACCCCCCCATTACGTCATGCTTCAGAAATGTGGAAAATGGTCCGTTTTCAAATGTTTTATTTTTGAACCTCAGTTCACATTTGTAGGTGGATCATCAGTGTTAGAGCTAAAATTAGCATGTTTAAAGTGATTTTCATGCTTCCAGGGGTTTGGGAAGTGAAATAAATACCATTTGGAGGCATTTAATGTTCGAGCAAAAACGGCTGATTTTCGACAAAAGAGATAACACCCCCCCATTACGTCATGCTTCAGAAATGTGGAAAATGGTCCGTTTTCAAATGTTTTATTTTTGAACGTCAGTTCACATTTGTAGGTGGATCATCAGTGTTAGAGCTAAAATTAGCATGTTTAAAGTGATTTTCATGCTTCCAGGGGCTCGGGAAGTTAATTAAATACCATTTGGAGGCATTTAATGTTCGAGCAAAAACGGCTGATTTTCGACAAAAGAGATAACACCCCCCATTACGTCATGCTTCAGAAATGTGGAAAATGGTCCGTTTTCAAATGTTTTATTTTTGAACGTCAGTTCACATTTGTAGGTGGATCATCAGTGTTAGAGCTAAAATTAGCATGTTTACAGTGATTTTCATGCTTCCAGGGGCCCAAAACACAAGATTTATGGAATGGTTAAAAGTGCATGAAAATGGCCAATTTACTCACTCTGAGTTCTCAAAAAGGGTTTCTTCACCCCGGGAAGTTAATTAAATACCATTTGGAGGCATTTAATGTTCGAGCAAAAACGGCTGATTTTCGACAAAAGAGATAACACCCCCCCATTACGTCATGCTTCAGAAATGTGGAAAATGGTCCGTTTTCAAATGTTTTATTTTTGAACGTCAGTTCACATTTGTAGGTGGATCATCAGTGTTAGAGCTAAAATTAGCATGTTTAAAGTGATTTTCATGCTTCCAGGGGCTCGGGAAGTGAAATAAATACCATTTGGAGGCATTTAATGTTCGAGCAAAAACGGCTGATTTTCGACAAAAGAGATAACACCCCCCCATTACGTCATGCTTCAGAAATGTGGAAAATGGTCCGTTTTCAAATGTTTTATTTTTGAACGTCAGTTCACATTTGTAGGTGGATCATCAGTGTTAGAGCTAAAATTAGCATGTTTAAAGTGATTTTTATGCTTCCAGGGGCTCGGGAAGTGAAATAAATACCATTTGGAGGCATTTAATGTTCGAGCAAAAACGGCTGATTTTCGACAAAAGAGATAACACCCCCCCATTACGTCATGCTTCAGAAATGTGGAAAATGGTCCGTTTTCAAATGTTTTATTTTTGAACGTCAGTTCACATTTGTAGGTGGATCATCAGTGTTAGAGCTAAAATTAGCATGTTTAAAGTGATTTTCATGCTTCCAGGGGCCCAAAACACAAGATTTATGGAATGGTTAAAAGTGCATGAAAATGGCCAATTTACTCACTCTGAGTTCTCAAAAAGGGTTTCTTCACCCCGGGAAGTTAATTAAATACCATTTGGAGGCATTTAATGTTCGAGCAAAAACGGCTGATTTTCGACAAAAGAGATAACACCCCCCCATTACGTCATGCTTCAGAAATGTGGAAAATGGTCCGTTTTCAAATGTTTTATTTTTGAACGTCAGTTCACATTTGTAGGTGGATCATCAGTGTTAGAGCTAAAATGAGCATGTTTAAAGTGATTTTCATGCTTCCAAGGGCTCGGGAAGTTAATTAAATACCATTTGGAGGCATTTAATGTTCGAGCAAAAACGGCTGATTTTCGACAAAAGAGATAACACCCCCCCATTACGTCATGCTTCAGAAATGTGGAAAATGGTCCGTTTTCAAATGTTTTATTTTTGAACGTCAGTTCACATTTGTAGGTGGATCATCAGTGTTAGAGCTAAAATTAGCACGTTTAAAGTGATTTTCATGCTTCCAGGTGCCCAAAACACAAGATTTATGGAATGGTTAAAAGTGCATGAAAATGGCCAATTTACTCACTCTGAGTTCTCAAAAAGGGTTTCTTCACCCCGGGAAGTTAATTAAATACCATTTGGAGGCATTTAATGTTCGAGCAAAAACGGCTGATTTTCGACAAAAGAGATAACACCCCCCCATTACGTCATGCTTCAGAAATGTGGAAAATGGTCCGTTTTCAAATGTTTTATTTTTGAACGTCAGTTCACATTTGTAGGTGGATCATCAGTGTTAGAGCTAAAATTAGCATGTTTAAAGTGATTTTCATGCTTCCAGGGGCTCGGGAAGTTAATTAAATACCATTTGGAGGCATTTAATGTTCAAGCAAAAACGGCTGATTTTCGACAAAAGAGATAACACCCCCCATTACGTCATGCTTCAGAAATGTGGAAAATGGTCCGTTTTCAAATGTTTTATTTTTGAACGTCAGTTCACATTTGTAGGTGGATCATCAGTGTTAGAGCTAAAATTAGCATGTTTAAAGTGATTTTCATGCTTCCAGGGGCCCAAAACACAAGATTTATGGAATGGTTAAAAGTGCATGAAAATGGCCAATTTACTCACTCTGAGTTATCAAAAAGGGTTTCTTCACCCCGGGAAGTTAATTAAATACCATTTGGAGGCATTTAATGTTCGAGCAAAAACGGCTGATTTTCGACAAAAGAGATAACACCCCCCCATTACGTCATGCTTCAGAAATGTGGAAAATGGTCCGTTTTCAAATGTTTTATTTTTGAACGTCAGTTCACATTTGTAGGTGGATCATCAGTGTTAGAGCTAAAATTAGCATGTTTAAAGTGATTTTCATGCTTCCAGGGGCTCGGGAAGTTAAGTAAATACCATTTGGAGGCATTTAATGTTCGAGCAAAAACGGCTGATTTTCGACAAAAGAGATAACACCCCCCCATTACGTCATGCTTCAGAAATGTGGAAAATGGTCCGTTTTCAAATGTTTTATTTTTGAACGTCAGTTCACATTTGTAGGTGGATCATCAGTGTTAGAGCTAAAATTAGCATGTTTAAAGTGATTTTCATGCTTCCAGGGGCCCAAAACACAAGATTTATGGAATGGTTAAAAGTGCATGAAAATGGCCAATTTACTCACTCTGAGTTCTCAAAAAGGGTTTCTTCACCCCGGGAAGTTAATTAAATACCATTTGGAGGCATTTAATGTTCGAGCAAAAACGGCTGATTTTCGACAAAAGAGATAACACCCCCCCATTACGTCATGCTTCAGAAATGTGGAAAATGGTCCGTTTTCAAATGTTTTATTTTTGAACCTCAGTTCACATTTGTAGGTGGATCATCAGTGTTAGAGCTAAAATTAGCATGTTTAAAGTGATTTTCATGCTTCCAGGGGCTCGGGAAGTGAAATAAATACCATTTGGAGGCATTTAATGTTCGAGCAAAAACGGCTGATTTTCGACAAAAGAGATAACACCCCCCCATTACGTCATGCTTCAGAAATGTGGAAAATGGTCCGTTTTCAAATGTTTTATTTTTGAACGTCAGTTCACATTTGTAGGTGGATCATCAGTGTTAGAGCTAAAATTAGCATGTTTAAAGTGATTTTTATGCTTCCAGGGGCTCGGGAAGTGAAATAAATACCATTTGGAGGCATTTAATGTTCGAGCAAAAACGGCTGATTTTCGACAAAAGAGATAACACCCCCCCATTACGTCATGCTTCAGAAATGTGGAAAATGGTCCGTTTTCAAATGTTTTATTTTTGAACGTCAGTTCACATTTGTAGGTGGATCATCAGTGTTAGAGCTAAAATTAGCATGTTTAAAGTGATTTTCATGCTTCCAGGGGCCCAAAACACAAGATTTATGGAATGGTTAAAAGTGCATGAAAATGGCCAATTTACTCACTCTGAGTTCTCAAAAAGGGTTTCTTCACCCCGGGAAGTTAATTAAATACCATTTGGAGGCATTTAATGTTCGAGCAAAAACGGCTGATTTTCGACAAAAGAGATAACACCCCCCCATTACGTCATGCTTCAGAAATGTGGAAAATGGTCCGTTTTCAAATGTTTTATTTTTGAACGTCAGTTCACATTTGTAGGTGGATCATCAGTGTTAGAGCGAAAATTAGCATGTTTAAAGTGATTTTCATGCTTCCAGGGGCTCGGGAAGTTAATTAAATACCATTTGGAGGCATTTAATGTTCGAGCAAAAACGGCTGATTTTCGACAAAAGAGATAACACCCCCCCATTACGTCATGCTTCAGAAATGTGGAAAATGGTCCGTTTTCAAATGTTTTATTTTTGAACGTCAGTTCACATTTGTAGGTGGATCATCAGTGTTAGAGCTAAAATTAGCATGTTTAAAGTGATTTTCATGCTTCCAGGGGCCCAAAACACAAGATTTATGGAATGGTTAAAAGTGCATGAAAATGGTCAATTTACTCACTCTGAGTTCTCAAAAAGGGTTTCTTCACCCCGGGAAGTTAATTAAATACCATTTGGAGGCATTTAATGTTCGAGCAAAAACGGCTGATTTTCGACAAAAGAGATAACACCCCCCCATTACGTCATGCTTCAGAAATGTGGAAAATGGTCCGTTTTCAAATGTTTTATTTTTGAACGTCAGTTCACATTTGTAGGTGGATCATCAGTGTTAGAGCTAAAATTAGCATGTTTAAAGTGATTTTCATGCTTCCAGGGGCTCGGGAAGTTAATTAAATACCATTTGGAGGCATTTAATGTTCGAGCAAAAACGGCTGATTTTCGACAAAAGAGATAACACCCCCCATTACGTCATGCTTCAGAAATGTGGAAAATGGTCCGTTTTCAAATGTTTTATTTTTGAACGTCAGTTCACATTTGTAGGTGGATCATCAGTGTTAGAGCTAAAATTAGCATGTTTAAAGTGATTTTTATGCTTCCAGGGGCTCGGGAAGTGAAATAAATACCATTTGGAGGCATTTAATGTTCGAGCAAAAACGGCTGATTTTCGACAAAAGAGATAACACCCCCCCATTACGTCATGCTTCAGAAATGTGGAAAATGGTCCGTTTTCAAATGTTTTATTTTTGAACGTCAGTTCACATTTGTAGGTGGATCATCAGTGTTAGAGCTAAAATTAGCATGTTTAAAGTGATTTTCATGCTTCCAGGGGCCCAAAACACAAGATTTATGGAATGGTTAAAAGTGCATGAAAATGGCCAATTTACTCACTCTGAGTTCTCAAAAAGGGTTTCTTCACCCCGGGAAGTTAATTAAATACCATTTGGAGGCATTTAATGTTCGAGCAAAAACGGCTGATTTTCGACAAAAGAGATAACACCCCCCCATTACGTCATGCTTTAGAAATGTGGAAAATGGTCCGTTTTCAAATGTTTTATTTTTGAACGTCAGTTCACATTTGTAGGTGGATCATCAGTGTTAGAGCTAAAATTAGCATGTTTAAAGTGATTTTCATGCTTCCAGGGGCTCGGGAAGTTAATTAAATACCATTTGGAGGCATTTAATGTTCGAGCAAAAACGGCTGATTTTCGACAAAAGAGATAACACCCCCCCATTACGTCATGCTTCAGAAATGTGGAAAATGGTCCGTTTTCAAATGTTTTATTTTTGAACGTCAGTTCACATTTGTAGGTGGATCATCAGTGTTAGAGCTAAAATTAGCATGTTTAAAGTGATTTTCATGCTTCCAGGGGCCCAAAACACAAGATTTATGGAATGGTTAAAAGTGCATGAAAATGGCCAATTTACTCACTCTGAGTTCTCAAAAAGGGTTTCTTCACCCCGGGAAGTTAATTAAATACCATTTGGAGGCATTTAATGTTCGAGCAAAAACGGCTGATTTTCGACAAAAGAGATAACACCCCCCCATTACGTCATGCTTCAGAAATGTGGAAAATGGTCCGTTTTCAAATGTTTTATTTTTGAACGTCAGTTCACATTTGTAGGTGGATCATCAGTGTTAGAGCTAAAATTAGCATGTTTAAAGTGATTTTCATGCTTCCAGGGGCTCGGGAAGTTAATTAAATACCATTTGGAGGCATTTAATGTTCGAGCAAAAACGGCTGATTTTCGACAAAAGAGATAACACCCCCCCATTACGTCATGCTTCAGAAATGTGGAAAATGGTCCGTTTTCAAATGTTTTATTTTTGAACGTCAGTTCACATTTGTAGGTGGATCATCAGTGTTAGAGCTAAAATTAGCATGTTTAAAGTGATTTTCATGCTTCCAGGGGCCCAAAACACAAGATTTATGGAATGGTTAAAAGTGCATGAAAATGGCCAATTTACTCACTCTGAGTTCTCAAAAAGGGTTTCTTCACCCCGGGAAGTTAATTAAATACCATTTGGAGGCATTTAATGTTCGAGCAAAAACGGCTGATTTTCGACAAAAGAGATAACACCACCCCATTACGTCATGCTTCAGAAATGTGGAAAATGGTCCGTTTTCAAATGTTTTATTTTTGAACGTCAGTTCACATTTGTAGGTGGATCATCAGTGTTAGAGCTAAAATTAGCATGTTTAAAGTGATTTTCATGCTTCCAGGGGCTCGGGAAGTGAAATAAATACCATTTGGAGGCATTTAATGTTCGAGCAAAAACGGCTGATTTTGGACAAAAGAGATAACACCCCCCCATTACGTCATGCTTCAGAAATGTGGAAAATGGTCCGTTTTCAAATGTTTTATTTTTGAACGTCAGTTCACATTTGTAGGTGGATCATCAGTGTTAGAGCTAAAATTAGCATGTTTAAAGTGATTTTCATGCTTCCAGGGGCCCAAAACACAAGATTTATGGAATGGTTAAAAGTGCATGAAAATGGCCAATTTACTCACTCTGAGTTCTCAAAAAGGGTTTCTTCACCCCGGGAAGTTAATTAAATACCATTTGGAGGCATTTAATGTTCGAGCAAAAAAAGGCTGATTTTCGACAAAAGAGATAACACCCCCCATTACGTCATGCTTCAGAAATGTGGAAAATGGTCCGTTTTCAAATGTTTTATTTTTGAACGTCAGTTCACATTTGTAGGTGGATCATCAGTGTTAGAGCTAAAATTAGCATGTTTAAAGTGATTTTCATGCTTCCAGGGGCTCGGGAAGTTAATTAAATACCATTTGGAGGCATTTAATGTTCGAGCAAAAACGGCTGATTTTCGACAAAAGAGATAACACCCCCCCATTACGTCATGCTTCAGAAATGTGGAAAATGGTCCGTTTTCAAATGTTTTATTTTTGAACGTCAGTTCACATTTGTAGGTGGATCATCAGTGTTAGAGCTAAAATTAGCATGTTTAAAGTGATTTTCATGCTTCCAGGGGCCCAAAACACAAGATTTATGGAATGGTTAAAAGTGCATGAAAATGGCCAATTTACTCACTCTGAGTTCTCAAAAAGGGTTTCTTCACCCCGGGAAGTTAATTAAATACCATTTGGAGGCATTTAATGTTCGAGCAAAAACGGCTGATTTTCGACAAAAGAGATAACACCCCCCCATTACGTCATGCTTCAGAAATGTGGAAAATGGTCCGTTTTCAAATGTTTTATTTTTGAACGTCAGTTCACATTTGTAGGTGGATCATCAGTGTTAGAGCTAAAATTAGCATGTTTAAAGTGATTTTCATGCTTCCAGGGGCTTGGGAAGTTAGTTAAATACCATTTGGAGGCATTTAATGTTCGAGCAAAAACGGCTGATTTTCGACAAAAGAGATAACACCCCCCATTACGTCATGCTTCAGAAATGTGGAAAATGGTCCGTTTTCAAATGGTTTTTTTTGAACGTCAGTTCACATTTGTAGGTGGATCATCAGTGTTAGAGCTAAAATTAGCATGTTTAAAGTGATTTTCATGCTTCCAGGGGCCCAAAACACAAGATTTATGGAATGGTTAAAAGTGCATGAAAATGGCCAATTTACTCACTCTGAGTTCTCAAAAAGGGTTTCTTCACCCCGGGAAGTTAATTAAATACCATTTGGAGGCATTTAATGTTCGAGCAAAAACGGCTGATTTTCGACAAAAGAGATAACACCCCCCCATTACGTCATGCTTCAGAAATGTGGAAAATGGCCCGTTTTCAAATGTTTTATTTTTGAACGTCAGTTCACATTTGTAGGTGGATCATCAGTGTTAGAGCTAAAATTAGCATGTTTAAAGTGATTTTCATGCTTCCAGGGGCTCGGGAAGTTAATTAAATACCATTTGGAGGCATTTAATGTTCGAGCAAAAACGGCTGATTTTCAACAAAAGAGATAACACCCCCCCATTACGTCATGCTTCAGAAATGTGGAAAATGGTCCATTTTCAAATGTTTTATTTTTGAACGTCAGTTCACATTTGTAGGTGGATCATCAGTGTTAGAGCTAAAATTAGCATGTTTAAAGTGATTTTCATGCTTCCAGGGGCCCAAAACACAAGATTTATGGAATGGTTAAAAGTGCATGAAAATGGCCAATTTACTCACTCTGAGTTCTCAAAAAGGGTTTCTTCACCCCGGGAATTTAATTAAATACCATTTGGAGGCATTTAATGTTCGAGCAAAAACGGCTGATTTTCGACAAAAGAGATAACACCCCCCCATTACGTCATGCTTCAGAAATGTGGAAAATGGTCCGTTTTCAAATGTTTTATTTTTGAACGTCAGTTCACATTTGTAGGTGGATCATCAGTGTTAGAGCTAAAATTAGCATGTTTAAAGTGATTTTCATGCTTCCAGGGGCTCGGGAAGTGAAATAAATACCATTTGGAGGCATTTAATGTTCGAGCAAAAACGGCTGATTTTCGACAAAAGAGATAACACCCCCCCATTACGTCATGCTTCAGAAATGTGGAAAATGGTCCGTTTTCAAATGTTTTATTTTTGAACGTCAGTTCACATTTGTAGGTGGATCATCAGTGTTAGAGCTAAAATTAGCATGTTTAAAGTGATTTTTAGGCTTCCAGGGGCTCGGGAAGTGAAATAAATACCATTTGGAGGCATTTAATGTTCGAGCAAAAACGGCTGATTTTCGACAAAAGAGATAACACCCCCCCATTACGTCATGCTTCAGAAATGTGGAAAATGGTCCGTTTTCAAATGTTTTATTTTTGAACGTCAGTTCACATTTGTAGGTGGATCATCAGTGTTAGAGCTAAAATTAGCATGTTTAAAGTGATTTTCATGCTTCCAGGGGCCCAAAACACAAGATTTATGGAATGGTTAAAAGTGCATGAAAATGGCCAATTTACTCACTCTGAGTTCTCAAAAAGGGTTTCTTCACCCCGGGAAGTTAATTAAATACCATTTGGAGGCATTTAATGTTCGAGCAAAAACGGCTGATTTTCGACAAAAGAGATAACACCCCCCCATTACGTCATGCTTCAGAAATGTGGAAAATGGTCCGTTTTCAAATGTTTTATTTTTGAACGTCAGTTCACATTTGTAGGTGGATCATCAGTGTTAGAGCTAAAATTAGCATGTTTAAAGTGATTTTCATGCTTCCAGGGGCCCAAAACACAAGATTTATGGAATGGTTAAAAGTGCATGAAAATGGCCAATTTACTCACTCTGAGTTCTCAAAAAGGGTTTCTTCACCCCGGGAAGTTAATTAAATACCATTTGGAGGCATTTAATGTTCGAGCAAAAACGGCTGATTTTCGACAAAAGAGATAACACCCCCCCATTACGTCATGCTTCAGAAATGTGGAAAATGGTCCGTTTTCAAATGTTTTATTTTTGAACGTCAGTTCACATTTGTAGGTGGATCATCAGTGTTAGAGCTAAAATTAGCATGTTTAAAGTGATTTTCATGCTTC
Source organism: Lissotriton vulgaris (assembly GCF_964263255.1). Classification (NCBI taxonomy): domain Eukaryota; kingdom Metazoa; phylum Chordata; class Amphibia; order Caudata; family Salamandridae; genus Lissotriton; species Lissotriton vulgaris. Next base: position 97,195 of record NW_028252525.1, read on the forward strand.
CAGGGGCTTGGGAAGTTAATTAAATACCATTTGGAGGCATTTAATGTTCGAGCAAAAACGGCTGATTTTCGACAAAAGAGATAACACCCCCCATTACGTCATGCTTCAGAAATGTGGAAAATGGTCCGTTTTCAAATGTTTTATTTTTGAACGTCAGTTCACATTTGTAGGTGGATCATCAGTGTTAGAGCTAAAATTAGCATGTTTAAAGTGATTTTCATGCTTCCAGGGGCCCAAAACACAAGATTTATGGAATGGTTAAAAGTGCATGAAAATGGCCAATTTACTCACTCTGAGTTCTCAAAAAGGGTTTCTTCACCCCGGGAAGTTAATTAAATACCATTTGGAGGCATTTAATGTTCGAGCAAAAACGGCTGATTTTCGACAAAAGAGATAACACCCCCCCATTACGTCATGCTTCAGAAATGTGGAAAATGGTCCGTTTTCAAATGTTTTATTTTTGAACGTCAGTTCACATTTGTAGGTGGATCATCAGTGTTAGAGCTAAAATTAGCATGTTTAAAGTGATTTTCATGCTTCCAGGGGCTCGGGAAGTTAATTAAATACCATTTGGAGGCATTTAATGTTCGAGCAAAAACGGCTGATTTTCGACAAAAGAGATAACACCCCCCCATTACGTCATGCTTCAGAAATGTGGAAAATGGTCCGTTTTCAAATGTTTTATTTTTGAACGTCAGTTCACATTTGTAGGTGGATCATCAGTGTTAGAGCTAAAATTAGCATGTTTAAAGTGATTTTTATGCTTCCAGGGGCTCGGGAAGTGAAATAAATACCATTTGGAGGCATTTAATGTTCGAGCAAAAACGGCTGATTTTCGACAAAAGAGATAACACCCCCCCATTACGTCATGCTTCAGAAATGTGGAAAATGGTCCGTTTTCAAATGTTTTATTTTTGAACGTCAGTTCACATTTGTAGGTGGATCATCAGTGTTAGAGCTAAAATTAGCATGTTTAAAGTGATTTTCATGCTTCCAGGGGCCCAAAACACAAGATTTATGGAATGGTTAAAAGTGCATGAAAATGGCCAATTTACTCACTCTGAGTTCTCAAAAAGGGTTTCTTCACCCCGGGAAGTTAATTAAATACCATTTGGAGGCATTTAATGTTCGAACAAAAACGGCTGATTTTCGACAAAAGAGATAACACCCCCCATTACGTCATGCTTCAGAAATGTGGAAAATGGTCCGTTTTCAAATGTTTTATTTTTGAACGTCAGTTCACATTTGTAGGTGGATCATCAGTGTTAGAGCTAAAATTAGCATGTTTAAAGTGATTTTCATGCTTCCAGGGGCTCGGGAAGTTAATTAAATACCATTTGGAGGCATTTAATGTTCGAGCAAAAACGGCTGATTTTCGACAAAAGAGATAACACCCCCCCATTACGTCATGCTTCAGAAATGTGGAAAATGGTCCGTTTTCAAATGTTTTATTTTTGAACGTCAGTTCACATTTGTAGGTGGATCATCAGTGTTAGAGCTAAAATTAGCATGTTTAAAGTGATTTTCATGCTTCCAGGGGCCCAAAACACAAGATTTATGGAATGGTTAAAAGTGCATTAAAATGGCCAATTTACTCACTCTGAGTTCTCAAAAAGGGTTTCTTCACCCCGGGAAGTTTATTAAATACCATTTGGAGGCATTTAATGTTCGAGCAAAAACAGCTGATTTTCGACAAAAGAGATAACACCCCCCCATTACGTCATGCTTCAGAAATGTGGAAAATGGTCCGTTTTCAAATGTTTTATTTTTGAACGTCAGTTCACATTTGTAGGTGGATCATCAGTGTTAGAGCTAAAATTAGCATGTTTAAAGTGATTTTCATGCTTCCAGGGGCTTGGGAAGTTAATTAAATACCATTTGGAGGCATTTAATGTTCGAGCAAAAACGGCTGATTTTCGACAAAAGAGATAACACCCCCCATTACGTCATGCTTCAGAAATGTGGAAAATGGTCCGTTTTCAAATGTTTTATTTTTGAACGTCAGTTCACATTTGTAGGTGGATCATCAGTGTTAGAGCTAAAATTAGCATGTTTAAAGTGATTTTCATGCTTCCAGGGGCCCAAAACACAAGATTTATGGAATGGTTAAAAGTGCATGAAAATGGCCAATTTACTCACTCTGAGTTCTCAAAAAGGGTTTCTTCACCCCGGGAAGTTAATTAAATACCATTTGGAGGCATTTAATGTTCGAGCAAAAACGGCTGATTTTCGACAAAAGAGATAACACCCCCCCATTACGTCATGCTTCAGAAATGTGGAAAATGGTCCGTTTTCAAATGTTTTATTTTTGAACGTCAGTTCACATTTGTAGGTGGATCATCAGTGTTAGAGCTAAAATTAGCATGTTTAAAGTGATTTTCATGCTTCCAGGGGCTCGGGAAGTTAATTAAATACCATTTGGAGGAATTTAATGTTCGAGCAAAAACGGCTGATTTTCGACAAAAGAGATAACACCCCCCCATTACGTCATGCTTCAGAAATGTGGAAAATGGTCCGTTTTCAAATGTTTTATTTTTGAACGTCAGTTCACATTTGTAGGTGGATCATCAGTGTTAGAGCTAAAATTAGCATGTTTAAAGTGATTTTCATGCTTCCAGGGGCCCAAAACACAAGATTTATGGAATGGTTAAAAGTGCATGAAAATGGCCAATTTACTCACTCTGAGTTCTCAAAAAGGGTTTCTTCACCCCGGGAAGTTAATTAAATACCATTTGGAGGCATTTAATGTTCGAGCAAAAACGGCTGATTTTCGACAAAAGAGATAACACCCCCCCCATTACGTCATGCTTCAGAAATGTGGAAAATGGTCCGTTTTCAAATGTTTTATTTTTGAACGTCAGTTCACATTTGTAGGTGGATCATCAGTGTTAGAGCTAAAATTAGCATGTTTAAAGTGATTTTCATGCTTCCAGGGGCTCGGGAAGTTAATTAAATACCATTTGGATGCATTTAATGTTCAAGCAAAAACGGCTGATTTTCGACAAAAGAGATAACACCCCCCCATTACGTCATGCTTCAGAAATGTGGAAAATGGTCCGTTTTCAAATGTTTTATTTTTGAACGTCAGTTCACATTTGTAGGTGGATCATCAGTGTTAGAGCTAAAATTAGCATGTTTAAAGTGATTTTCATGCTTCCAGGGGCTCGGGAAGTTAATTAAATACCATTTGGAGGCATTTAATGTTCGAGCAAAAACGGCTGATTTTCGACAAAAGAGATAACACCCCCCCATTACGTCATACTTCAGAAATGTGGAAAATGGTCCGTTTTCAAATGTTTTATTTTTGAACGTCAGTTCACATTTGTAGGTGGATCATCAGTGTTAGAGCTAAAATTAGCATGTTTAAAGTGATTTTCAAGCTTCCAGGGGCCCAAAACACAAGATTCATGGAATGGTTAAAAGTGCATGAAAATGGCCAATTTACTCACTCTGAGTTCTCAAAAAGGGTTTCTTCACCCCGGGAAGTTAATTAAATACCATTTGGAGGCATTTAATGTTCGAGCAAAAACGGCTGATTTTCGACAAAAGAGATAACACCCCCCATTACGTCATGCTTCAGAAATGTGGAAAATGGTCCGTTTTCAAATGTTTTATTTTTGAACGTCAGTTCACATTTGTAGGTGGATCATCAGTGTTAGAGCTAAAATTAGCATGTTTAAAGTGATTTTCATGCTTCCAGGGGCTCGGGAAGTTAATTAAATACCATTTGGAGGCATTTAATGTTCGAGCAAAAACGGCTGATTTTCGACAAAAGAGATAACACCCCCCATTATGTCATGCTTCAGAAATGTGGAAAATGGTCCGTTTTCAAATGTTTTATTTTTGAACGTCAGTTCACATTTGTAGGTGGATCATCAGTGTTAGAGCTAAAATTAGCATGTTTAAAGTGATTTTCATGCTTCCAGGGGCTCGGGAAGTTAATTAAATACCATTTGGAGGCATTTAATGTTCGAGCAAAAACGGCTGATTTTCGACAAAAGAGATAACACCCCCCCATTACGTCATGCTTCAGAAATGTGGAAAATGGTCCGTTTTCAAATGTTTTATTTTTGAACGTCAGTTCACATTTGTAGGTGGATCATCAGTGTTAGAGCTAAAATTAGCATGTTTAAAGTGATTTTCATGCTTCCAGGGGCCCAAAACACAAGATTTATGGAATGGTTAAAAGTGCATGAAAATGGCCAATTTACTCACTCTGAGTTCTCAAAAAGGGTTTCTTCACCCCGGGAAGTTAATTAAATACCATTTGGAGGCATTTAATGTTCGAGCAAAAACGGCTGATTTTCGACAAAAGAGATAACACCCCCCCATTACGTCATGCTTCAGAAATGTGGAAAATGGTCCGTTTTCAAATGTTTTATTTTTGAACGTCAGTTCACATTTGTAGGTGGATCATCAGTGTTAGAGCTAAAATGAGCATGTTTAAAGTGATTTTCATGCTTCCAGGGGCTCGGGAAGTGAAATAAATACCATTTGGAGGCATTTAATGTTCGAGCAAAAACGGCTGATTTTCGACAAAAGAGATAACACCCCCCCATTACGTCATGCTTCAGAAATGTGGAAAATGGTCCGTTTTCAAATGTTTTATTTTTGAACGTCAGTTCACATTTGTAGGTGGATCATCAGTGTTAGAGCTAAAATTAGCATGTTTAAAGTGATTTTTATGCTTCCAGGGGCTCGGGAAGTGAAATAAATACCATTTGGAGGCATTTAATGTTCGAGCAAAAACGGCTGATTTTCGACAAAAGAGATAACACCCCCCCATTACGTCATGCTTCAGAAATGTGGAAAATGGTCCGTTTTCAAATGTTTTATTTTTGAACGTCAGTTCACATTTGTAGGTGGATCATCAGTGTTAGAGCTAAAATTAGCATGTTTAAAGTGATTTTCATGCTTCCAGGGGCTCGGGAAGTTAATTAAATACCATTTGGAGGCATTTAATGTTCGAGCAAAAACGGCTGATTTTCGACAAAAGAGATAACACCCCCCCATTACGTCATGCTTCAGAAATGTGGAAAATGGTCCGTTTTCAAATGTTTTATTTTTGAACGTCAGTTCACATTTGTAGGTGGATCATCAGTGTTAGAGCTAAAATTAGCATGTTTAAAGTGATTTTCATGCTTCCAGGGGCCCAAAACACAAGATTTATGGAATGGTTAAAAGTGCATGAAAATGGCCAATTTACTCACTCTGAGTTCTCAAAAAGGGTTTCTTCACCCCGGGAAGTTAATTAAATACCATTTGGAGGCATTTAATGTTCGAGCAAAAACGGCTGATTTTCGACAAAAGAGATAACACCCCCCCATTACGTCATGCTTCAGAAATGTGGAAAATGGTCCGTTTTCAAATGTTTTATTTTTGAACGTCAGTTCACATTTGTAGGTGGATCATCAGTGTTAGAGCTAAAATTAGCATGTTTAAAGTGATTTTCATGCTTCCAGGGGCTCGGGAAGTTAATTAAATACCATTTGGAGGCATTTAATGTTCGAGCAAAAACGGCTGATTTTCGACAAAAGAGATAACACCCCCCATTACGTCATGCTTCAGAAATGTGGAAAATGGTCCGTTTTCAAATGTTTTATTTTTGAACGTCAGTTCACATTTGTAGGTGGATCATCAGTGTTAGAGACAAAATTAGCATGTTTAAAGTGATTTTCATGCTTCCAGGGGCCCAAAACACAAGATTTATGGAATGCTTAAAAGTGCATGAAAATGGCCAATTTACTCACTCTGAGTTCTCAAAAAGGGTTTCTTCACCCCGGGAAGTTAATTAAATACCATTTGGAGGCATTTAATGTTCGAGCAAAAACGGCTGATTTTCGACAAAAGAGATAACACCCCCCATTACGTCATGCTTCAGAAATGTGGAAAATGGTCCGTTTTCAAATGTTTTATTTTTGAACGTCAGTTCACATTTGTAGGTGGATCATCAGTGTTAGGGCTAAAATTAGCATGTTTAAAGTGATTTTCATGCTTCCAGGGGCTCGGGAAGTTAATTAAATACCATTTGGAGGCATTTAATGTTCGAGCAAAAACGGCTGATTTTCGACAAAAGAGATAACACCCCCCCATTACGTCATGCTTCAGAAATGTGGAAAATGGTCCGTTTTCAAATGTTTTATTTTTGAACGTCAGTTCACATTTGTAGGTGGATCATCAGTGTTAGAGCTAAAATTAGCATGTTTAAAGTGATTTTCATGCTTCCAGGGGCCCAAAACACAAGATTTATGGAATGGTTAAAAGTGCATGAAAATGGCCAATTTACTCACTCTGAGTTCTCAAAAAGGGTTTCTTCACCCCGGGAAGTTAATTAAATACCATTTGGAGGCATTTAATGTTCGAGCAAAAACGGCTGATTTTCGACAAAAGAGATAACACCCCCCCATTACGTCATGCTTCAGAAATGTGGAAAATGGTCCGTTTTCAAATGTTTTATTTTTGAACGTCAGTTCACATTTGTAGGTGGATCATCAGTGTTAGAGCTAAAATTAGCATGTTTAAAGTGATTTTTATGCTTCCAGGGGCTCAGGAAGTGAAATAAATACCATTTGGAGGCATTTAATGTTCGAGCAAAAACGGCTGATTTTCGACAAAAGAGATAACACCCCCCCATTACGTCATGCTTCAGAAATGTGGAAAATGGTCCATTTTCAAATGTTTTATTTTTGAACGTCAGTTCACATTTGTAGGTGGATCATCAGTGTTAGAGCTAAAATTAGCATGTTTAAAGTGATTTTCATGCTTCCAGGGGCCCAAAACACAAGATTTATGGAATGGTTAAAAGTGCATGAAAATGGCCAATTTACTCACTCTGAGTTCTCAAAAAGGGTTTCTTCACCCCGGGAAGTTAATTAAATACCATTTGGAGGCATTTAATGTTCGAGCAAAAACGGCTGATTTTCGACAAAAGAGATAACACCCCCCCATTACGTCATGCTTCAGAAATGTGGAAAATGGTCCGTTTTCAAATGTTTTATTTTTGAACGTCAGTTCACATTTGTAGGTGGATCATCAGTGTTAGAGCTAAAATTAGCATGTTTAAAGTGATTTTCATGCTTCCAGGGGCTCGGGAAGTTAATTAAATACCATTTGGAGGCATTTAATGTTCGAGCAAAAACGGCTGATTTTCGACAAAAGAGATAACACCCCCCCATTACGTCATGCTTCAGAAATGTGGAAAATGGTCCGTTTTCAAATGTTTTATTTTTGAACGTCAGTTCACATTTGTAGGTGGATCATCAGTGTTAGAGCTAAAATTAGCATGTTTAAAGTGATTTTCATGCTTCCAGGGGCCCAAAACACAAGATTTATGGAATGGTTAAAAGTGCATGAAAATGGCCAATTTACTCACTCTGAGTTCTCAAAAAGGGTTTTTTCACCCCGGGAAGTCAATTAAATACCATTTGGAGGCATTTAATGTTCGAGCAAAAACGGCTGATTTTCGACAAAAGAGATAACACCCCCCCATTACGTCATGCTTCAGAAATGTGGAAAATGGTCCGTTTTCAAATGTTTTATTTTTGAACGTCAGTTCACATTTGTAGGTGGATCATCAGTGTTAGAGCTAAAATTAGCATGTTTAAAGTGATTTTCATGCTTCCAGGGGCTCGGGAAGTTAATTAAATACCATTTGGAGGCATTTAATGTTCGAGCAAAAACGGCTGATTTTCGACAAAAGAGATAACACCCCCCATTACGTCATGCTTCAGAAATGTGGAAAATGGTCCGTTTTCAAATGTTTTATTTTTGAACGTCAGTTCACATTTGTAGGTGGATCATCAGTGTTAGAGCTAAAATTAGCATGTTTAAAGTGATTTTCATGCTTCCAGGGGCCCAAAACACAAGATTTATGGAATGGTTAAAAGTGCATGAAAATGGCCAATTTACTCACTCTGAGTTCTCAAAAAGGGTTTCTTCACCCCGGGAAGTTAATTAAATACCATTTGGAGGCATTTAATGTTCGAGCAAAAACGGCTGATTTTCGACAAAAGAGATAACACCCCCCCATTACGTCATGCTTCAGAAATGTGGAAAATGGTCCGTTTTCAAATGTTTTATTTTTGAACGTCAGTTCACATTTGTAGGTGGATCATCAGTGTTAGAGCTAAAATTAGCATGTTTAAAGTGATTTTCATGCTTCCAGGGGCTCGGGAAGTTAATTAAATACCATTTGGAGGCATTTAATGTTCGAGCAAAAACGGCTGATTTTCGACAAAAGAGATAACACCCCCCCATTACGTCATGCTTCAGAAATGTGGAAAATGGTCCGTTTTCAAATGTTTTATTTTTGAACGTCAGTTCACATTTGTAGGTGGATCATCAGTGTTAGAGCTAAAATTAGCATGTTTACAGTGATTTTCATGCTTCCAGGGGCCCAAAACACAAGATTTATGGAATGGTTAAAAGTGCATGAAAATGGCCAATTTACTCACTCTGAGTTCTCAAAAAGGGTTTCTTCACCCCGGGAAGTTAATTAAATACCATTTGGAGGCATTTAATGTTCGAGCAAAAACGGCTGATTTTCGACAAAAGAGATAACACCCCCCCATTACGTCATGCTTCAGAAATGTGGAAAATGGTCCGTTTTCAAATGTTTTATTTTTGAACGTCAGTTCACATTTGTAGGTGGATCATCAGTGTTAGAGCTAAAATTAGCATGTTTAAAGTGATTTTCATGCTTCCAGGGGCTCGGGAAGTGAAATAAATACCATTTGGAGGCACTTAATGTTCGAGCAAAAACGGCTGATTTTCGACAAAAGAGATAACACCCCCCCATTACGTCATGCTTCAGAAATGTGGAAAATGGTCCGTTTTCAAATGTTTTATTTTTGAACGTCAGTTCACATTTGTAGGTGGATCATCAGTGTTAGAGCTAAAATTAGCATGTTTAAAGTGATTTTTATGCTTCCAGGGGCTCGGGAAGTGAAATAAATACCATTTGGAGGCATTTAATGTTCGAGCAAAAACGGCTGATTTTCGACAAAAGAGATAACACCCCCCCATTACGTCATGCTTCAGAAATGTGGAAAATGGTCCGTTTTCAAATGTTTTATTTTTGAACGTCAGTTCACATTTGTAGGTGGATCATCAGTGTTAGAGCTAAAATTAGCATGTTTAAAGTGATTTTCATGCTTCCAGGGGCCCAAAACACAAGATTTATGGAATGGTTAAAAGTGCATGAAAATGGCCAATTTACTCACTCTGAGTTCTCAAAAAGGGTTTCTTCACCCCGGGAAGTTAATTAAATACCATTTGGAGGCATTTAATGTTCGAGCAAAAACGGCTGATTTTCGACAAAAGAGATAACACCCCCCCATTACGTCATGCTTCAGAAATGTGGAAAATGGTCCGTTTTCAAATGTTTTATTTTTGAACGTCAGTTCACATTTGTAGGTGGATCATCAGTGTTAGAGCTAAAATGAGCATGTTTAAAGTGATTTTCATGCTTCCAAGGGCTCGGGAAGTTAATTAAATACCATTTGGAGGCATTTAATGTTCGAGCAAAAACGGCTGATTTTCGACAGAAGAGATAACACCCCCCCATTACGTCATGCTTCAGAAATGTGGAAAATGGTCCGTTTTCAAATGTTTTATTTTTGAATGTCAGTTCACATTTGTAGGTGGATCATCAGTGTTAGAGCTAAAATTAGCATGTTTAAAGTGATTTTCATGCTTCCAGGGGCCCAAAACACAAGATTTATGGAATGGTTAAAAGTGCATGAAAATGGCCAATTTACTCACTCTGAGTTCTCAAAAAGGGTTTCTTCACCCCGGGAAGTTAATTAAATACCATTTGGAGGCATTTAATGTTCGAGCAAAAACGGCTGATTTTCGACAAAAGAGATAACACCCCCCCATTACGTCATGCTTCAGAAATGTGGAAAATGGTCCGTTTTCAAATGTTTTATTTTTGAACGTCAGTTCACATTTGTAGGTGGATCATCAGTGTTAGAGCTAAAATTAGCATGTTTAAAGTGATTTTCATGCTTCCAGGGGCTCGGGAAGTTAATTAAATACCATTTGGAGGCATTTAATGTTCGAGCAAAAACGGCTGATTTTCGACAAAAGAGATAACACCCCCCCATTACGTCATGCTTCAGAAATGTGGAAAATGGTCCGTTTTCAAATGTTTTATTTTTGAACGTCAGTTCACATTTATAGGTGGATCATCAGTGTTAGAGCTAAAATTAGCATGTTTAAAGTGATTTTCATGCTTCCAGGGGCCCAAAACACAAGATTTATGGAATGGTTAAAAGTGCATGAAAATGGCCAATTTACTCACTCTGAGTTCTCAAAAAGGGTTTCTTCACCCCGGGAAGTTAATTAAATACCATTTGGAGGCATTTAATGTTCGAGCAAAAACGGCTGATTTTCGACAAAAGAGATAACACCCCCCCATTACGTCATGCTTCAGAAATGTGGAAAATGGTCCGTTTTCAAATGTTTTATTTTTGAACGTCAGTTCACATTTGTAGGTGGATCATCAGTGTTAGAGCTAAAATTAGCATGTTTAAAGTGATTTTCATGCTTCCAGGGGCTCGGGAAGTTAATTAAATACCATTTGGAGGCATTTAATGTTCGAGCAAAAACGGCTGATTTTCGACAAAAGAGATAACACCCCCCATTACGTCATGCTTCAGAAATGTGGAAAATGGTCTGTTTTCAAATGTTTTATTTTTGAACGTCAGTTCACATTTGTAGGTGGATCATCAGTGTTAGAGCTAAAATTAGCATGTTTAAAGTGATTTTCATGCTTCCAGGGGCCCAAAACACAAGATTTATGGAATGGTTAAAAGTGCATGAAAATGGCCAATTTACTCACTCTGAGTTCTCAAAAAGGGTTTTTTCACCCCGGGAAGTCAATTAAATACCATTTGGAGGCATTTAATGTTCGAGCAAAAACGGCTGATTTTCGACAAAAGAGATAACACCCCCCCATTACGTCATGCTTCAGAAATGTGGAAAATGGTCCGTTTTCAAATGTTTTATTTTTGAACGTCAGTTCACATTTGTAGGTGGATCATCAGTGTTAGAGCTAAAATTAGCATGTTTAAAGTGATTTTCATGCTTCCAGGGGCTCGGGAAGTTAATTAAATACCATTTGGAGGCATTTAATGTTCGAGCAAAAACGGCTGATTTTCGACAAAAGAGATAACACCCCCCATTACGTCATGCTTCAGAAATGTGGAAAATGGTCCGTTTTCAAATGTTTTATTTTTGAACGTCAGTTCACATTTGTAGGTGGATCATCAGTGTTAGAGCTAAAATTAGCATGTTTAAAGTGATTTTCATGCTTCCAGGGGCCCAAAACACAAGATTTATGGAATGGTTAAAAGTGCATGAAAATGGCCAATTTACTCACTCTGAGTTCTCAAAAAGGGTTTCTTCACCCCGGGAAGTTAATTAAATACCATTTGGAGGCATTTAATGTTCGAGCAAAAACGGCTGATTTTCGACAAAAGAGATAACACCCCCCCATTACGTCATGCTTCAGAAATGTGGAAAATGGTCCGTTTTCAAATGTTTTATTTTTGAACGTCAGTTCACATTTGTAGGTGGATCATCAGTGTTAGAGCTAAAATTAGCATGTTTAAAGTGATTTTCATGCTTCCAGGGGCTCGGGAAGTTAATTAAATACCATTTGGAGGCATTTAATGTTCGAGCAAAAACGGCTGATTTTCGACAAAAGAGATAACACCCCCCCATTACGTCATGCTTCAGAAATGTGGAAAATGGTCCGTTTTCAAATGTTTTAATTTTTGAACGTCAGTTCACATTTGTAGGTGGATCATCAGTGTTAGAGCTAAAATTAGCATGTTTACAGTGATTTTCATGCTTCCAGGGGCCCAAAACACAAGATTTATGGAATGGTTAAAAGTGCATGAAAATGGCCAATTTACTCACTCTGAGTTCTCAAAAAGGGTTTCTTCACCCCGGGAAGTTAATTAAATACCATTTGGAGGCATTTAATGTTCGAGCAAAAACGGCTGATTTTCGACAAAAGAGATAACACCCCCCCATTACGTCATGCTTCAGAAATGTGGAAAATGGTCCGTTTTCAAATGTTTTATTTTTGAACGTCAGTTCACATTTGTAGGTGGATCATCAGTGTTAGAGCTAAAATTAGCATGTTTAAAGTGATTTTCATGCTTCCAGGGGCTCGGGAAGTGAAATAAATACCATTTGGAGGCATTTAATGTTCGAGCAAAAACGGCTGATTTTCGACAAAAGAGATAACACCCCCCCATTACGTCATGCTTCAGAAATGTGGAAAATGGTCCGTTTTCAAATGTTTTATTTTTGAACGTCAGTTCACATTTGTAGGTGGATCATCAGTGTTAGAGCTAAAATTAGCATGTTTAAAGTGATTTTTATGCTTCCAGGGGCTCGGGAAGTGAAATAAATACCATTTGGAGGCATTTAATGTTCGAGCAAAAACGGCTGATTTTCGACAAAAGAGATAACACCCCCCCATTACGTCATGCTTCAGAAATGTGGAAAATGGTCCGTTTTCAAATGTTTTATTTTTGAACGTCAGTTCACATTTGTAGGTGGATCATCAGTGTTAGAGCTAAAATTAGCATGTTTAAAGTGATTTTCATGCTTCCAGGGGCCCAAAACACAAGATTTATGGAATGGTTAAAAGTGCATGAAAATGGCCAATTTACTCACTCTGAGTTCTCAAAAAGGGTTTCTTCACCCCGGGAAGTTAATTAAATACCATTTGGAGGCATTTAATGTTCGAGCAAAAACGGCTGATTTTCGACAAAAGAGATAACACCCCCCCATTACGTCATGCTTCAGAAATGTGGAAAATGGTCCGTTTTCAAATGTTTTATTTTTGAACGTCAGTTCACATTTGTAGGTGGATCATCAGTGTTAGAGCTAAAATGAGCATGTTTAAAGTGATTTTCATGCTTCCAAGGGCTCGGGAAGTTAATTAAATACCATTTGGAGGCATTTAATGTTCGAGCAAAAACGGCTGATTTTCGACAAAAGAGATAACACCCCCCCATTACGTCATGCTTCAGAAATGTGGAAAATGGTCCGTTTTCAAATGTTTTATTTTTGAACGTCAGTTCACATTTGTAGGTGGATCATCAGTGTTAGAGCTAAAATTAGCACGTTTAAAGTGATTTTCATGCTTCCAGGTGCCCAAAACACAAGATTTATGGAATGGTTAAAAGTGCATGAAAATGGCCAATTTACTCACTCTGAGTTCTCAAAAAGGGTTTCTTCACCCCGGGAAGTTAATTAAATACCATTTGGAGGCATTTAATGTTCGAGCAAAAACGGCTGATTTTCGACAAAAGAGATAACACCCCCCCATTACGTCATGCTTCAGAAATGTGGAAAATGGTCCGTTTTCAAATGTTTTATTTTTGAACGTCAGTTCACATTTGTAGGTGGATCATCAGTGTTAGAGCTAAAATTAGCATGTTTAAAGTGATTTTCATGCTTCCAGGGGCTCGGGAAGTTAATTAAATACCATTTGGAGGCATTTAATGTTCGAGCAAAAACGGCTGATTTTCGACAAAAGAGATAACACCCCCCATTACGTCATGCTTCAGAAATGTGGAAAATGGTCCGTTTTCAAATGTTTTATTTTTGAACGTCAGTTCACATTTGTAGGTGGATCATCAGTGTTAGAGCTAAAATTAGCATGTTTAAAGTGATTTTCATGCTTCCAGGGGCCCAAAACACAAGATTTATGGAATGGTTAAAAGTGCATGAAAATGGCCAATTTACTCACTCTGAGTTATCAAAAAGGGTTTCTTCACCCCGGGAAGTTAATTAAATACCATTTGGAGGCATTTAATGTTCGAGCAAAAACGGCTGATTTTCGACAAAAGAGATAACACCCCCCCATTACGTCATGCTTCAGAAATGTGGAAAATGGTCCGTTTTCAAATGTTTTATTTTTGAACGTCAGTTCACATTTGTAGGTGGATCATCAGTGTTAGAGCTAAAATTAGCATGTTTAAAGTGATTTTCATGCTTCCAGGGGCTCGGGAAGTTAAGTAAATACCATTTGGAGGCATTTAATGTTCGAGCAAAAACGGCTGATTTTCGACAAAAGAGATAACACCCCCCCATTACGTCATGCTTCAGAAATGTGGAAAATGGTCCGTTTTCAAATGTTTTATTTTTGAACGTCAGTTCACATTTGTAGGTGGATCATCAGTGTTAGAGCTAAAATTAGCATGTTTAAAGTGATTTTCATGCTTCCAGGGGCCCAAAACACAAGATTTATGGAATGGTTAAAAGTGCATGAAAATGGCCAATTTACTCACTCTGAGTTCTCAAAAAGGGTTTCTTCACCCCGGGAAGTTAATTAAATACCATTTGGAGGCATTTAATGTTCGAGCAAAAACGGCTGATTTTCGACAAAAGAGATAACACCCCCCCATTACGTCATGCTTCAGAAATGTGGAAAATGGTCCGTTTTCAAATGTTTTATTTTTGAACCTCAGTTCACATTTGTAGGTGGATCATCAGTGTTAGAGCTAAAATTAGCATGTTTAAAGTGATTTTCATGCTTCCAGGGGCTCGGGAAGTGAAATAAATACCATTTGGAGGCATTTAATGTTCGAGCAAAAACGGCTGATTTTCGACAAAAGAGATAACACCCCCCCATTACGTCATGCTTCAGAAATGTGGAAAATGGTCCGTTTTCAAATGTTTTATTTTTGAACGTCAGTTCACATTTGTAGGTGGATCATCAGTGTTAGAGCTAAAATTAGCATGTTTAAAGTGATTTTCATGCTTCCAGGGGCTCGGGAAGTTAATTAAATACCATTTGGAGGCATTTAATGTTCGAGCAAAAACGGCTGATTTTCGACAAAAGAGATAACACCCCCCCATTACGTCATGCTTCAGAAATGTGGAAAATGGTCCGTTTTCAAATGTTTTATTTTTGAACGTCAGTTCACATTTGTAGGTGGATCATCAGTGTTAGAGCTAAAATTAGCATGTTTACAGTGATTTTCATGCTTCCAGGGGCCCAAAACACAAGATTTATGGAATGGTTAAAAGTGCATGAAAATGGCCAATTTACTCACTCTGAGTTCTCAAAAAGGGTTTCTTCACCCCGGGAAGTTAATTAAATACCATTTGGAGGCATTTAATGTTCGAGCAAAAACGGCTGATTTTCGACAAAAGAGATAACACCCCCCCATTACGTCATGCTTCAGAAATGTGGAAAATGGTCCGTTTTCAAATGTTTTATTTTTGAACGTCAGTTCACATTTGTAGGTGGATCATCAGTGTTAGAGCTAAAATTAGCATGTTTAAAGTGATTTTCATGCTTCCAGGGGCTCGGGAAGTGAAATAAATACCATTTGGAGGCATTTAATGTTCGAGCAAAAACGGCTGATTTTCGACAAAAGAGATAACACCCCCCATTACGTCATGCTTCAGAAATGTGGAAAATGGTCCGTTTTCAAATGTTTTATTTTTGAACGTCAGTTCACATTTGTAGGTGGATCATCAGTGTTAGAGCTAAAATTAGCATGTTTAAAGTGATTTTTATGCTTCCAGGGGCTCGGGAAGTGAAATAAATACCATTTGGAGGCATTTAATGTTCGAGCAAAAACGGCTGATTTTCGACAAAAGAGATAACACCCCCCCATTACGTCATGCTTCAGAAATGTGGAAAATGGTCCGTTTTCAAATGTTTTATTTTTGAACGTCAGTTCACATTTGTAGGTGGATCATCAGTGTTAGAGCTAAAATTAGCATGTTTAAAGTGATTTTCATGCTTCCAGGGGCCCAAAACACAAGATTTATGGAATGGTTAAAAGTGCATGAAAATGGCCAATTTACTCACTCTGAGTTCTCAAAAAGGGTTTCTTCACCCCGGGAAGTTAATTAAATACCATTTGGAGGCATTTAATGTTCGAGCAAAAACGGCTGATTTTCGACAAAAGAGATAACACCCCCCCATTACGTCATGCTTCAGAAATGTGGAAAATGGTCCGTTTTCAAATGTTTTATTTTTGAACGTCAGTTCACATTTGTAGGTGGATCATCAGTGTTAGAGCTAAAATGAGCATGTTTAAAGTGATTTTCATGCTTCCAAGGGCTCGGGAAGTTAATTAAATACCATTTGGAGGCATTTAATGTTCGAGCAAAAACGGCTGATTTTCGACAAAAGAGATAACACCCCCCCATTACGTCATGCTTCAGAAATGTGGAAAATGGTCCGTTTTCAAATGTTTTATTTTTGAACGTCAGTTCACATTTGTAGGTGGATCATCAGTGTTAGAGCTAAAATTAGCACGTTTAAAGTGATTTTCATGCTTCCAGGTGCCCAAAACACAAGATTTATGGAATGGTTAAAAGTGCATGAAAATGGCCAATTTACTCACTCTGAGTTCTCAAAAAGGGTTTCTTCACCCCGGGAAGTTAATTAAATACCATTTGGAGGCATTTAATGTTCGAGCAAAAACGGCTGATTTTCGACAAAAGAGATAACACCCCCCCATTACGTCATGCTTCAGAAATGTGGAAAATGGTCCGTTTTCAAATGTTTTATTTTTGAACGTCAGTTCACATTTGTAGGTGGATCATCAGTGTTAGAGCTAAAATTAGCATGTTTAAAGTGATTTTCATGCTTCCAGGGGCTCGGGAAGTTAATTAAATACCATTTGGAGGCATTTAATGTTCGAGCAAAAACGGCTGATTTTCGACAAAAGAGATAACACCCCCCATTACGTCATGCTTCAGAAATGTGGAAAATGGTCCGTTTTCAAATGTTTTATTTTTGAACGTCAGTTCACATTTGTAGGTGGATCATCAGTGTTAGAGCTAAAATTAGCATGTTTAAAGTGATTTTCATGCTTCCAGGGGCCCAAAACACAAGATTTATGGAATGGTTAAAAGTGCATGAAAATGGCCAATTTACTCACTCTGAGTTATCAAAAAGGGTTTCTTCACCCCGGGAAGTTAATTAAATACCATTTGGAGGCATTTAATGTTCGAGCAAAAACGGCTGATTTTCGACAAAAGAGATAACACCCCCCCATTACGTCATGCTTCAGAAATGTGGAAAATGGTCCGTTTTCAAATGTTTTATTTTTGAACGTCAGTTCACATTTGTAGGTGGATCATCAGTGTTAGAGCTAAAATTAGCATGTTTAAAGTGATTTTCATGCTTCCAGGGGCTCGGGAAGTTAAGTAAATACCATTTGGAGGCATTTAATGTTCGAGCAAAAACGGCTGATTTTCGACAAAAGAGATAACACCCCCCCATTACGTCATGCTTCAGAAATGTGGAAAATGGTCCGTTTTCAAATGTTTTATTTTTGAACGTCAGTTCACATTTGTAGGTGGATCATCAGTGTTAGAGCTAAAATTAGCATGTTTAAAGTGATTTTCATGCTTCCAGGGGCCCAAAACACAAGATTTATGGAATGGTTAAAAGTGCATGAAAATGGCCAATTTACTCACTCTGAGTTCTCAAAAAGGGTTTCTTCACCCCGGGAAGTTAATTAAATACCATTTGGAGGCATTTAATGTTCGAGCAAAAACGGCTGATTTTCGACAAAAGAGATAACACCCCCCCATTACGTCATGCTTCAGAAATGTGGAAAATGGTCCGTTTTCAAATGTTTTATTTTTGAACCTCAGTTCACATTTGTAGGTGGATCATCAGTGTTAGAGCTAAAATTAGCATGTTTAAAGTGATTTTCATGCTTCCAGGGGCTCGGGAAGTGAAATAAATACCATTTGGAGGCATTTAATGTTCGAGCAAAAACGGCTGATTTTCGACAAAAGAGATAACACCCCCCCATTACGTCATGCTTCAGAAATGTGGAAAATGGTCCGTTTTCAAATGTTTTATTTTTGAACGTCAGTTCACATTTGTAGGTGGATCATCAGTGTTAGAGCTAAAATTAGCATGTTTAAAGTGATTTTTATGCTTCCAGGGGCTCGGGAAGTGAAATAAATACCATTTGGAGGCATTTAATGTTCGAGCAAAAACGGCTGATTTTCGACAAAAGAGATAACACCCCCCCATTACGTCATGCTTCAGAAATGTGGAAAATGGTCCGTTTTCAAATGTTTTATTTTTGAACGTCAGTTCACATTTGTAGGTGGATCATCAGTGTTAGAGCTAAAATTAGCATGTTTAAAGTGATTTTCATGCTTCCAGGGGCCCAAAACACAAGATTTATGGAATGGTTAAAAGTGCATGAAAATGGCCAATTTACTCACTCTGAGTTCTCAAAAAGGGTTTCTTCACCCCGGGAAGTTAATTAAATACCATTTGGAGGCATTTAATGTTCGAGCAAAAACGGCTGATTTTCGACAAAAGAGATAACACCCCCCCATTACGTCATGCTTCAGAAATGTGGAAAATGGTCCGTTTTCAAATGTTTTATTTTTGAACGTCAGTTCACATTTGTAGGTGGATCATCAGTGTTAGAGCGAAAATTAGCATGTTTAAAGTGATTTTCATGCTTCCAGGGGCTCGGGAAGTTAATTAAATACCATTTGGAGGCATTTAATGTTCGAGCAAAAACGGCTGATTTTCGACAAAAGAGATAACACCCCCCATTACGTCATGCTTCAGAAATGTGGAAAATGGTCCGTTTTCAAATGTTTTATTTTTGAACGTCAGTTCACATTTGTAGGTGGATCATCAGTGTTAGAGCTAAAATTAGCATGTTTAAAGTGATTTTCATGCTTCCAGGGGCCCAAAACACAAGATTTATGGAATGGTTAAAAGTGCATGAAAATGGTCAATTTACTCACTCTGAGTTCTCAAAAAGGGTTTCTTCACCCCGGGAAGTTAATTAAATACCATTTGGAGGCATTTAATGTTCGAGCAAAAACGGCTGATTTTCGACAAAAGAGATAACACCCCCCCATTACGTCATGCTTCAGAAATGTGGAAAATGGTCCGTTTTCAAATGTTTTATTTTTGAACGTCAGTTCACATTTGTAGGTGGATCATCAGTGTTAGAGCTAAAATTAGCATGTTTAAAGTGATTTTCATGCTTCCAGGGGCTCGGGAAGTTAATTAAATACCATTTGGAGGCATTTAATGTTCGAGCAAAAACGGCTGATTTTCGACAAAAGAGATAACACCCCCCATTACGTCATGCTTCAGAAATGTGGAAAATGGTCCGTTTTCAAATGTTTTATTTTTGAACGTCAGTTCACATTTGTAGGTGGATCATCAGTGTTAGAGCTAAAATTAGCATGTTTAAAGTGATTTTTATGCTTCCAGGGGCTCGGGAAGTGAAATAAATACCATTTGGAGGCATTTAATGTTCGAGCAAAAACGGCTGATTTTCGACAAAAGAGATAACACCCCCCCATTACGTCATGCTTCAGAAATGTGGAAAATGGTCCGTTTTCAAATGTTTTATTTTTGAACGTCAGTTCACATTTGTAGGTGGATCATCAGTGTTAGAGCTAAAATTAGCATGTTTAAAGTGATTTTCATGCTTCCAGGGGCCCAAAACACAAGATTTATGGAATGGTTAAAAGTGCATGAAAATGGCCAATTTACTCACTCTGAGTTCTCAAAAAGGGTTTCTTCACCCCGGGAAGTTAATTAAATACCATTTGGAGGCATTTAATGTTCGAGCAAAAACGGCTGATTTTCGACAAAAGAGATAACACCCCCCCATTACGTCATGCTTTAGAAATGTGGAAAATGGTCCGTTTTCAAATGTTTTATTTTTGAACGTCAGTTCACATTTGTAGGTGGATCATCAGTGTTAGAGCTAAAATTAGCATGTTTAAAGTGATTTTCATGCTTCCAGGGGCTCGGGAAGTTAATTAAATACCATTTGGAGGCATTTAATGTTCGAGCAAAAACGGCTGATTTTCGACAAAAGAGATAACACCCCCCCATTACGTCATGCTTCAGAAATGTGGAAAATGGTCCGTTTTCAAATGTTTTATTTTTGAACGTCAGTTCACATTTGTAGGTGGATCATCAGTGTTAGAGCTAAAATTAGCATGTTTAAAGTGATTTTCATGCTTCCAGGGGCCCAAAACACAAGATTTATGGAATGGTTAAAAGTGCATGAAAATGGCCAATTTACTCACTCTGAGTTCTCAAAAAGGGTTTCTTCACCCCGGGAAGTTAATTAAATACCATTTGGAGGCATTTAATGTTCGAGCAAAAACGGCTGATTTTCGACAAAAGAGATAACACCCCCCCATTACGTCATGCTTCAGAAATGTGGAAAATGGTCCGTTTTCAAATGTTTTATTTTTGAACGTCAGTTCACATTTGTAGGTGGATCATCAGTGTTAGAGCTAAAATTAGCATGTTTAAAGTGATTTTCATGCTTCCAGGGGCTCGGGAAGTTAATTAAATACCATTTGGAGGCATTTAATGTTCGAGCAAAAACGGCTGATTTTCGACAAAAGAGATAACACCCCCCCATTACGTCATGCTTCAGAAATGTGGAAAATGGTCCGTTTTCAAATGTTTTATTTTTGAACGTCAGTTCACATTTGTAGGTGGATCATCAGTGTTAGAGCTAAAATTAGCATGTTTAAAGTGATTTTCATGCTTCCAGGGGCCCAAAACACAAGATTTATGGAATGGTTAAAAGTGCATGAAAATGGCCAATTTACTCACTCTGAGTTCTCAAAAAGGGTTTCTTCACCCCGGGAAGTTAATTAAATACCATTTGGAGGCATTTAATGTTCGAGCAAAAACGGCTGATTTTCGACAAAAGAGATAACACCACCCCATTACGTCATGCTTCAGAAATGTGGAAAATGGTCCGTTTTCAAATGTTTTATTTTTGAACGTCAGTTCACATTTGTAGGTGGATCATCAGTGTTAGAGCTAAAATTAGCATGTTTAAAGTGATTTTCATGCTTCCAGGGGCTCGGGAAGTGAAATAAATACCATTTGGAGGCATTTAATGTTCGAGCAAAAACGGCTGATTTTGGACAAAAGAGATAACACCCCCCCATTACGTCATGCTTCAGAAATGTGGAAAATGGTCCGTTTTCAAATGTTTTATTTTTGAACGTCAGTTCACATTTGTAGGTGGATCATCAGTGTTAGAGCTAAAATTAGCATGTTTAAAGTGATTTTCATGCTTCCAGGGGCCCAAAACACAAGATTTATGGAATGGTTAAAAGTGCATGAAAATGGCCAATTTACTCACTCTGAGTTCTCAAAAAGGGTTTCTTCACCCCGGGAAGTTAATTAAATACCATTTGGAGGCATTTAATGTTCGAGCAAAAACGGCTGATTTTCGACAAAAGAGATAACACCCCCCATTACGTCATGCTTCAGAAATGTGGAAAATGGTCCGTTTTCAAATGTTTTATTTTTGAACGTCAGTTCACATTTGTAGGTGGATCATCAGTGTTAGAGCTAAAATTAGCATGTTTAAAGTGATTTTCATGCTTCCAGGGGCTCGGGAAGTTAATTAAATACCATTTGGAGGCATTTAATGTTCGAGCAAAAACGGCTGATTTTCGACAAAAGAGATAACACCCCCCCATTACGTCATGCTTCAGAAATGTGGAAAATGGTCCGTTTTCAAATGTTTTATTTTTGAACGTCAGTTCACATTTGTAGGTGGATCATCAGTGTTAGAGCTAAAATTAGCATGTTTAAAGTGATTTTCATGCTTCCAGGGGCCCAAAACACAAGATTTATGGAATGGTTAAAAGTGCATGAAAATGGCCAATTTACTCACTCTGAGTTCTCAAAAAGGGTTTCTTCACCCCGGGAAGTTAATTAAATACCATTTGGAGGCATTTAATGTTCGAGCAAAAACGGCTGATTTTCGACAAAAGAGATAACACCCCCCCATTACGTCATGCTTCAGAAATGTGGAAAATGGTCCGTTTTCAAATGTTTTATTTTTGAACGTCAGTTCACATTTGTAGGTGGATCATCAGTGTTAGAGCTAAAATTAGCATGTTTAAAGTGATTTTCATGCTTCCAGGGGCTCGGGAAGTTAATTAAATACCATTTGGAGGCATTTAATGTTCGAGCAAAAACGGCTGATTTTCGACAAAAGAGATAACACCCCCCATTACGTCATGCTTCAGAAATGTGGAAAATGGTCCGTTTTCAAATGTTTTTTTTTGAACGTCAGTTCACATTTGTAGGTGGATCATCAGTGTTAGAGCTAAAATTAGCATGTTTAAAGTGATTTTCATGCTTCCAGGGGCCCAAAACACAAGATTTATGGAATGGTTAAAAGTGCATGAAAATGGCCAATTTACTCACTCTGAGTTCTCAAAAAGGGTTTCTTCACCCCGGGAAGTTAATTAAATACCATTTGGAGGCATTTAATGTTCGAGCAAAAACGGCTGATTTTCGACAAAAGAGATAACACCCCCCCATTACGTCATGCTTCAGAAATGTGGAAAATGGCCCGTTTTCAAATGTTTTATTTTTGAACGTCAGTTCACATTTGTAGGTGGATCATCAGTGTTAGAGCTAAAATTAGCATGTTTAAAGTGATTTTCATGCTTCCAGGGGCTCGGGAAGTTAATTAAATACCATTTGGAGGCATTTAATGTTCGAGCAAAAACGGCTGATTTTCAACAAAAGAGATAACACCCCCCCATTACGTCATGCTTCAGAAATGTGGAAAATGGTCCATTTTCAAATGTTTTATTTTTGAACGTCAGTTCACATTTGTAGGTGGATCATCAGTGTTAGAGCTAAAATTAGCATGTTTAAAGTGATTTTCATGCTTCCAGGGGCCCAAAACACAAGATTTATGGAATGGTTAAAAGTGCATGAAAATGGCCAATTTACTCACTCTGAGTTCTCAAAAAGGGTTTCTTCACCCCGGGAATTTAATTAAATACCATTTGGAGGCATTTAATGTTCGAGCAAAAACGGCTGATTTTCGACAAAAGAGATAACACCCCCCCATTACGTCATGCTTCAGAAATGTGGAAAATGGTCCGTTTTCAAATGTTTTATTTTTGAACGTCAGTTCACATTTGTAGGTGGATCATCAGTGTTAGAGCTAAAATTAGCATGTTTAAAGTGATTTTCATGCTTCCAGGGGCTCGGGAAGTGAAATAAATACCATTTGGAGGCATTTAATGTTCGAGCAAAAACGGCTGATTTTCGACAAAAGAGATAACACCCCCCCATTACGTCATGCTTCAGAAATGTGGAAAATGGTCCGTTTTCAAATGTTTTATTTTTGAACGTCAGTTCACATTTGTAGGTGGATCATCAGTGTTAGAGCTAAAATTAGCATGTTTAAAGTGATTTTTAGGCTTCCAGGGGCTCGGGAAGTGAAATAAATACCATTTGGAGGCATTTAATGTTCGAGCAAAAACGGCTGATTTTCGACAAAAGAGATAACACCCCCCCATTACGTCATGCTTCAGAAATGTGGAAAATGGTCCGTTTTCAAATGTTTTATTTTTGAACGTCAGTTCACATTTGTAGGTGGATCATCAGTGTTAGAGCTAAAATTAGCATGTTTAAAGTGATTTTCATGCTTCCAGGGGCCCAAAACACAAGATTTATGGAATGGTTAAAAGTGCATGAAAATGGCCAATTTACTCACTCTGAGTTCTCAAAAAGGGTTTCTTCACCCCGGGAAGTTAATTAAATACCATTTGGAGGCATTTAATGTTCGAGCAAAAACGGCTGATTTTCGACAAAAGAGATAACACCCCCCCATTACGTCATGCTTCAGAAATGTGGAAAATGGTCCGTTTTCAAATGTTTTATTTTTGAACGTCAGTTCACATTTGTAGGTGGATCATCAGTGTTAGAGCTAAAATTAGCATGTTTAAAGTGATTTTCATGCTTCCAGGGGCTTGGGAAGTTAGTTAAATACCATTTGGAGGCATTTAATGTTCGAGCAAAAACGGCTGATTTTCGACAAAAGAGATAACACCCCCCATTACGTCATGCTTCAGAAATGTGGAAAATGGTCCGTTTTCAAATGTTTTTTTTTGAACGTCAGTTCACATTTGTAGGTGGATCATCAGTGTTAGAGCTAAAATTAGCATGTTTAAAGTGATTTTCATGCTTCCAGGGGCCCAAAACACAAGATTTATGGAATGGTTAAAAGTGCATGAAAATGGCCAATTTACTCACTCTGAGTTCTCAAAAAGGGTTTCTTCACCCCGGGAAGTTAATTAAATACCATTTGGAGGCATTTAATGTTCGAGCAAAAACGGCTGATTTTCGACAAAAGAGATAACACCCCCCCATTACGTCATGCTTCAGAAATGTGGAAAATGGCCCGTTTTCAAATGTTTTATTTTTGAACGTCAGTTCACATTTGTAGGTGGATCATCAGTGTTAGAGCTAAAATTAGCATGTTTAAAGTGATTTTCATGCTTCCAGGGGCTCGGGAAGTTAATTAAATACCATTTGGAGGCATTTAATGTTCGAGCAAAAACGGCTGATTTTCAACAAAAGAGATAACACCCCCCCATTACGTCATGCTTCAGAAATGTGGAAAATGGTCCATTTTCAAATGTTTTATTTTTGAACGTCAGTTCACATTTGTAGGTGGATCATCAGTGTTAGAGCTAAAATTAGCATGTTTAAAGTGATTTTCATGCTTCCAGGGGCCCAAAACACAAGATTTATGGAATGGTTAAAAGTGCATGAAAATGGCCAATTTACTCACTCTGAGTTCTCAAAAAGGGTTTCTTCACCCCGGGAATTTAATTAAATACCATTTGGAGGCATTTAATGTTCGAGCAAAAACGGCTGATTTTCGACAAAAGAGATAACACCCCCCCATTACGTCATGCTTCAGAAATGTGGAAAATGGTCCGTTTTCAAATGTTTTATTTTTGAACGTCAGTTCACATTTGTAGGTGGATCATCAGTGTTAGAGCTAAAATTAGCATGTTTAAAGTGATTTTCATGCTTCCAGGGGCTCGGGAAGTGAAATAAATACCATTTGGAGGCATTTAATGTTCGAGCAAAAACGGCTGATTTTCGACAAAAGAGATAACACCCCCCCATTACGTCATGCTTCAGAAATGTGGAAAATGGTCCGTTTTCAAATGTTTTATTTTTGAACGTCAGTTCACATTTGTAGGTGGATCATCAGTGTTAGAGCTAAAATTAGCATGTTTAAAGTGATTTTCATGCTTCCAGGGGCCCAAAACACAAGATTTATGGAATGGTTAAAAGTGCATGAAAATGGCCAATTTACTCACTCTGAGTTCTCAAAAAGGGTTTCTTCACCCCGGGAAGTTAATTAAATACCATTTGGAGGCATTTAATGTTCGAGCAAAAACGGCTGATTTTCGACAAAAGAGATAACACCCCCCCATTACGTCATGCTTCAGAAATGTGGAAAATGGTCCGTTTTCAAATGTTTTATTTTTGAACGTCAGTTCACATTTGTAGGTGGATCATCAGTGTTAGAGCTAAAATTAGCATGTTTAAAGTGATTTTCATGCTTCCAGGGGCCCAAAACACAAGATTTATGGAATGGTTAAAAGTGCATGAAAATGGCCAATTTACTCACTCTGAGTTCTCAAAAAGGGTTTCTTCACCCCGGGAAGTTAATTAAATACCATTTGGAGGCATTTAATGTTCGAGCAAAAATGGCTGATTTTCGACAAAAGAGATAACACCCCCCCATTACGTCATGCTTCAGAAATGTGGAAAATGGTCCGTTTTCAAATGTTTTATTTTTGAACGTCAGTTCACATTTGTAGGTGGATCATCAGTGTTAGAGCTAAAATTAGCATGTTTAAAGTGATTTTCATGCTTCCAGGGGCTTGGGAAGTTAATTAAATACCATTTGGAGGCATTTAATGTTCGAGCAAAAACGGCTGATTTTCGACAAAAGAGATAACACCCCCCATTACGTCATGCTTCAGAAATGTGGAAAATGGTCCGTTTTCAAATGTTTTATTTTTGAACGTCAGTTCACATTTGTAGGTGGATCATCAGTGTTAGAGCTAAAATTAGCATGTTTAAAGTGATTTTCATGCTTCCAGGGGCCCAAAACACAAGATTTATGGAATGGTTAAAAGTGCATGAAAATGGCCAATTTACTCACTCTGAGTTCTCAAAAAGGGTTTCTTCACCCCGGGAAGTTAATTAAATACCATTTGGAGGCATTTAATGTTCGAGCAAAAACGGCTGATTTTCGACAAAAGAGATAACACCCCCCCATTACGTCATGCTTCAGAAATGTGGAAAATGGTCCGTTTTCAAATGTTTTATTTTTGAACGTCAGTTCACATTTGTAGGTGGATCATCAGTGTTAGAGCTAAAATTAGCATGTTTAAAGTGATTTTCATGCTTCCAGGGGCTCGGGAAGTTAATTAAATACCATTTGGAGGCATTTAATGTTCGAGCAAAAACGGCTGATTTTCGACAAAAGAGATAACACCCCCCCATTACGTCATGCTTCAGAAATGTGGAAAATGGTCCGTTTTCAAATGTTTTATTTTTGAACGTCAGTTCACATTTGTAGGTGGATCATCAGTGTTAGAGCTAAAATTAGCATGTTTAAAGTGATTTTTATGCTTCCAGGGGCTCGGGAAGTGAAATAAATACCATTTGGAGGCATTTAATGTTCGAGCAAAAACGGCTGATTTTCGACAAAAGAGATAACACCCCCCCATTACGTCATGCTTCAGAAATGTGGAAAATGGTCCGTTTTCAAATGTTTTATTTTTGAACGTCAGTTCACATTTGTAGGTGGATCATCAGTGTTAGAGCTAAAATTAGCATGTTTAAAGTGATTTTCATGCTTCCAGGGGCCCAAAACACAAGATTTATGGAATGGTTAAAAGTGCATGAAAATGGCCAATTTACTCACTCTGAGTTCTCAAAAAGGGTTTCTTCACCCCGGGAAGTTAATTAAATACCATTTGGAGGCATTTAATGTTCGAACAAAAACGGCTGATTTTCGACAAAAGAGATAACACCCCCCATTACGTCATGCTTCAGAAATGTGGAAAATGGTCCGTTTTCAAATGTTTTATTTTTGAACGTCAGTTCACATTTGTAGGTGGATCATCAGTGTTAGAGCTAAAATTAGCATGTTTAAAGTGATTTTCATGCTTCCAGGGGCTCGGGAAGTTAATTAAATACCATTTGGAGGCATTTAATGTTCGAGCAAAAACGGCTGATTTTCGACAAAAGAGATAACACCCCCCCATTACGTCATGCTTCAGAAATGTGGAAAATGGTCCGTTTTCAAATGTTTTATTTTTGAACGTCAGTTCACATTTGTAGGTGGATCATCAGTGTTAGAGCTAAAATTAGCATGTTTAAAGTGATTTTCATGCTTCCAGGGGCCCAAAACACAAGATTTATGGAATGGTTAAAAGTGCATTAAAATGGCCAATTTACTCACTCTGAGTTCTCAAAAAGGGTTTCTTCACCCCGGGAAGTTTATTAAATACCATTTGGAGGCATTTAATGTTCGAGCAAAAACAGCTGATTTTCGACAAAAGAGATAACACCCCCCCATTACGTCATGCTTCAGAAATGTGGAAAATGGTCCGTTTTCAAATGTTTTATTTTTGAACGTCAGTTCACATTTGTAGGTGGATCATCAGTGTTAGAGCTAAAATTAGCATGTTTAAAGTGATTTTCATGCTTCCAGGGGCTTGGGAAGTTAATTAAATACCATTTGGAGGCATTTAATGTTCGAGCAAAAACGGCTGATTTTCGACAAAAGAGATAACACCCCCCATTACGTCATGCTTCAGAAATGTGGAAAATGGTCCGTTTTCAAATGTTTTATTTTTGAACGTCAGTTCACATTTGTAGGTGGATCATCAGTGTTAGAGCTAAAATTAGCATGTTTAAAGTGATTTTCATGCTTCCAGGGGCCCAAAACACAAGATTTATGGAATGGTTAAAAGTGCATGAAAATGGCCAATTTACTCACTCTGAGTTCTCAAAAAGGGTTTCTTCACCCCGGGAAGTTAATTAAATACCATTTGGAGGCATTTAATGTTCGAGCAAAAACGGCTGATTTTCGACAAAAGAGATAACACCCCCCCATTACGTCATGCTTCAGAAATATGGAAAATGGTCCGTTTTCAAATGT
Source organism: Lissotriton vulgaris (assembly GCF_964263255.1). NCBI lineage: Eukaryota > Metazoa > Chordata > Amphibia > Caudata > Salamandridae > Lissotriton > Lissotriton vulgaris. The sequence continues at coordinate 125,238 of NW_028252525.1, forward strand.
TTTATTTTTGAACGTCAGTTCACATTTGTAGGTGGATCATCAGTGTTAGAGCTAAAATTAGCATGTTTAAAGTGATTTTCATGCTTCCAGGGGCTCGGGAAGTTAATTAAATACCATTTGGAGGCATTTAATGTTCGAGCAAAAACGGCTGATTTTCGACAAAAGAGATAACACCCCCCCATTACGTCATGCTTCAGAAATGTGGAAAATGGTCCGTTTTCAAATGTTTTATTTTTGAACGTCAGTTCACATTTGTAGGTGGATCATCAGTGTTAGAGCTAAAATTAGCATGTTTAAAGTGATTTTCATGCTTCCAGGGGCCCAAAACACAAGATTTATGGAATGGTTAAAAGTGCATGAAAATGGCCAATTTACTCACTCTGAGTTCTCAAAAAGGGTTTCTTCACCCCGGGAAGTTAATTAAATACCATTTGGAGGCATTTAATGTTCGAGCAAAAACGGCTGATTTTCGACAAAAGAGATAACACCCCCCCCATTACGTCATGCTTCAGAAATGTGGAAAATGGTCCGTTTTCAAATGTTTTATTTTTGAACGTCAGTTCACATTTGTAGGTGGATCATCAGTGTTAGAGCTAAAATTAGCATGTTTAAAGTGATTTTCATGCTTCCAGGGGCTCGGGAAGTTAATTAAATACCATTTGGATGCATTTAATGTTCAAGCAAAAACGGCTGATTTTCGACAAAAGAGATAACACCCCCCCATTACGTCATGCTTCAGAAATGTGGAAAATGGTCCGTTTTCAAATGTTTTATTTTTGAACGTCAGTTCACATTTGTAGGTGGATCATCAGTGTTAGAGCTAAAATTAGCATGTTTAAAGTGATTTTCATGCTTCCAGGGGCCCAAAACACAAGATTTATGGAATGGTTAAAAGTGCATGAAAATGGCCAATTTACTCACTCTGAGTTATCAAAAAGGGTTTCTTCACCCCGGGAAGTTAATTAAATACCATTTGGAGGCATTTAATGTTCGAGCAAAAACGGCTGATTTTCGACAAAAGAGATAACACCCCCCCATTACGTCATGCTTCAGAAATGTGGAAAATGGTCCGTTTTCAAATGTTTTATTTTTGAACGTCAGTTCACATTTGTAGGTGGATCATCAGTGTTAGAGCTAAAATTAGCATGTTTAAAGTGATTTTCATGCTTCCAGGGGCTCGGGAAGTGAAATAAATACCATTTGGAGGCATTTAATGTTCGAGCAAAAACGGCTGATTTTCGACAAAAGAGATAACACCCCCCCATTACGTCATGCTTCAGAAATGTGGAAAATGGTCCGTTTTCAAATGTTTTATTTTTGAACGTCAGTTCACATTTGTAGGTGGATCATCAGTGTTAGAGCTAAAATTAGCATGTTTAAAGTGATTTTCATGCTTCCAGGGGCCCAAAACACAAGATTTATGGAATGGTTAAAAGTGCATGAAAATGGCCAATTTACTCACTCTGAGTTCTCAAAAAGGGTTTCTTCACCCCGGGAAGTTAATTAAATACCATTTGGAGGCATTTAATGTTCGAGCAAAAACGGCTGATTTTCGACAAAAGAGATAACACCCCCCCATTACGTCATGCTTCAGAAATGTGGAAAATGGTCCGTTTTCAAATGTTTTATTTTTGAACGTCAGTTCACATTTGTAGGTGGATCATCAGTGTTAGAGCTAAAATTAGCATGTTTAAAGTGATTTTCATGCTTCCAGGGGCTCGGGAAGTTAATTAAATACCATTTGGAGGCATTTAATGTTTGAGCAAAAACGGCTGATTTTCGACAAAAGAGATAACACCCCCCCATTACGTCATGCTTCAGAAATGTGGAAAATGGTCGATTTTCAAATGTTTTATTTTTGAACGTCAGTTCACATTTGTAGGTGGATCATCAGTGTTAGAGCTAAAATTAGCATGTTTAAAGTGATTTTCATGCTTCCAGGGGCCCAAAACACAAGATTTATGGAATGGTTAAAAGTGCATGAAAATGGCCAATTTACTCACTCTGAGTTCTCAAAAAGGGTTTCTTCACCCCGGGAAGTTTATTAAATACCATTTGGAGGCATTTAATGTTCGAGCAAAAACAGCTGATTTTCGACAAAAGAGATAACACCCCCCCATTACGTCATGCTTCAGAAATGTGGAAAATGGTCCGTTTTCAAATGTTTTATTTTTGAACGTCAGTTCACATTTGTAGGTGGATCATCAGTGTTAGAGCTAAAATTAGCATGTTTAAAGTGATTTTCATGCTTCCAGGGGCTTGGGAAGTTAATTAAATACCATTTGGAGGCATTTAATGTTCGAGCAAAAACGGCTGATTTTCGACAAAAGAGATAACACCCCCCATTACGTCATGCTTCAGAAATGTGGAAAATGGTCCGTTTTCAAATGTTTTATTTTTGAACGTCAGTTCACATTTGTAGGTGGATCATCAGTGTTAGAGCTAAAATTAGCATGTTTAAAGTGATTTTCATGCTTCCAGGGGCCCAAAACACAAGATTTATGGAATGGTTAAAAGTGCATGAAAATGGCCAATTTACTCACTCTGAGTTCTCAAAAAGGGTTTCTTCACCCCGGGAAGTTAATTAAATACCATTTGGAGGCATTTAATGTTCGAGCAAAAACGGCTGATTTTCGACAAAAGAGATAACACCCCCCCATTACGTCATGCTTCAGAAATGTGGAAAATGGTCCGTTTTCAAATGTTTTATTTTTGAACGTCAGTTCACATTTGTAGGTGGATCATCAGTGTTAGAGCTAAAATTAGCATGTTTAAAGTGATTTTCATGCTTCCAGGGGCTCGGGAAGTTAAATAAAAACCATTTGGAGGCATTTAATGTTCGAGCAAAAACGGCTGATTTTCGACAAAAGAGATAACACCCCCCCCATTATGTCATGCTTCAGAAATGTGGAAAATGGTCCGTTTTCAAATGTTTTATTTTTGAACGTCAGTTCACATTTGTAGGTGGATCATCAGTGTTGGAGCTAAAATTAGCACGTTTAAAGTGATTTTCATGCTTCCAGGGGCTCGGGAAGTGAAATAAATACCATTTGGAGGCATTTAATGTTCGAGCAAAAACGGCTGATTTTCGACAAAAGAGATAGCACCCCCCCATTACGTCATGCTTCAGAAATGTGGAAAATGGTCCGTTTTCAAATGTTTTATTTTTGAACGTCAGTTCACATTTGTAGGTGGATCATCAGTGTTAGAGCTAAAATTAGCATGTTTAAAGTGATTTTCATGCTTCCAGGGGCTCGGGAAGTTAATTAAATACCATTTGGAGGCATTTAATGTTCGAGCAAAAACGGCTGATTTTCGACAAAAGAGATAACACCCCCCCATTACGTCATGCTTCAGAAATGTGGAAAATGGTCTGTTTTCAAATGTTTTATTTTTGAACGTCAGTTCACATTTGTAGGTGGATCATCAGTGTTAGAGCTAAAATTAGCATGTTTAAAGTGATTTTCATGCTTCCAGGGGCTCGGGAAGTGAAATAAATACCATTTGGAGGCATTTAATGTTCGAGCAAAAACGGCTGATTTTCGACAAAAGAGATAACACCCCCCCATTACGTCATGCTTCAGAAATGTGGAAAATGGTCCGTTTTCAAATGTTTTATTTTTGAACGTCAGTTCACATTTGTAGGTGGATCATCAGTGTTAGAGCTAAAATTAGCATGTTTAAAGTGATTTTCATGCTTCCAGGGGCTCGGGAAGTAAAATAAATACCATTTGGAGGCATTTAATGTTCGAGCAAAAACGGCTGATTTTCGACAAAAGAGATAACACCCCCCCATTACGTCATGCTTCAGAAATGTGGAAAATGGTCCATTTTCAAATGTTGTATTTTTGAACGTCAGTTCACATTTGTAGGTGGATCATCAGTGTTAGAGCTAAAATTAGCATGTTTAAAGTGATTTTCATGCTTCCAGGGGCTCGGAAGTTAATTAAATACCATTTGGAGGCATTTAATGTTCGAGCAAAAACGGTTGATTTTCGACAAAAGAGATAACACCCCCCCCATTACGTCATGCTTCAGAAATGTGGAAAATGGTCCGTTTTCAAATGTTTTATTTTTGAACGTCAGTTCACATTTGTAGGTGGATCATCAGTGTTAGAGCTAAAATTAGCATGTTTAAAGTGATTTTCATGCTTCCAGGGGCTTGGGAAGTTAATTAAATACCATTTGGAGGCATTTAATGTTCGAGCAAAAACGGCTGATTTTCGACAAAAGAGATAACACCCCCCCATTACGTCATGCTTCAGAAATGTGGAAAATGGTCCGTTTTCAAATGTTTTATTTTTGAACGTCAGTTCACATTTGTAGGTGGATCATCAGTGTTAGAGCTAAAATTAGCATGTTTAAAGTGATTTTCATGCTTCCAGGGGCTCGGAAGTTAATTAAATACCATTTGGAGGCATTTAATGTTCGAGCAAAAACGGCTGATTTTCGACAAAAGAGATAACACCCCCCCCATTACATCATGCTTCAGAAATGTGGAAAATGGTCCGTTTTCAAATGTTTTATTTTTGAACGTCAGTTCACATTTGTAGGTGGATCATCAGTGTTAGAGCTAAAATTAGCATGTTTAAAGTGATTTTCATGCTTCCAGGGGCTCGGGAAGTTAATTAAATACCATTTGGAGGCATTTAATGTTCGAGCAAAAACGGCTGATTTTCGACAAAAGAGATAACACCCCCCCATTACGTCATGCTTCAGAAATGTGGAAAATGGTCCGTTTTCAAATGTTTTATTTTTGAACGTCAGTTCACATTTGTAGGTGGATCATCAGTGTTAGAGCTAAAATTAGCATGTTTAAAGTGATTTTCATGCTTCCAGGGGCTCGGGAAGTTAATTAAATACCATTTGGAGGCATTTAATGTTCGAGCAAAAACGGCTGATTTTCGACAAAAGAGATAACACCCCCCCATTACGTCATGCTTCAGAAATGTGGAAAATGGTCCGTTTTCAAATGTTTTATTTTTGAACGTCAGTTCACATTTGTAGGTGGATCATCAGTGTTAGAGCTAAAATTAGCATGTTTAAAGTGATTTTCATGCTTCCAGGGGCCCAAAACACAAGATTTATGGAATGGTTAAAAGTGCATGAAAATGGCCAATTTACTCACTCTGAGTTCTCAAAAAGGGTTTCTTCACCCCGGGAAGTTAATTAAATACCATTTGGAGGCATTTAATGTTCGAGCAAAAACGGCTGATTTTCGACAAAAGAGATAACACCCCCCCATTACGTCATGCTTCAGAAATGTGGAAAATGGTCCGTTTTCAAATGTTTTATTTTTGAACATCAGTTCACATTTGTAGGTGGATCATCAGTGTTAGAGCTAAAATTAGCATGTTTAAAGTGATTTTCATGCTTCCAGGGGCTCGGGAAGTTAATTAAATACCATTTGGAGGCATTTAATGTTCGAGCAAAAACGGCTGATTTTCGACAAAAGAGATAACACCCCCCCATTACGTCATGCTTCAGAAATGTGGAAAATGGTCCGTTTTCAAATGTTTTATTTTTGAACGTCAGTTCACATTTGTAGGTGGATCATCAGTGTTAGAGCTAAAATTAGCATGTTTAAAGTGATTTTCATGCTTCCAGGGGCTCGGGAAGTTAATTAAATACCATTTGGAGGCATTTAATGTTCGAGCAAAAACGGCTGATTTTCGACAAAAGAGATAACACCCCCCCATTACGTCATGCTTCAGAAATGTGGAAAATGGTCCGTTTTCAAATGTTTTATTTTTGAACGTCAGTTCACATTTGTAGGTGGATCATCAGTGTTAGAGCTAAAATTAGCATGTTTAAAGTGATTTTCATGCTTCCAGGGGCCCAAAACACAAGATTAATGGAATGGTTAAAAGTGCATGAAAATGGCCAATTTACTCACTCTGAGTTCTCAAAAAGGGTTTCTTCACCCCGGGAAGTGAAATAAATACCATTTGGAGGCATTTAATGTTCGAGCAAAAACGGCTGATTTTCGACAAAAGAGATAACCCCCCCCATTACGTCATGCTTCAGAAATGTGGAAAATGGTCCGTTTTCAAATGTTTTATTTTTGAACGTCAGTTCACATTTGTAGGTGGATCATCAGTGTTAGAGCTAAAATTAGCATGTTTAAAGTGATTTTCATGCTTCCAGGGGCCCAAAACACAAGATTTATGGAATGGTTAAAAGTGCATGAAAATGGCCAATTTACTCACTCTGAGTTCTCAAAAAGGGTTTCTTCACCCCGGGAATTTAATTAAATACCATTTGGAGGCATTTAATGTTCGAGCAAAAACGGCTGATTTTCGACAAAAGAGATAACACCCCCCCATTACGTCATGCTTCAGAAATGTGGAAAATGGTCCGTTTTCAAATGTTTTATTTTTGAACGTCAGTTCACATTTGTAGGTGGATCATCAGTGTTAGAGCTAAAATTAGCATGTTTAAAGTGATTTTCATGCTTCCAGGGGCTCGGGAAGTGAAATAAATACCATTTGGAGGCATTTAATGTTCGAGCAAAAACGGCTGATTTTCGACAAAAGAGATAACACCCCCCCATTACGTCATGCTTCAGAAATGTGGAAAATGGTCCGTTTTCAAATGTTTTATTTTTGAACGTCAGTTCACATTTGTAGGTGGATCATCAGTGTTAGAGCTAAAATTAGCATGTTTAAAGTGATTTTTAGGCTTCCAGGGGCTCGGGAAGTGAAATAAATACCATTTGGAGGCATTTAATGTTCGAGCAAAAACGGCTGATTTTCGACAAAAGAGATAACACCCCCCCATTACGTCATGCTTCAGAAATGTGGAAAATGGTCCGTTTTCAAATGTTTTATTTTTGAACGTCAGTTCACATTTGTAGGTGGATCATCAGTGTTAGAGCTAAAATTAGCATGTTTAAAGTGATTTTCATGCTTCCAGGGGCCCAAAACACAAGATTTATGGAATGGTTAAAAGTGCATGAAAATGGCCAATTTACTCACTCTGAGTTCTCAAAAAGGGTTTCTTCACCCCGGGAAGTTAATTAAATACCATTTGGAGGCATTTAATGTTCGAGCAAAAACGGCTGATTTTCGACAAAAGAGATAACACCCCCCCATTACGTCATGCTTCAGAAATGTGGAAAATGGTCCGTTTTCAAATGTTTTATTTTTGAACGTCAGTTCACATTTGTAGGTGGATCATCAGTGTTAGAGCTAAAATTAGCATGTTTAAAGTGATTTTCATGCTTCCAGGGGCCCAAAACACAAGATTTATGGAATGGTTAAAAGTGCATGAAAATGGCCAATTTACTCACTCTGAGTTCTCAAAAAGGGTTTCTTCACCCCGGGAAGTTAATTAAATACCATTTGGAGGCATTTAATGTTCGAGCAAAAACGGCTGATTTTCGACAAAAGAGATAACACCCCCCCATTACGTCATGCTTCAGAAATGTGGAAAATGGTCCGTTTTCAAATGTTTTATTTTTGAACGTCAGTTCACATTTGTAGGTGGATCATCAGTGTTAGAGCTAAAATTAGCATGTTTAAAGTGATTTTCATGCTTCCAGGGGCTTGGGAAGTTAATTAAATACCATTTGGAGGCATTTAATGTTCGAGCAAAAACGGCTGATTTTCGACAAAAGAGATAACACCCCCCATTACGTCATGCTTCAGAAATGTGGAAAATGGTCCGTTTTCAAATGTTTTATTTTTGAACGTCAGTTCACATTTGTAGGTGGATCATCAGTGTTAGAGCTAAAATTAGCATGTTTAAAGTGATTTTCATGCTTCCAGGGGCCCAAAACACAAGATTTATGGAATGGTTAAAAGTGCATGAAAATGGCCAATTTACTCACTCTGAGTTCTCAAAAAGGGTTTCTTCACCCCGGGAAGTTAATTAAATACCATTTGGAGGCATTTAATGTTCGAGCAAAAACGGCTGATTTTCGACAAAAGAGATAACACCCCCCCATTACGTCATGCTTCAGAAATGTGGAAAATGGTCCGTTTTCAAATGTTTTATTTTTGAACGTCAGTTCACATTTGTAGGTGGATCATCAGTGTTAGAGCTAAAATTAGCATGTTTAAAGTGATTTTCATGCTTCCAGGGGCTCGGGAAGTTAATTAAATACCATTTGGAGGCATTTAATGTTCGAGCAAAAACGGCTGATTTTCGACAAAAGAGATAACACCCCCCCATTACGTCATGCTTCAGAAATGTGGAAAATGGTCCGTTTTCAAATGTTTTATTTTTGAACGTCAGTTCACATTTGTAGGTGGATCATCAGTGTTAGAGCTAAAATTAGCATGTTTAAAGTGATTTTTATGCTTCCAGGGGCTCGGGAAGTGAAATAAATACCATTTGGAGGCATTTAATGTTCGAGCAAAAACGGCTGATTTTCGACAAAAGAGATAACACCCCCCCATTACGTCATGCTTCAGAAATGTGGAAAATGGTCCGTTTTCAAATGTTTTATTTTTGAACGTCAGTTCACATTTGTAGGTGGATCATCAGTGTTAGAGCTAAAATTAGCATGTTTAAAGTGATTTTCATGCTTCCAGGGGCCCAAAACACAAGATTTATGGAATGGTTAAAAGTGCATGAAAATGGCCAATTTACTCACTCTGAGTTCTCAAAAAGGGTTTCTTCACCCCGGGAAGTTAATTAAATACCATTTGGAGGCATTTAATGTTCGAACAAAAACGGCTGATTTTCGACAAAAGAGATAACACCCCCCATTACGTCATGCTTCAGAAATGTGGAAAATGGTCCGTTTTCAAATGTTTTATTTTTGAACGTCAGTTCACATTTGTAGGTGGATCATCAGTGTTAGAGCTAAAATTAGCATGTTTAAAGTGATTTTCATGCTTCCAGGGGCTCGGGAAGTTAATTAAATACCATTTGGAGGCATTTAATGTTCGAGCAAAAACGGCTGATTTTCGACAAAAGAGATAACACCCCCCCATTACGTCATGCTTCAGAAATGTGGAAAATGGTCCGTTTTCAAATGTTTTATTTTTGAACGTCAGTTCACATTTGTAGGTGGATCATCAGTGTTAGAGCTAAAATTAGCATGTTTAAAGTGATTTTCATGCTTCCAGGGGCCCAAAACACAAGATTTATGGAATGGTTAAAAGTGCATTAAAATGGCCAATTTACTCACTCTGAGTTCTCAAAAAGGGTTTCTTCACCCCGGGAAGTTTATTAAATACCATTTGGAGGCATTTAATGTTCGAGCAAAAACAGCTGATTTTCGACAAAAGAGATAACACCCCCCCATTACGTCATGCTTCAGAAATGTGGAAAATGGTCCGTTTTCAAATGTTTTATTTTTGAACGTCAGTTCACATTTGTAGGTGGATCATCAGTGTTAGAGCTAAAATTAGCATGTTTAAAGTGATTTTCATGCTTCCAGGGGCTTGGGAAGTTAATTAAATACCATTTGGAGGCATTTAATGTTCGAGCAAAAACGGCTGATTTTCGACAAAAGAGATAACACCCCCCATTACGTCATGCTTCAGAAATGTGGAAAATGGTCCGTTTTCAAATGTTTTATTTTTGAACGTCAGTTCACATTTGTAGGTGGATCATCAGTGTTAGAGCTAAAATTAGCATGTTTAAAGTGATTTTCATGCTTCCAGGGGCCCAAAACACAAGATTTATGGAATGGTTAAAAGTGCATGAAAATGGCCAATTTACTCACTCTGAGTTCTCAAAAAGGGTTTCTTCACCCCGGGAAGTTAATTAAATACCATTTGGAGGCATTTAATGTTCGAGCAAAAACGGCTGATTTTCGACAAAAGAGATAACACCCCCCCATTACGTCATGCTTCAGAAATGTGGAAAATGGTCCGTTTTCAAATGTTTTATTTTTGAACGTCAGTTCACATTTGTAGGTGGATCATCAGTGTTAGAGCTAAAATTAGCATGTTTAAAGTGATTTTCATGCTTCCAGGGGCTCGGGAAGTTAATTAAATACCATTTGGAGGCATTTAATGTTCGAGCAAAAACGGCTGATTTTCGACAAAAGAGATAACACCCCCCCATTACGTCATGCTTCAGAAATGTGGAAAATGGTCCGTTTTCAAATGTTTTATTTTTGAACGTCAGTTCACATTTGTAGGTGGATCATCAGTGTTAGAGCTAAAATTAGCATGTTTAAAGTGATTTTCATGCTTCCAGGGGCCCAAAACACAAGATTTATGGAATGGTTAAAAGTGCATGAAAATGGCCAATTTACTCACTCTGAGTTCTCAAAAAGGGTTTCTTCACCCCGGGAAGTTAATTAAATACCATTTGGAGGCATTTAATGTTCGAGCAAAAACGGCTGATTTTCGACAAAAGAGATAACACCCCCCCCATTACGTCATGCTTCAGAAATGTGGAAAATGGTCCGTTTTCAAATGTTTTATTTTTGAACGTCAGTTCACATTTGTAGGTGGATCATCAGTGTTAGAGCTAAAATTAGCATGTTTAAAGTGATTTTCATGCTTCCAGGGGCTCGGGAAGTTAATTAAATACCATTTGGATGCATTTAATGTTCAAGCAAAAACGGCTGATTTTCGACAAAAGAGATAACACCCCCCCATTACGTCATGCTTCAGAAATGTGGAAAATGGTCCGTTTTCAAATGTTTTATTTTTGAACGTCAGTTCACATTTGTAGGTGGATCATCAGTGTTAGAGCTAAAATTAGCATGTTTAAAGTGATTTTCATGCTTCCAGGGGCCCAAAACACAAGATTTATGGAATGGTTAAAAGTGCATGAAAATGGCCAATTTACTCACTCTGAGTTATCAAAAAGGGTTTCTTCACCCCGGGAAGTTAATTAAATACCATTTGGAGGCATTTAATGTTCGAGCAAAAACGGCTGATTTTCGACAAAAGAGATAACACCCCCCCATTACGTCATGCTTCAGAAATGTGGAAAATGGTCCGTTTTCAAATGTTTTATTTTTGAACGTCAGTTCACATTTGTAGGTGGATCATCAGTGTTAGAGCTAAAATTAGCATGTTTAAAGTGATTTTCATGCTTCCAGGGGCTCGGGAAGTGAAATAAATACCATTTGGAGGCATTTAATGTTCGAGCAAAAACGGCTGATTTTCGACAAAAGAGATAACACCCCCCCCATTACGTCATGCTTCAGAAATGTGGAAAATGGTCCGTTTTCAAATGTTTTATTTTTGAACGTCAGTTCACATTTGTAGGTGGATCATCAGTGTTAGAGCTAAAATTAGCATGTTTAAAGTGATTTTCATGCTTCCAGGGGCCCAAAACACAAGATTTATGGAATGGTTAAAAGTGCATGAAAATGGCCAATTTACTCACTCTGAGTTCTCAAAAAGGGTTTCTTCACCCCGGGAAGTTAATTAAATACCATTTGGAGGCATTTAATGTTCGAGCAAAAACGGCTGATTTTCGACAAAAGAGATAACACCCCCCCATTACGTCATGCTTCAGAAATGTGGAAAATGGTCCGTTTTCAAATGTTTTATTTTTGAACGTCAGTTCACATTTGTAGGTGGATCATCAGTGTTAGAGCTAAAATTAGCATGTTTAAAGTGATTTTCATGCTTCCAGGGGCTCGGGAAGTTAATTAAATACCATTTGGAGGCATTTAATGTTTGAGCAAAAACGGCTGATTTTCGACAAAAGAGATAACACCCCCCCATTACGTCATGCTTCAGAAATGTGGAAAATGGTCGATTTTCAAATGTTTTATTTTTGAACGTCAGTTCACATTTGTAGGTGGATCATCAGTGTTAGAGCTAAAATTAGCATGTTTAAAGTGATTTTCATGCTTCCAGGGGCCCAAAACACAAGATTTATGGAATGGTTAAAAGTGCATGAAAATGGCCAATTTACTCACTCTGAGTTCTCAAAAAGGGTTTCTTCACCCCGGGAAGTTTATTAAATACCATTTGGAGGCATTTAATGTTCGAGCAAAAACAGCTGATTTTCGACAAAAGAGATAACACCCCCCCCATTACGTCATGCTTCAGAAATGTGGAAAATGGTCCGTTTTCAAATGTTTTATTTTTGAACGTCAGTTCACATTTGTAGGTGGATCATCAGTGTTAGAGCTAAAATTAGCATGTTTAAAGTGATTTTCATGCTTCCAGGGGCTCGGGAAGTTAAATAAAAACCATTTGGAGGCATTTAATGTTCGAGCAAAAACGGCTGATTTTCGACAAAAGAGATAACACCCCCCCCATTACGTCATGCTTCAGAAATGTGGAAAATGGTCCGTTTTCAAATGTTTTATTTTTGAACGTCAGTTCACATTTGTAGGTGGATCATCAGTGTTGGAGCTAAAATTAGCACGTTTAAAGTGATTTTCATGCTTCCAGGGGCTCGGGAAGTGAAATAAATACCATTTGGAGGCATTTAATGTTCGAGCAAAAACGGCTGATTTTCGACAAAAGAGATAGCACCCCCCCATTACGTCATGCTTCAGAAATGTGGAAAATGGTCCGTTTTCAAATGTTTTATTTTTGAACGTCAGTTCACATTTGTAGGTGGATCATCAGTGTTAGAGCTAAAATTAGCATGTTTAAAGTGATTTTCATGCTTCCAGGGGCTCGGGAAGTTAATTAAATACCATTTGGAGGCATTTAATGTTCGAGCAAAAACGGCTGATTTTCGACAAAAGAGATAACACCCCCCCATTACGTCATGCTTCAGAAATGTGGAAAATGGTCTGTTTTCAAATGTTTTATTTTTGAACGTCAGTTCACATTTGTAGGTGGATCATCAGTGTTAGAGCTAAAATTAGCATGTTTAAAGTGATTTTCATGCTTCCAGGGGCTCGGGAAGTGAAATAAATACCATTTGGAGGCATTTAATGTTCGAGCAAAAACGGCTGATTTTCGACAAAAGAGATAACACCCCCCCATTACGTCATGCTTCAGAAATGTGGAAAATGGTCCGTTTTCAAATGTTTTATTTTTGAACGTCAGTTCACATTTGTAGGTGGATCATCAGTGTTAGAGCTAAAATTAGCATGTTTAAAGTGATTTTCATGCTTCCAGGGGCTCGGGAAGTAAAATAAATACCATTTGGAGGCATTTAATGTTCGAGCAAAAACGGCTGATTTTCGACAAAAGAGATAACACCCCCCCATTACGTCATGCTTCAGAAATGTGGAAAATGGTCCATTTTCAAATGTTGTATTTTTGAACGTCAGTTCACATTTGTAGGTGGATCATCAGTGTTAGAGCTAAAATTAGCATGTTTAAAGTGATTTTCATGCTTCCAGGGGCTCGGAAGTTAATTAAATACCATTTGGAGGCATTTAATGTTCGAGCAAAAACGGTTGATTTTCGACAAAAGAGATAACACCCCCCCATTACGTCATGCTTCAGAAATGTGGAAAATGGTCCGTTTTCAAATGTTTTATTTTTGAACGTCAGTTCACATTTGTAGGTGGATCATCAGTGTTAGAGCTAAAATTAGCATGTTTAAAGTGATTTTCATGCTTCCAGGGGCTTGGGAAGTTAATTAAATACCATTTGGAGGCATTTAATGTTCGAGCAAAAACGGCTGATTTTCGACAAAAGAGATAACACCCCCCCATTACGTCATGCTTCAGAAATGTGGAAAATGGTCCGTTTTCAAATGTTTTATTTTTGAACGTCAGTTCACATTTGTAGGTGGATCATCAGTGTTAGAGCTAAAATTAGCATGTTTAAAGTGATTTTCATGCTTCCAGGGGCTCGGAAGTTAATTAAATACCATTTGGAGGCATTTAATGTTCGAGCAAAAACGGCTGATTTTCGACAAAAGAGATAACACCCCCCCCATTACATCATGCTTCAGAAATGTGGAAAATGGTCCGTTTTCAAATGTTTTATTTTTGAACGTCAGTTCACATTTGTAGGTGGATCATCAGTGTTAGAGCTAAAATTAGCATGTTTAAAGTGATTTTCATGCTTCCAGGGGCTCGGGAAGTTAATTAAATACCATTTGGAGGCATTTAATGTTCGAGCAAAAACGGCTGATTTTCGACAAAAGAGATAACACCCCCCCATTACGTCATGCTTCAGAAATGTGGAAAATGGTCCGTTTTCAAATGTTTTATTTTTGAACGTCAGTTCACATTTGTAGGTGGATCATCAGTGTTAGAGCTAAAATTAGCATGTTTAAAGTGATTTTCATGCTTCCAGGGGCTCGGGAAGTTAATTAAATACCATTTGGAGGCATTTAATGTTCGAGCAAAAACGGCTGATTTTCGACAAAAGAGATAACACCCCCCCATTACGTCATGCTTCAGAAATGTGGAAAATGGTCCGTTTTCAAATGTTTTATTTTTGAACGTCAGTTCACATTTGTAGGTGGATCATCAGTGTTAGAGCTAAAATTAGCATGTTTAAAGTGATTTTCATGCTTCCAGGGGCCCAAAACACAAGATTTATGGAATGGTTAAAAGTGCATGAAAATGGCCAATTTACTCACTCTGAGTTCTCAAAAAGGGTTTCTTCACCCCGGGAAGTTAATTAAATACCATTTGGAGGCATTTAATGTTCGAGCAAAAACGGCTGATTTTCGACAAAAGAGATAACACCCCCCCATTACGTCATGCTTCAGAAATGTGGAAAATGGTCCGTTTTCAAATGTTTTATTTTTGAACGTCAGTTCACATTTGTAGGTGGATCATCAGTGTTAGAGCTAAAATTAGCATGTTTAAAGTGATTTTCATGCTTCCAGGGGCTCGGGAAGTTAATTAAATACCATTTGGAGGCATTTAATGTTCGAGCAAAAACGGCTGATTTTCGACAAAAGAGATAACACCCCCCCATTACGTCATGCTTCAGAAATGTGGAAAATGGTCCGTTTTCAAATGTTTTATTTTTGAACGTCAGTTCACATTTGTAGGTGGATCATCAGTGTTAGAGCTAAAATTAGCATGTTTAAAGTGATTTTCATGCTTCCAGGGGCTCGGGAAGTTAATTAAATACCATTTGGAGGCATTTAATGTTCGAGCAAAAACGGCTGATTTTCGACAAAAGAGATAACACCCCCCCATTACGTCATGCTTCAGAAATGTGGAAAATGGTCCGTTTTCAAATGTTTTATTTTTGAACGTCAGTTCACATTTGTAGGTGGATCATCAGTGTTAGAGCTAAAATTAGCATGTTTAAAGTGATTTTCATGCTTCCAGGGGCCCAAAACACAAGATTAATGGAATGGTTAAAAGTGCATGAAAATGGCCAATTTACTCACTCTGAGTTCTCAAAAAGGGTTTCTTCACCCCGGGAAGTGAAATAAATACCATTTGGAGGCATTTAATGTTCGAGCAAAAACGGCTGATTTTCGACAAAAGAGATAACCCCCCCCATTACGTCATGCTTCAGAAATGTGGAAAATGGTCCGTTTTCAAATGTTTTATTTTTGAACGTCAGTTCACATTTGTAGGTGGATCATCAGTGTTAGAGCTAAAATTAGCATGTTTAAAGTGATTTTCATGCTTCCAGGGGCCCAAAACACAAGATTTATGGAATGGTTAAAAGTGCATGAAAATGGCCAATTTACTCACTCTGAGTTCTCAAAAAGGGTTTCTTCACCCCGGGAAGTGAAATAAATACCATTTGGAGGCATTTAATGTTCGAGCAAAAACGGCTGATTTTCGACAAAAGAGATAACACCCCCCCATTACGTCATGCTTCAGAAATGTGGAAAATGGTCCGTTTTCAAATGTTTTATTTTTGAACGTCAGTTCACATTTGTAGGTGGATCATCAGTGTTAGAGCTAAAATTAGCATGTTTAAAGTGATTTTCATGCTTCCAGGGGCTTGGGAAGTTAATTAAATACCATTTGGAGGCATTTAATGTTCGAGCAAAAACGGCTGATTTTCGACAAAAGAGATAACACCCCCCATTACGTCATGCTTCAGAAATGTGGAAAATGGTCCGTTTTCAAATGTTTTATTTTTGAACGTCAGTTCACATTTGTAGGTGGATCATCAGTGTTAGAGCTAAAATTAGCATGTTTAAAGTGATTTTCATGCTTCCAGGGGCCCAAAACACAAGATTTATGGAATGGTTAAAAGTGCATGAAAATGGCCAATTTACTCACTCTGAGTTCTCAAAAAGGGTTTCTTCACCCCGGGAAGTTAATTAAATACCATTTGGAGGCATTTAATGTTCGAGCAAAAACGGCTGATTTTCGACAAAAGAGATAACACCCCCCCATTACGTCATGCTTCAGAAATGTGGAAAATGGTCCGTTTTCAAATGTTTTATTTTTGAACGTCAGTTCACATTTGTAGGTGGATCATCAGTGTTAGAGCTAAAATTAGCATGTTTAAAGTGATTTTCATGCTTCCAGGGGCTCGGGAAGTTAAATAAAAACCATTTGGAGGCATTTAATGTTCGAGCAAAAACGGCTGATTTTCGACAAAAGAGATAACACCCCCCCCATTACGTCATGCTTCAGAAATGTGGAAAATGGTCCGTTTTCAAATGTTTTATTTTTGAACGTCAGTTCACATTTGTAGGTGGATCATCAGTGTTGGAGCTAAAATTAGCACGTTTAAAGTGATTTTCATGCTTCCAGGGGCTCGGGAAGTGAAATAAATACCATTTGGAGGCATTTAATGTTCGAGCAAAAACGGCTGATTTTCGACAAAAGAGATAGCACCCCCCCATTACGTCATGCTTCAGAAATGTGGAAAATGGTCCGTTTTCAAATGTTTTATTTTTGAACGTCAGTTCACATTTGTAGGTGGATCATCAGTGTTAGAGCTAAAATTAGCATGTTTAAAGTGATTTTCATGCTTCCAGGGGCTCGGGAAGTTAATTAAATACCATTTGGAGGCATTTAATGTTCGAGCAAAAACGGCTGATTTTCGACAAAAGAGATAACACCCCCCCATTACGTCATGCTTCAGAAATGTGGAAAATGGTCTGTTTTCAAATGTTTTATTTTTGAACGTCAGTTCACATTTGTAGGTGGATCATCAGTGTTAGAGCTAAAATTAGCATGTTTAAAGTGATTTTCATGCTTCCAGGGGCTCGGGAAGTGAAATAAATACCATTTGGAGGCATTTAATGTTCGAGCAAAAACGGCTGATTTTCGACAAAAGAGATAACACCCCCCCATTACGTCATGCTTCAGAAATGTGGAAAATGGTCCGTTTTCAAATGTTTTATTTTTGAACGTCAGTTCACATTTGTAGGTGGATCATCAGTGTTAGAGCTAAAATTAGCATGTTTAAAGTGATTTTCATGCTTCCAGGGGCTCGGGAAGTAAAATAAATACCATTTGGAGGCATTTAATGTTCGAGCAAAAACGGCTGATTTTCGACAAAAGAGATAACACCCCCCCATTACGTCATGCTTCAGAAATGTGGAAAATGGTCCATTTTCAAATGTTGTATTTTTGAACGTCAGTTCACATTTGTAGGTGGATCATCAGTGTTAGAGCTAAAATTAGCATGTTTAAAGTGATTTTCATGCTTCCAGGGGCTCGGAAGTTAATTAAATACCATTTGGAGGCATTTAATGTTCGAGCAAAAACGGTTGATTTTCGACAAAAGAGATAACACCCCCCCCATTACGTCATGCTTCAGAAATGTGGAAAATGGTCCGTTTTCAAATGTTTTATTTTTGAACGTCAGTTCACATTTGTAGGTGGATCATCAGTGTTAGAGCTTATATTAGCATGTTTAAAGTGATTTTCATGCTTCCAGGGGCTTGGGAAGTTAATTAAATACCATTTGGAGGCATTTAATGTTCGAGCAAAAACGGCTGATTTTCGACAAAAGAGATAACACCCCCCCATTACGTCATGCTTCAGAAATGTGGAAAATGGTCCGTTTTCAAATGTTTTATTTTTGAACGTCAGTTCACATTTGTAGGTGGATCATCAGTGTTAGAGCTAAAATTAGCATGTTTAAAGTGATTTTCATGCTTCCAGGGGCTCGGAAGTTAATTAAATACCATTTGGAGGCATTTAATGTTCGAGCAAAAACGGCTGATTTTCGACAAAAGAGATAACACCCCCCCCATTACATCATGCTTCAGAAATGTGGAAAATGGTCCGTTTTCAAATGTTTTATTTTTGAACGTCAGTTCACATTTGTAGGTGGATCATCAGTGTTAGAGCTAAAATTAGCATGTTTAAAGTGATTTTCATGCTTCCAGGGGCTCGGGAAGTTAATTAAATACCATTTGGAGGCATTTAATGTTCGAGCAAAAACGGCTGATTTTCGACAAAAGAGATAACACCCCCCCATTACGTCATGCTTCAGAAATGTGGAAAATGGTCCGTTTTCAAATGTTTTATTTTTGAACGTCAGTTCACATTTGTAGGTGGATCATCAGTGTTAGAGCTAAAATTAGCATGTTTAAAGTGATTTTCATGCTTCCAGGGGCTCGGGAAGTTAATTAAATACCATTTGGAGGCATTTAATGTTCGAGCAAAAACGGCTGATTTTCGACAAAAGAGATAACACCCCCCCATTACGTCATGCTTCAGAAATGTGGAAAATGGTCCGTTTTCAAATGTTTTATTTTTGAACGTCAGTTCACATTTGTAGGTGGATCATCAGTGTTAGAGCTAAAATTAGCATGTTTAAAGTGATTTTCATGCTTCCAGGGGCCCAAAACACAAGATTTATGGAATGGTTAAAAGTGCATGAAAATGGCCAATTTACTCACTCTGAGTTCTCAAAAAGGGTTTCTTCACCCCGGGAAGTTTATTAAATACCATTTGGAGGCATTTAATGTTCGAGCAAAAACGGCAGATTTTCGACAAAAGAGATAACACCCCCCCATTACGTCATGCTTCAGAAATGTGGAAAATGGTCCGTTTTCAAATGTTTTATTTTTGAACGTCAGTTCACATTTGTAGGTGGATCATCAGTGTTAGAGCTAAAATTAGCATGTTTAAAGTGATTTTCATGCTTCCAGGGGCTCGGGAAGTTAATTAAATACCATTTGGAGGCATTTAATGTTCGAGCAAAAACGGCTGATTTTCGACAAAAGAGATAACACCCCCCCATTACGTCATGCTTCAGAAATGTGGAAAATGGTCCGTTTTCAAATGTTTTATTTTTGAACGTCAGTTCACATTTGTAGGTGGATCATCAGTGTTAGAGCTAAAATTAGCATGTTTAAAGTGATTTTCATGCTTCCAGGGGCTCGGGAAGTTAATTAAATACCATTTGGAGGCATTTAATGTTCGAGCAAAAACGGCTGATTTTCGACAAAAGAGATAACACCCCCCCATTACGCCATGCTTCAGAAATGTGGAAAATGGTCCGTTTTCAAATGTTTTATTTTTGAACGTCAGTTCACATTTGTAGGTGGATCATCAGTGTTAGAGCTAAAATTAGCATGTTTAAAGTGATTTTCATGCTTCCAGGGGCCCAAAACACAAGATTTATGGAATGGTTAAAAGTGCATGAAAATGGCCAATTTACTCACTCTGAGTTCTCAAAAAGGGTTTCTTCACCCCGGGAAGTGAAATAAATACCATTTGGAGGCATTTAATGTTCGAGCAAAAACGGCTGATTTTCGACAAAAGAGATAACACCCCCCCATTACGTCATGCTTCAGAAATGTGGAAAATGGTCCGTTTTCAAATGTTTTATTTTTGAACGTCAGTTCACATTTGTAGGTGGATCATCAGTGTTAGAGCTAAAATTAGCATGTTTAAAGTGATTTTCATGCTTCCAGGGGCTCGGGATGTTAATTAAATACCATTTGGAGGCATTTAATGTTCGAGCAAAAACGGCTGATTTTCGACAAAAGAGATAACACCCCCCATTACGTCATGCTTCAGAAATGTGGAAAATGGTCCGTTTTCAAATGTTTTATTTTTGAACGTCAGTTCACATTTGTAGGTGGATCATCAGTGTTAGAGCTAAAATTAGCATGTTTAAAGTGATTTTCATGCTTCCAGGGGCCCAAAACACAAGATTTATGGAATGGTTAAAAGTGCATGAAAATGGCCAATTTACTCACTCTGAGTTCTCAAAAAGGGTTTCTTCACCCCGGGAAGTTAATTAAATACCATTTGGAGGCATTTAATGTTCGAGCAAAAACGGCTGATTTTCGACAAAAGAGATAACACCCCCCCATTACGTCATGCTTCAGAAATGTGGAAAATGGTCCGTTTTCAAATGTTTTATTTTTGAACGTCAGTTCACATTTGTAGGTGGATCATCAGTGTTAGAGCTAAAATTAGCATGTTTAAAGTGATTTTCATGCTTCCAGGGGCTCGGGAAGTTAATTAAATACCATTTGGAGGCATTTAATGTTCGAGCAAAAACGGCTGATTTTCGACAAAAGAGATAACACCCCCCCATTACGTCATGCTTCAGAAATGTGGAAAATGGTCCATTTTCAAATGTTTTATTTTTGAACGTCAGTTCACATTTGTAGGTGGATCATCAGTGTTAGAGCTAAAATTAGCATGTTTAAAGTGATTTTCATGCTTCCAGGGGCCCAAAACACAAGATTTATGGAATGGTTAAAAGTGCATGAAAATGGCCAATTTACTCACTCTGAGTTCTCAAAAAGGGTTTCTTCACCCCGGGAAGTTAATTAAATACCATTTGGAGGCATTTAATGTTCGAGCAAAAACGGCTGATTTTCGACAAAAGAGATAACACCCCCCCATTACGTCATGCTTCAGAAATGTGGAAAATGGTCCGTTTTCAAATGTTTTATTTTTGAACGTCAGTTCACATTTGTAGGTGGATCATCAGTGTTAGAGCTAAAATTAGCATGTTTAAAGTGATTTTCATGCTTCCAGGGGCTCGGGAAGTGAAATAAATACCATTTGGAGGCATTTAATGTTCGAGCAAAAACGGCTGATTTTCGACAAAAGAGATAACACCCCCCCATTACGTCATGCTTCAGAAATGTGGAAAATGGTCCGTTTTCAAATGTTTTATTTTTGAACGTCAGTTCACATTTGTAGGTGGATCATCAGTGTTAGAGCTAAAATTAGCATGTTTAAAGTGATTTTTATGCTTCCAGGGGCTCGGGAAGTGAAATAAATACCATTTGGAGGCATTTAATGTTCGAGCAAAAACGGCTGATTTTCGACAAAAGAGATAACACCCCCCCATTACGTCATGCTTCAGAAATGTGGAAAATGGTCCGTTTTCAAATGTTTTATTTTTGAACGTCAGTTCACATTTGTAGGTGGATCATCAGTGTTAGAGCTAAAATTAGCATGTTTAAAGTGATTTTCATGCTTCCAGGGGCCCAAAACACAAGATTTATGGAATGGTTAAAAGTGCATGAAAATGGCCAATTTACTCACTCTGAGTTCTCAAAAAGGGTTTCTTCACCCCGGGAAGTTAATTAAATACCATTTGGAGGCATTTAATGTTCGAGCAAAAACAGCTGATTTTCGACAAAAGAGATAGCACCCCCCCATTACGTCATGCTTCAGAAATGTGGAAAATGGTCCGTTTTCAAATGTTTTATTTTTGAACGTCAGTTCACATTTGTAGGTGGATCATCAGTGTTAGAGCTAAAATTAGCATGTTTAAAGTGATTTTCATGCTTCCTGGGGCTCGGGAAGTTAATTAAATACCATTTGGAGGCATTTAATGTTCGAGCAAAAACGGCTGATTTTCGACAAAAGAGATAACACCCCCCCATTACGTCATGCTTCAGAAATGTGGAAAATGGTCCGTTTTCAAATGTTTTATTTTTGAACGTCAGTTCACATTTGTAGGTGGATCATCAGTGTTAGAGCTAAAATTAGCATGTTTAAAGTGATTTTCATGCTTCCAGGGGCCCAAAACACAAGATTTATGGAATGGTTAAAAGTGCATGAAAATGGCCAATTTACTCACTCTGAGTTCTCAAAAAGGGTTTCTTCACCCCGGGAAGTTAATTAAATACCATTTGGAGGCATTTAATGTTCGAGCAAAAACGGCTGATTTTCGACAAAAGAGATAACACCCCCCCATTACGTCATGCTTCAGAAATGTGGAAAATGGTCCGTTTTCAAATGTTTTATTTTTGAACGTCAGTTAACATTTGTAGGTGGATCATCAGTGTTAGAGCTAAAATTAGCATGTTTAAAGTGATTTTCATGCTTCCAGGGGCTCGGGAAGTTAATTAAATACCATTTGGAGGCATTTAATGTTCGAGCAAAAACGGCTGATTTTCGACAAAAGAGATAACACCCCCCATTACGTCATGCTTCAGAAATGTGGAAAATGGTCCGTTTTCAAATGTTTTATTTTTGAACGTCAGTTCACATTTGTAGGTGGATCATCAGTGTTAGAGCTAAAATTAGCATGTTTAAAGTGATTTTCATGCTTCCAGGGGCCCAAAACACAAGATTTATGGAATGGTTAAAAGTGCATGAAAATGGCCAATTTACTCACTCTGAGTTCTCAAAAAGGGTTTCTTCACCCCGGGAAGTTAATTAAATACCATTTGGAGGCATTTAATGTTCGAGCAAAAACGGCTGATTTTCGACAAAAGAGATAACACCCCCCCATTACGTCATGCTTCAGAAATGTGGAAAATGGTCCGTTTTCAAATGTGTTTTTTTTTTTTTTTCACAACCAATTTTATTGAGCAAAAGAGTATCAAGAATGTGGCATCTTCACACACCAAGATCACCACATCAGTATCAATGCAATGATGACATACATAGTATTTACGAAGCAAGTATCAATGAAGCTCAGCTTTAAAAATGCCCTAACAACCCATCCCAACCCCAACTACACCCCCACCCGTACCCACCATCCCCCCCCCGCCACGCATGTACCGAAGCAACACAAAGACGATTCACATAGAGGAAGCAGGTATAGTGCAACCTGGGTCTTGCCATTGGGGCCAGAAAAGTCACTGCGATCAAATGTCCTCCTCCTGCTCCACCGGGGGTTCCAAGGACAGGCCATGGTAGTCGGCCCACCGCTTCCAAATCTTGAAGTGTTTGCGTGGGCAGCCCCGCGCCTCAAAGACCGGTTTCTCCAGACCCATAAAGTAGTCCAGCCCAGCCTTCCACGCAGACAGGGGGGGGGCCCTCACAGATTTCCAGGCCCGAGCCAAGTCACGCTTAGCAACCACCAGGCCCAGGAGCAACAGGTGACGTTTATATATGTTGCCCCCAACCCCTTCCATGATGTGCAGCAGGCCTAGCCTGTGGGTTCGAGGAAGATCCCAGCCCAGGACCTCAGCCAGACAATTCCACACGCCCCTCCAGAATCCAGCCAGGCGACCACACGACCACACCGTATGCAACAGGGAGCCAGGCACATCCCCACAGCGCAGGCACTCCGACGACGCAATCAAACCAGCCTTCCACAGTCGTTCACGTGTGTAATAGGCACGATGCAGGTACTTGAATTGTATCAGGCGGAGCCGAACCGCGTTAGCGGGGCCGCGCGGGGACTCCAGTGCCTCCCTCCAGTCGTCCTCATCCAAGGCGCCCACGTCTACCTCCCATGCCTCCCGAAGGGAGCTGAGGGTGGATGAGCAGTGAATAACAAGGGACTGATAAATCCTAGAGACCTTCTTGTCACCCAAGTCTCCCATAAACACTTTCGCCTCAATCGGGCTGAACTCCGGTAGGGAGTCGAGGCCGGCAATGCTTGGGGCGAGGGCATGTCTCAGCTGTAGATAACGGAAGAACTGGGACTGAGGCATCTGGAACTCCACTCGGAGTTCCTCAAAGGACTTGAGGGTTGCGCCTGACATGACTTGGCCCAGTTGCGTAATTCCAATAGCCTCCCAGCCCTCGAACCCGGCCAGGGCCGCCAGTTCTGGGAGCAAGCCGTTGTGCCACAGCGGCGTTTCAGCCGTTAATTTGCCCCACCAACCCATGCGGCGCAAGGACTGCCGCCACACTGCAAAGACCACTTTTGTCACCGACGGCAACCCACGGCGTATACGGGCCGAGTAAAGAACGGTATGGAGCGTACGGTCACCCATGAGATGTCTCTCCAGGGCATAGGCCGGGTCACTCCTGTCCCCGTACCACCATTCATTGAGGACAAGAAGATGTGACGCCTGGTAGTAGGAGAGGAGGTCGGATGTGGCCAAACCACCACAGTAGGTGGACAGAAAGCATGTCTTCAGGGCCACCCTGGCTGCTCCGCCATCCCACAGGAAGCGGGACAGCACAGAGTTCACCTGACGGAACCACTCCATGCCAATGGGATGCGGGAAATGTTGAAGTTGGTACAACAGTCTCGGCAGCGCCACCATCTTAAAGATGGCCGACCTCCCAAAGATTGTAAGCGGCATTCTGGACCATGTTTTAACATCAGCCTGGACCCGTTCCCACACCGGCAAGACACTGCGTGTCCAGGCCACGGCTCGCGAAGTCGAGAGGAAAACACCCAGCTCGCCTCTAGACCGAGCTGCCTCTAGGGCATTGCGAAAGTGGGGTCCCAGCTGGACATGAAACTTCTTATAAAATTCGGCAGGATAACCGCTAGGGCCGGGCGCCTTCCCAGCATTCAATTGGCCAAGGGCCTCCCCAAGTTCCTCGGACGTAAGTGGGGCCTCTAAGGCCGTTCTGGTCTCCTCCGGGACTGCCTGCGGGAGCAGGTCATCCAAGTATGAGGCAATCTCGCCCTCCACCAGTGGGTCACGAGGAGCGTATTGTGCCTCGTAGTAGCGGGCAAAGCTAGCCGCCAACCGATCCGGGTCGGTCATAACTGAGCCATCCCCCGCCGTAAGGCCGGGTAGCTCAAGGGGCTGGAGAGTCGCCTGGCAAAGCCTATGTAGCATGGTGCAGGACTTATCGCCCCACTGATACACCCTGCTGCGCGTGGCGAGCCACGCCTGCCGGGCCTCCTCGTACAGGACCGAGGAATAAGTCTGCTGGGCCTGCAGGAGCTGTCGCACGAGCCCAGCATGTGCGTTTCCTGAAGCAGGAGGACATCCACCATCTCCCTCTTCCCCCACCGCAGCACAGCCCCACGCTTGATCTTATCCAGGATACCCCGCACATTCCATGTCACCACCCGCAGGGTCTTTGAAGGAGACACAATCGCAGCATCAGCCATTGTCAATATACAGTCCAAGATCTGGCCCACCCTCCCACCCAGGTGCAACCCGCAAATCGACAAGAATCACAGCCCCCGACATGTGTGGACCCACCCCCCCAGCCCGCAAACTCAGCGCCCCCTTCCCAACCCAGAACCCCCCCAACAATTGCAACACCAAAACACCCCCCCGCACCCCACACCCACCACCCCAATACCTCAGAAAACATTGAAGTACCTGTCGCGGCATGGAGAGACCCGGGCCCAAAACAGAGGACCCAGGGCCCGCCATACCAATGGATCCCCACAACCCCACCAAGACACACACTCACCACCCCCCCAACAACACCCACATCCGTGAGGGTCTGAGGCCCACATATGGTACCCTCCGAGCCACACTGTGTCCCATGACAATAACTGAAGTCTTCACCTGGGAAGCGGCTGGCACATCAAGGACAAAATGAAACAGTCTCACCAGCCAAGACAGGGCAAGTCAGTATGCAGCATACAAAGTGCGAGTAGGCCCAACAGTGTTCAGCTGCCCGCATCGGAGTGTTCCGAGTCCCTGGCACCACCCGATTGCGATGCACAGGCGGAGGCCGATCTTTTCTTGGAGCGAGACCTCCGATGGCGGCCCTTCTTGGGCTGGCGATCCGTCCGCTCCGGCGACGATCCCTGAGACCTGCCCGGGTCCAGCCCCGGCTGGGCATGGGGCCGGAGCCGCACCGCTTCATCGGTCCAGCGGAACACCTCCTCAGGCGAATCGAAGAAATGGGTCCGAGACTGATATATTACTCGCAGGCGAGCCGGATACAGGAGCGAGTATTGGAGCTTGAGGCCCCGAAGCTTAGCCTTAGCGTCCATGAAGGATTGCCGCTGCTGCTGCACCATCTTCGTGTAGTCCGGGAAAATCATGACGGTATGATTCTCGAAGGTGAGGGAGCCCTTGTTCCTCGCCTCCCACAGGATAACATCCCGGTCATGATAGTTCAGCAGGCGAGCGATAACTGGCCGTGGGCGCTCACCCTCCGGTGGCCGCTGGGTCAGAGCCCTGTGGGCCCTCTCAATCACGAAGCACGTAGACAGTGCCCCCTCGGGGAGCCAGCTCTCCAGCCACCCGGTCAGGAACCGCTCCATGCTGTCCTTCTCGCACCGCTCTGGAAATCCAATGAAGCGGAGGTTGTTGCGCCGCGCGCGCCCTTCTGCATCTTCCACGCGGGCCGCCAGTGTCTTTTGGACGCTCTCCACCTCCGCTAGGCGCTTCTTCAGGCCACTAATGTCCGCCTCAGTCTCAGTGATACGGGTCTCAGCCCCAGCGATCCGCTCCACCGCGTTGCGAAGGTCCTGGTGCAGGAGCGTGACATCCGCCCCAACCGCTCCAATCTTGGCATCGAGCATGTCTCTAGATTGGGTGATGGCCGCAAGGATAGCTGCATTGTCCGTCCCGGGGCCGCCGCTGCCACCGGCCGCCCCGGCGCCACCACTCGGCCCGGTGAATTTATCGATGGGGCCATGTTTAGGCGGGCCACCTCCTCTGTCCCTGGTCATGGCAAGCGCCGGGCAGGGCGGACACCACCTCCGAACCTTCGGGCACTGTCACAAATCCTGAAAATGTTTTATTTTTGAACGTCAGTTCACATTTGTAGGTGGATCATCAGTGTTAGAGCTAAAATTAGCATGTTTAAAGTGATTTTCATGCTTCCAGGGGCTCGGGAAGTTAATTAAATACCATTTGGAGGCATTTAATGTTCGAGCAAAAACGGCTGATTTTCGACAAAAGAGATAACACCCCCCCATTACGTCATGCTTCAGAAATGTGGAAAATGGTCCGTTTTCAAATGTTTTATTTTTGAACGTCAGTTCACATTTGTAGGTGGATCATCAGTGTTAGAGCTAAAATTAGCATGTTTAAAGTGATTTTCATGCTTCCAGGGGCCCAAAACACAAGATTTATGGAATGGTTAAAAGTGCATGAAAATGGCCAATTTACTCACTCTGAGTTCTCAAAAAGGGTTTCTTCACCCCGGGAAGTTAATTAAATACCATTTGGAGGCATTTAATGTTTGAGCAAAAACGGCTGATTTTCGACAAAAGAGATAACACCCCCCCATTACGTCATGCTTCAGAAATGTGGAAAATGGTCCGTTTTCAAATGTTTTATTTTTGAACGTCAGTTCACATTTGTAGGTGGATCATCAGTGTTAGAGCTAAAATTAGGATGTTTAAAGTGATTTTCATGCTTCCAGGGGCTCGGGAAGTGAAATAAATACCATTTGGAGGCATTTAATGTTCGAGCAAAAACGGCTGATTTTCGACAAAAGAGATAACACCCCCCCATTACGTCATGCTTCAGAAATGTGGAAAATGGTCCGTTTTCAAATGTTTTATTTTTGAACGTCAGTTCACATTTGTAGGTGGATCATCAGTGTTAGAGCTAAAATTAGCATGTTTAAAGTGATTTTTATGCTTCCAGGGGCTCGGGAAGTGAAATAAATACCATTTGGAGGCATTTAATGTTCAAGCAAAAACGGCTGATTTTCGACAAAAGAGATAACACCCCCCCATTACGTCATGCTTCAGAAATGTGGAAAATGGTCCGTTTTCAAATGTTTTATTTTTGAACGTCAGTTCACATTTGTAGGTGGATCATCAGTGTTAGAGCTAAAATTAGCATGTTTAAAGTGATTTTCATGCTTCCAGGGGCCCAAAACACAAGATTTATGGAATGGTTAAAAGTGCATGAAAATGGCCAATTTACTCACTCTGAGTTCTCAAAAAGGGTTTCTTCACCCCGGGAAGTTAATTAAATACCATTTGGAGGCATTTAATGTTCGAGCAAAAACGGCTGATTTTCGACAAAAGAGATAACACCCCCCCATTACGTCATGCTTCAGAAATGTGGAAAATGGTCCGTTTTCAAATGTTTTATTTTTGAACGTCAGTTCACATTTGTAGGTGGATCATCAGTGTTAGAGCTAAAATTAGCATGTTTAAAGTGATTTTCATGCTTCCAAGGGCTCGGGAAGTTAATTAAATACCATTTGGAGGCATTTAATGTTCGAGCAAAAACGGCTGATTTTCGACAAAAGAGATAACACCCCCCCATTACGTCATGCTTCAGAAATGTGGAAAATGGTCCGTTTTCAAATGTTTTATTTTTGAACGTCAGTTCACATTTGTAGGTGGATCATCAGTGTTAGAGCTAAAATTAGCATGTTTAAAGTGATTTTCATGCTTCCAGGGGCCCAAAACACAAGATTTATGGAATGGTTAAAAGTGCATGAAAATGGCCAATTTACTCACTCTGAGTTCTCAAAAAGGGTTTCTTCACCCCGGGAAGTTAATTAAATACCATTTGGAGGCATTTAATGTTCGAGCAAAAACGGCTGATTTTCGACAAAAGAGATAACACCCCCCCATTACGTCATGCTTCAGAAATGTGGAAAATGGTCCGTTTTCAAATGTTTTATTTTTGAACGTCAGTTCACATTTGTAGGTGGATCATCAGTGTTAGAGCTAAAATTAGAATGTTTAAAGTGATTTTCATGCTTCCAGGGGCTCGGGAAGTTAATTAAATACCATTTGGAGGCATTTAATGTTCGAGCAAAAACGGCTGATTTTCGACAAAAGAGATAACACCCCCCATTACGTCATGCTTCAGAAATGTGGAAAATGGTCCGTTTTCAAATGTTTTATTTTTGAACGTCAGTTCACATTTGTAGGTGGATCATCAGTGTTAGAGCTAAAATTAGCATGTTTAAAGTGATTTTCATGCTTCCAGGGGCCCAAAACACAAGATTTATGGAATGGTTAAAAGTGCATGAAAATGGCCAATTTACTCACTCTGAGTTCTCAAAAAGGGTTTCTTCACCCCGGGAAGTTAATTAAATACCATTTGGAGGCATTTAATGTTCGAGCAAAAACGGCTGATTTTCGACAAAAGAGATAACACCCCCCCATTACGTCATGCTTCAGAAATGTGGAAAATGGTACGTTTTCAAATGTTTTATTTTTGAACGTCAGTTCACATTTGTAGGTGGATCATCAGTGTTAGAGCTAAAATTAGCATGTTTAAAGTGATTTTCATGCTTCCAGGGGCTCGGGAAGTTAATTAAATACCATTTGGAGGCATTTAATGTTCGAGCAAAAACGGCTGATTTTCGACAAAAGAGATAACACCCCCCCATTACGTCATGCTTCAGAAATGTGGAAAATGGTCCGTTTTCAA
This sequence comes from Lissotriton vulgaris, assembly GCF_964263255.1. Taxonomy (NCBI): domain Eukaryota; kingdom Metazoa; phylum Chordata; class Amphibia; order Caudata; family Salamandridae; genus Lissotriton; species Lissotriton vulgaris. The sequence goes on from NW_028252525.1 coordinate 154,416, forward strand.
ATGTTTTATTTTTGAACGTCAGTTCACATTTGTAGGTGGATCATCAGTGTTAGAGCTAAAATTAGCATGTTTAAAGTGATTTTCTTGCTTCCAGGGGCCCAAAACACAAGATTTATGGAATGGTTAAAAGTGCATGAAAATGGCCAATTTACTCACTCTGAGTTCTCAAAAAGGGTTTCTTCACCCCGGGAAGTTAATTAAATACCATTTGGAGGCATTTAATGTTCGAGCAAAAACGGCTGATTTTCGACAAAAGAGATAACACCCCCCCATTACGTCATGCTTCAGAAATGTGGAAAATGGTCCGTTTTCAAATGTTTTATTTTTGAACGTCAGTTCACATTTGTAGGTGGATCATCAGTGTTAGAGCTAAAATTAGCATGTTTAAAGTGATTTTCATGCTTCCAGGGGATCGGGAAGTTAATTAAATACCATTTGGAGGCATTTAATGTTCGAGCAAAAACGGCTGATTTTCGACAAAAGAGATAACACCCCCCCATTACGTCATGCTTCAGAAATGTGGAAAATGGTCCGTTTTCAAATGTTTTATTTTTGAACGTCAGTTCACATTTGTAGGTGGATCATCAGTGTTAGAGCTAAAATTAGCATGTTTAAAGTGATTTTCATGCTTCCAGGGGCCCAAAACACAAGATTTATGGAATGGTTAAAAGTGCATGAAAATGGCCAATTTACTCACTCTGAGTTCTCAAAAAGGGTTTCTTCACCCCGGGAAGTTAATTAAATACCATTTGGAGGCATTTAATGTTCGAGCAAAAACGGCTGATTTTCGACAAAAGAGATAACACCCCCCCATTACGTCATGCTTCAGAAATGTGGAAAATGGTCCGTTTTCAAATGTTTTATTTTTGAACGTCAGTTCACATTTGTAGGTGGATCATCAGTGTTAGAGCTAAAATTAGCATGTTTAAAGTGATTTTCATGCTTCCAGGGGCCCAAAACACAAGATTTATGGAATGGTTAAAAGTGCATGAAAATGGCCAATTTACTCACTCTGAGTTCTCAAAAAGGGTTTCTTCACCCCGGGAAGTTAATTAAATACCATTTGGAGGCATTTAATGTTCGAGCAAAAACGGCTGATTTTCGACAAAAGAGATAACACCCCCCCATTACGTCATGCTTCAGAAATGTGGAAAATGGTCCGTTTTCAAATGTTTTATTTTTGAACGTCAGTTCACATTTGTAGGTGGATCATCAGTGTTAGAGCTAAAATTAGCATGTTTAAAGTGATTTTCATGCTTCCAGGGGCTCAGGAAGTTAATTAAATACCATTTGGAGGCATTTAATGTTCGAGCAAAAACGGCTGATTTTCGACAAAAGAGATAACACCCCCCCCATTACGTCATGCTTCAGAAATGTGGAAAATGGTCCGTTTTCAAATGTTTTATTTTTGAACGTCAGTTCACATTTGTAGGTGGATCATCAGTGTTAGAGCTAAAATTAGCATGTTTAAAGTGATTTTCATGCTTCCAGGGGCCCAAAACACAAGATTTATGGAATGGTTAAAAGTGCATGAAAATGGCCAATTTACTCACTCTGAGTTCTCAAAAAGGGTTTCTTCACCCCGGGAAGTTAATTAAATACCATTTGGAGGCATTTAATGTTCGAGCAAAAACGGCTGATTTTCGACAAAAGAGATAACACCCCCCCATTACGTCATGCTTCAGAAATGTGGAAAATGGTCCGTTTTCAAATGTTTTATTTTTGAACGTCAGTTCACATTTGTAGGTGGATCATCAGTGTTAGAGCTAAAATTAGCATGTTTAAAGTGATTTTCATGCTTCCAGGGGCTCGGGAAGTGAAATAAATACCATTTGGAGGCATTTAATGTTCGAGCAAAAACGGCTGATTTTCGACAAAAGAGATAACACCCCCCCATTACGTCATGCTTCAGAAATGTGGAAAATGGTCCGTTTTCAAATGTTTTATTTTTGAACGTCAGTTCACATTTGTAGGTGGATCATCAGTGTTAGAGCTAAAATTAGCATGTTTAAAGTGATTTTCATGCTTCCAGGGGCCCAAAACACAAGATTTATGGAATGGTTAAAAGTGCATGGAAATGGCCAATTTACTCACTCTGAGTTCTCAAAAAGGGTTTCTTCACCCCGGGAAGTTAATTAAATACCATTTGGAGGCATTTAATGTTCGAGCAAAAACGGCTGATTTTCGACAAAAGAGATAACACCCCCCCATTACGTCATGCTTCAGAAATGTGGAAAATGGTCCGTTTTCAAATGTTTTATTTTTGAACGTCAGTTCACATTTGTAGGTGGATCATCAGTGTTAGAGCTAAAATTAGCATGTTTAAAGTGATTTTCATGCTTCCAGGGGCTCAGGAAGTTAGTTAAATACCATTTGGAGGCATTTAATGTTCGAGCAAAAACGGCTGATTTTCGACAAAAGAGATAACACCCCCCATTACGTCATGCTTCAGAAATGTGGAAAATGGTCCGTTTTCAAATGTTTTTTTTTGAACGTCAGTTCACATTTGTAGGTGGATCATCAGTGTTAGAGCTAAAATTAGCATGTTTAAAGTGATTTTCATGCTTCCAGGGGCCCAAAACACAAGATATATGGAATGGTTAAAAGTGCATGAAAATGGCCAATTTACTCACTCTGAGTTCTCAAAAAGGGTTTCTTCACCCCGGGAAGTTAATTAAATACCATTTGGAGGCATTTAATGTTCGAGCAAAAACGGCTGATTTTCGACAAAAGAGATAACACCCCCCCATTACGTCATGCTTCAGAAATGTGGAAAATGGTCCGTTTTCAAATGTTTTATTTTTGAACGTCAGTTCACATTTGTAGGTGGATCATCAGTGTTAGAGCTAAAATTAGCATGTTTAAAGTGATTTTCATGCTTCCAGGGGCTCGGGAAGTTAATTAAATACCATTTGGAGGCATTTAATGTTCGAGCAAAAACGGCTGATTTTCGACAAAAGAGATAACACCCCCCCATTACGTCATGCTTCAGAAATGTGGAAAATGGTCCGTTTTCAAATGTTTTATTTTTGAACGTCAGTTCACATTTGTAGGTGGATCATCAGTGTTAGAGCTAAAATTAGCATGTTTAAAGTGATTTTCATGCTTCCAGGGGCCCAAAACACAAGATTTATGGAATGGTTAAAAGTGCATGAAAATGGCCAATTTACTCACTCTGAGTTCTCAAAAAGGGTTTCTTCACCCCGGGAAGTTAATTAAATACCATTTGGAGGCATTTAATGTTCGAGCAAAAACGGCTGATTTTCGACAAAAGAGATAACACCCCCCCATTACGTCATGCTTCAGAAATGTGGAAAATGGTCCGTTTTCAAATGTTTTATTTTTGAACGTCAGTTCACATTTGTAGGTGGATCATCAGTGTTAGAGCTAAAATTAGCATGTTTAAAGTGATTTTCATGCTTCCAGGGGCTCGGGAAGTGAAATAAATACCATTTGGAGGCATTTAATGTTCGAGCAAAAACGGCTGATTTTCGCCAAAAGAGATAACACCCCCCCATTACGTCATGCTTCAGAAATGTGGAAAATGGTCCGTTTTCAAATGTTTTCTTTTTGAACGTCAGTTCACATTTGTAGGTGGATCATCAGTGTTAGAGCTAAAATTAGCATGTTTAAAGTGATTTTTATGCTTCCAGGGGCTCGGGAAGTGAAATAAATACCATTTGGAGGCATTTAATGTTCAAGCAAAAACGGCTGATTTTCGACAAAAGAGATAACACCCCCCCATTACGTCATGCTTCAGAAATGTGGAAAATGGTCCGTTTTCAAATGTTTTATTTTTGAACGTCAGTTCACATTTGTAGGTGGATCATCAGTGTTAGAGCTAAAATTAGCATGTTTAAAGTGATTTTCATGCTTCCAGGGGCCCAAAACACAAGATTTATGGAATGGTTAAAAGTGCATGAAAATGGCCAATTTACTCACTCTGAGTTCTCAAAAAGGGTTTCTTCACCCCGGGAAGTTAATTAAATACCATTTGGAGGCATTTAATGTTCGAGCAAAAACGGCTGATTTTCGACAAAAGAGATAACACCCCCCCATTACGTCATGCTTCAGAAATGTGGAAAATGGTCCGTTTTCAAATGTTTTATTTTTGAACGTCAGTTCACATTTGTAGGTGGATCATCAGTGTTAGAGCTAAAATTAGCATGTTTAAAGTGATTTTCATGCTTCCAGGGGCTCGGGAAGTTAATTAAATACCATTTGGAGGCATTTAATGTTCGAGCAAAAACGGCTGATTTTCGACAAAAGAGATAACACCCCCCCATTACGTCATGCTTCAGAAATGTGGAAAATGGTCCGTTTTCAAATGTTTTATTTTTGAACGTCAGTTCACATTTGTTGGTGGATCATCAGTGTTAGAGCTAAAATTAGCATGTTTAAAGTGATTTTCATGCTTCCAGGGGCCCAAAATACAAGATTTATGGAATGGTTAAAAGTGCATGAAAATGGCCAATTTACTCACTCTGAGTTCTCAAAAAGGGTTTCTTCACCCCGGGAAGTTAATTAAATACCATTTGGAGGCATTTAATGTTCGAGCAAAAACGGCTGATTTTCGACAAAAGAGATAACACCCCCCCATTACGTCATGCTTCAGAAATGTGGAAAATGGTCCGTTTTCAAATGTTTTATTTTTGAACGTCAGTTCACATTTGTAGGTGGATCATCAGTGTTAGAGCTAAAATTAGCATGTTTAAAGTGATTTTCATGCTTCCAGGGGCTCGGGAAGGTAATTAAATACCATTTGGAGGCATTTAATGTTCGAGCAAAAACAGCTGATTTTCGACAAAAGAGATAACACCCCCCATTACGTCATGCTTCAGAAATGTGGAAAATGGTCCGTTTTCAAATGTTTTTTTTTGAACGTCAGTTCACATTTGTAGGTGGATCATCAGTGTTAGAGCTAAAATTAGCATGTTTAAAGTGATTTTCATGCTTCCAGGGGCCCAAAACACAAGATTTATGGAATGGTTAAAAGTGCATGAAAATGGCCAATTTACTCACTCTGAGTTCTCAAAAAGGGTTTCTTCACCCCGGGAAGTTAATTAAATACCATTTGGAGGCATTTAATGTTCGAGCAAAAACGGCTGATTTTCGACAAAAGAGATAACACCCCCCCATTACGTCATGCTTCAGAAATGTGGAAAATGGTCCGTTTTCAAATGTTTTATTTTTGAACGTCAGTTCACATTTGTAGGTGGATCATCAGTGTTAGAGCTAAAATTAGCATGTTTAAAGTGATTTTCATGCTTCCAGGGGCTCGGGAAGTTAATTAAATACCATTTGGAGGCATTTAATGTTCGAGCAAAAACGGCTGATTTTCGACAAAAGAGATAACACCCCCCCATTACGTCATGCTTCAGAAATGTGGAAAATGGTCCGTTTTCAAATGTTTTATTTTTGAACGTCAGTTCACATTTGTAGGTGGATCATCAGTGTTAGAGCTAAAATTAGCATGTTTAAAGTGATTTTCATGCTTCCAGGGGCCCAAAACACAAGATTTATGGAATGGTTAAAAGTGCATGAAAATGGCCAATTTACTCACTCTGAGTTCTCAAAAAGGGTTTCTTCACCCCGGGAAGTTAATTAAATACCATTTGGAGGCATTTAATGTTCGAGCAAAAACGGCTGATTTTCGACAAAAGAGATAACACCCCCCCATTACGTCATGCTTCAGAAATGTGGAAAATGGTCCGTTTTCAAATGTTTTATTTTTGAACGTCAGTTCACATTTGTAGGTGGATCATCAGTGTTAGAGCTAAAATTAGCATGTTTAAAGTGATTTTCATGCTTCCAGCGGCTCGGGAAGTGAAATAAATACCATTTGGAGGCATTTAATGTTCGAGCAAAAACGGCTGATTTTCGACAAAAGAGATAACACCCCCCCATTACGTCATGCTTCAGAAATGTGGAAAATGGTCCGTTTTCAAATGTTTTATTTTTGAACGTCAGTTCACATTTGTAGGTGGATCATCAGTGTTAGAGCTAAAATTAGCATGTTTAAAGTGATTTTTATGCTTCCAGGGGCTCGGGAAGTGAAATAAATACCATTTGGAGGCATTTAATGTTCGAGCAAAAACGGCTGATTTTCGACAAAAGAGATAACACCCCCCCATTACGTCATGCTTCAGAAATGTGGAAAATGGTCCGTTTTCAAATGTTTTATTTTTGAACGTCAGTTCACATTTGTAGGTGGATCATCAGTGTTAGAGCTAAAATTAGCATGTTTAAAGTGATTTTCATGCTTCCAGGGGCTCGGGAAGTTAATTAAATACCATTTGGAGGCATTTAATGTTCGAGCAAAAACGGCTGATTTTCGACAAAAGAGATAACACCCCCCCATTACGTCATGCTTCAGAAATGTGGAAAATGGTCCGTTTTCAAATGTTTTATTTTTGAACGTCAGTTCACATTTGTAGGTGGATCATCAGTGTTAGAGCTAAAATTAGCATGTTTAAAGTGATTTTCATGCTTCCAGGGGCCCAAAACACAAGATTTATGGAATGGTTAAAAGTGCATGAAAATGGCCAATTTACTCACTCTGAGTTCTCAAAAAGGGTTTCTTCACCCCGGGAAGTTAATTAAATACCATTTGGAGGCATTTAATGTTCGAGCAAAAACGGCTGATTTTCGACAAAAGAGATAACACCCCCCCATTACGTCATGCTTCAGAAATGTGGAAAATGGTCCGTTTTCAAATGTTTTATTTTTGAACGTCAGTTCACATTTGTAGGTGGATCATCAGTGTTAGAGCTAAAATTAGCATGTTTAAAGTGATTTTCATGCTTCCAGGGGCTCGGGAAGTGAAATAAATACCATTTGGAGGCATTTAATGTTCGAGCAAAAACGGCTGATTTTCGACAAAAGAGATAACACCCCCCCATTACGTCATGCTTCAGAAATGTGGAAAATGGTCCGTTTTCAAATGTTTTATTTTTGAACGTCAGTTCACATTTGTAGGTGGATCATCAGTGTTAGAGCTAAAATTAGCATGTTTAAAGTGATTTTTATGCTTCCAGGGGCTCGGGAAGTGAAATAAATACCATTTGGGGGCATTTAATGTTCGAGCAAAAACGGCTGATTTTCGACAAAAGAGATAACACCCCCCCATTACGTCATGCTTCAGAAATGTGGAAAATGGTCCGTTTTCAAATGTTTTATTTTTGAACGTCAGTTCACATTTGTAGGTGGATCATCAGTGTTAGAGCTAAAATTAGCATGTTTAAAGTGATTTTCATGCTTCCAGGGGCCCAAAACACAAGATTTATGGAATGGTTAAAAGTGCATGAAAATGGCCAATTTACTCACTCTGAGTTCTCAAAAAGGGTTTCTTCACCCCGGGAAGTTAATTAAATACCATTTGGAGGCATTTAATGTTCGAGCAAAAACGGCTGATTTTCGACAAAAGAGATAACACCCCCCCATTACGTCATGCTTCAGAAATGTGGAAAATGGTCCGTTTTCAAATGTTTTATTTTTGAACGTCAGTTCACATTTGTAGGTGGATCATCAGTGTTAGAGCTAAAATTAGCATGTTTAAAGTGATTTTTATGCTTCCAGGGGCTCGGGCAGTGAAATAAATACCATTTGGAGGCATTTAATGTTCGAGCAAAAACTGCTGATTTTCGACAAAAGAGATAACACCCCCCCATTACGTCATGCTTCAGAAATGTGGAAAATGGTCCGTTTTCAAATGTTTTATTTTTGAACGTCAGTTCACATTTGTAGGTGGATCATCAGTGTTAGAGCTAAAATTAGCATGTTTAAAGTGATTTTCATGCTTCCAGGGGCCCAAAACACAAGATTTATGGAATGGTTAAAAGTGCATGAAAATGGCCAATTTACTCACTCTGAGTTCTCAAAAAGGGTTTCTTCACCCCGGGAAGTTAATTAAATACCATTTGGAGGCATTTAATGTTCGAGCAAAAACGGCTGATTTTCGACAAAAGAGATAACACCCCCCCATTACGTCATGCTTCAGAAATGTGGAAAATGGTCCGTTTTCAAATGTTTTATTTTTGAACGTCAGTTCACATTTGTAGGTGGATCATCAGTGTTAGAGCTAAAATTAGCATGTTTAAAGTGATTTTCATGCTTCCAGGGGCTCGGGAAGTTAATTAAATACCATTTGGAGGCATTTAATGTTCGAGCAAAAACGGCTGATTTTCGACAAAAGAGATAACACCCCCCCATTACGTCATGCTTCAGAAATGTGGAAAATGGTCCGTTTTCAAATGTTTTATTTTTGAACGTCAGTTCACATTTGTAGGTGGATCATCAGTGTTAGAGCTAAAATTAGCATGTTTAAAGTGATTTTCATGCTTCCAGCGGCTCGGGAAGTGAAATAAATACCATTTGGAGGCATTTAATGTTCGAGCAAAAACGGCTGATTTTCGACAAAAGAGATAACACCCCCCCATTACGTCATGCTTCAGAAATGTGGAAAATGGTCCGTTTTCAAATGTTTTATTTTTGAACGTCAGTTCACATTTGTAGGTGGATCATCAGTGTTAGAGCTAAAATTAGCATGTTTAAAGTGATTTTTATGCTTCCAGGGGCTCGGGAAGTGAAATAAATACCATTTGGAGGCATTTAATGTTCGAGCAAAAACGGCTGATTTTCGACAAAAGAGATAACACCCCCCCATTACGTCATGCTTCAGAAATGTGGAAAATGGTCCGTTTTCAAATGTTTTATTTTTGAACGTCAGTTCACATTTGTAGGTGGATCATCAGTGTTAGAGCTAAAATTAGCATGTTTAAAGTGATTTTCATGCTTCCAGGGGCTCGGGAAGTTAATTAAATACCATTTGGAGGCATTTAATGTTCGAGCAAAAACGGCTGATTTTCGACAAAAGAGATAACACCCCCCCATTACGTCATGCTTCAGAAATGTGGAAAATGGTCCGTTTTCAAATGTTTTATTTTTGAACGTCAGTTCACATTTGTAGGTGGATCATCAGTGTTAGAGCTAAAATTAGCATGTTTAAAGTGATTTTCATGCTTCCAGGGGCCCAAAACACAAGATTTATGGAATGGTTAAAAGTGCATGAAAATGGCCAATTTACTCACTCTGAGTTCTCAAAAAGGGTTTCTTCACCCCGGGAAGTTAATTAAATACCATTTGGAGGCATTTAATGTTCGAGCAAAAACGGCTGATTTTCGACAAAAGAGATAACACCCCCCCATTACGTCATGCTTCAGAAATGTGGAAAATGGTCCGTTTTCAAATGTTTTATTTTTGAACGTCAGTTCACATTTGTAGGTGGATCATCAGTGTTAGAGCTAAAATTAGCATGTTTAAAGTGATTTTCATGCTTCCAGGGGCTCGGGAAGTGAAATAAATACCATTTGGAGGCATTTAATGTTCGAGCAAAAACGGCTGATTTTCGACAAAAGAGATAACACCCCCCCATTACGTCATGCTTCAGAAATGTGGAAAATGGTCCGTTTTCAAATGTTTTATTTTTGAACGTCAGTTCACATTTGTAGGTGGATCATCAGTGTTAGAGCTAAAATTAGCATGTTTAAAGTGATTTTTATGCTTCCAGGGGCTCGGGAAGTGAAATAAATACCATTTGGGGGCATTTAATGTTCGAGCAAAAACGGCTGATTTTCGACAAAAGAGATAACACCCCCCCATTACGTCATGCTTCAGAAATGTGGAAAATGGTCCGTTTTCAAATGTTTTATTTTTGAACGTCAGTTCACATTTGTAGGTGGATCATCAGTGTTAGAGCTAAAATTAGCATGTTTAAAGTGATTTTCATGCTTCCAGGGGCCCAAAACACAAGATTTATGGAATGGTTAAAAGTGCATGAAAATGGCCAATTTACTCACTCTGAGTTCTCAAAAAGGGTTTCTTCACCCCGGGAAGTTAATTAAATACCATTTGGAGGCATTTAATGTTCGAGCAAAAACTGCTGATTTTCGACAAAAGAGATAACACCCCCCCATTACGTCATGCTTCAGAAATGTGGAAAATGGTCCGTTTTCAAATGTTTTATTTTTGAACGTCAGTTCACATTTGTAGGTGGATCATCAGTGTTAGAGCTAAAATTAGCATGTTTAAAGTGATTTTTATGCTTCCAGGGGCTCGGGCAGTGAAATAAATACCATTTGGAGGCATTTAATGTTCGAGCAAAAACTGCTGATTTTCGACAAAAGAGATAACACCCCCCCATTACGTCATGCTTCAGAAATGTGGAAAATGGTCCGTTTTCAAATGTTTTATTTTTGAACGTCAGTTCACATTTGTAGGTGGATCATCAGTGTTAGAGCTAAAATTAGCATGTTTAAAGTGATTTTCATGCTTCCAGGGGCCCAAAACACAAGATTTATGGAATGGTTAAAAGTGCATGAAAATGGCCAATTTACTCACTCTGAGTTCTCAAAAAGGGTTTCTTCACCCCGGGAAGTTAATTAAATACCATTTGGAGGCATTTAATGTTCGAGCAAAAACGGCTGATTTTCGACAAAAGAGATAACACCCCCCCATTACGTCATGCTTCAGAAATGTGGAAAATGGTCCGTTTTCAAATGTTTTATTTTTGAACGTCAGTTCACATTTGTAGGTGGATCATCAGTGTTAGAGCTAAAATTAGCATGTTTAAAGTGATTTTCATGCTTCCAGGGGCTCGGGAAGTTAATTAAATACCATTTGGAGGCATTTAATGTTCGAGCAAAAACGGCTGATTTTCGACAAAAGAGATAACACCCCCCCATTACGTCATGCTTCAGAAATGTGGAAAATGGTCCGTTTTCAAATGTTTTATTTTTGAACGTCTGTTCACATTTGTAGGTGGATCATCAGTGTTAGAGCTAAAATTAGCATGTTTAAAGTGATTTTCATGCTTCCAGGGGCCCAAAACACAAGATTTATGGAATGGTTAAAAGTGCATGAAAATGGCCAATTTACTCACTCTGAGTTCTCAAAAAGGGTTTCTTCACCCCGGGAAGTTAATTAAATACCATTTGGAGGCATTTAATGTTCGAGCAAAAACGGCTGATTTTCGACAAAAGAGATAACACCCCCCCATTACGTCATGCTTCAGAAATGTGGAAAATGGTCCGTTTTCAAATGTTTTATTTTTGAACGTCAGTTCACATTTGTAGGTGGATCATCAGTGTTAGAGCTAAAATTAGCATGTTTAAAGTGATTTTCATGCTTCCAGGGGCTCGGGAAGTGAAATAAATACCATTTGGAGGCATTTAATGTTCGAGCAAAAACGGCTGATTTTCGACAAAAGAGATAACACCCCCCCATTACGTCATGCTTCAGAAATGTGGAAAATGGTCCGTTTTCAAATGTTTTATTTTTTGAACGTCAGTTCACATTTGTAGGTGGATCATCAGTGTTAGAGCTAAAATTAGCATGTTTAAAGTGATTTTTATGCTTCCAGGGGCTCGGGAAGTGAAATAAATACCATTTGGAGGCATTTAATGTTCGAGCAAAAACGGCTGATTTTCGACAAAAGAGATAACACCCCCCCATTACGTCATGCTTCAGAAATGTGGAAAATGGTCCGTTTTCAAATGTTTTATTTTTGAACTTCAGTTCACATTTGTAGGTGGATCATCAGTGTTAGAGCTAAAATTAGCATGTTTAAAGTGATTTTCATGCTTCCAGGGGCCCAAAACACAAGATTTATGGAATGGTTAAAAGTGCATGAAAATGGCCAATTTACTCACTCTGAGTTCTCAAAAAGGGTTTCTTCACCCCGGGAAGTTAATTAAATACCATTTGGAGGCATTTAATGTTCGAGCAAAAACGGCTGATTTTCGACAAAAGAGATAACACCCCCCCATTACGTCATGCTTCAGAAATGTGGAAAATGGTCCGTTTTCAAATGTTTTATTTTTGAACGTCAGTTCACATTTGTAGGTGGATCATCAGTGTTAGAGCTAAAATTAGCATGTTTAAAGTGATTTTCATGCTTCCAGGGGCTCGGGAAGTTAATTAAATACCATTTGGAGGCATTTAATGTTCGAGCAAAAACGGCTGATTTTCGACAAAAGAGATAACACCCCCCCATTACGTCATGCTTCAGAAATGTGGAAAATGGTCCGTTTTCAAATGTTTTATTTTTGAACGTCAGTTCACATTTGTAGGTGGATCATCAGTGTTAGAGCTAAAATTAGCATGTTTAAAGTGATTTTCATGCTTCCAGGGGCCCAAAACACAAGATTTATGGAATGGTTAAAAGTGCATGAAAATGGCCAATTTACTCACTCTGAGTTCTCAAAAAGGGTTTCTTTACCCCGGGAAGTTAATTAAATACCATTTGGAGGCATTTAATGTTCGAGCAAAAACGGCTGATTTTCGACAAAAGAGATAACACCCCCCATTACGTCATGCTTCAGAAATGTGGAAAATGGTCCGTTTTCAAATGTTTTATTTTTGAACGTCGGTTCACATTTGTAGGTGGATCATCAGTGTTAGAGCTAAAATTAGCATGTTAAAAGTGATTTTCATGCTTCCAGGGGCTCGGGAAGTTAATTAAATACCATTTGGAGGCATTTAATGTTCGAGCAAAAACGGCTGATTTTCGACAAAAGAGATAACACCCCCCCATTACGTCATGCTTCAGAAATGTGGAAAATGGTCCGTTTTCAAATGTTTTATTTTTGAACGTCAGTTCACATTTGTAGGTGGATCATCAGTGTTAGAGCTAAAATTAGCATGTTTAAAGTGATTTTCATGCTTCCAGGGGCCCAAAACACAAGATTTATGGAATGGTTAAAAGTGCATGAAAATGGCCAATTTACTCACTCTGAGTTCTCAAAAAGGGTTTCTTCACCCCGGGAAGTTAATTAAATACCATTTGGAGGCATTTAATGTTCGAGCAAAAACGGCTGATTTTCGACAAAAGAGATAACACCCCCCCATTACGTCATGCTTCAGAAATGTGGAAAATGGTCCGTTTTCAAATGTTTTATTTTTGAACGTCAGTTCACATTTGTAGGTGGATCATCAGTGTTAGAGCTAAAATTAGCATGTTTAAAGTGATTTTTATGCTTCCAGGGGCTCGGGAAGTGAAATAAATACCATTTGGAGGCATTTAATGTTCGAGCAAAAACGGCTGATTTTCGACAAAAGAGATAACACCCCCCCATTACGTCATGCTTCAGAAATGTGGAAAATGGTCCGTTTTCAAATGTTTTATTTTTGAACGTCAGTTCACATTTGTAGGTGGATCATCAGTGTTAGAGCTAAAATTAGCATGTTTAAAGTGATTTTCATGCTTCCAGGGGCCCAAAACACAAGATTTATGGAATGGTTAAAAGTGCATGAAAATGGCCAATTTACTCACTCTGAGTTCTCAAAAAGGGTTTCTTCACCCCGGGAAGTTAATTAAATACCATTTGGAGGCATTTAATGTTCGAGCAAAAACGGCTGATTTTCGACAAAAGAGATAACACCCCCCCATTACGTCATGCTTCAGAAATGTGGAAAATGGTCCGTTTTCAAATGTTTTATTTTTGAACGTCAGTTCACATTTGTAGGTGGATCATCAGTGTTAGAGCTAAGTTTAGCATGTTTAAAGTGATTTTCATGCTTCCAGGGGCTCGGGAAGTTAATTAAATACCATTTGGAGGCATTTAATGTTCGAGCAAAAACGGCTGATTTTCGACAAAAGAGATAACACCCCCCCATTACGTCATGCTTCAGAAATGTGGAAAATGGTCTGTTTTCAAATGTTTTATTTTTGAACGTCAGTTCACATTTGTAGGTGGATCATCAGTGTTAGAGCTAAAATTAGCATGTTTAAAGTGATTTTCATGCTTCCAGGGGCTCGGGAAGTTAATTAAATACCATTTGGAGGCATTTAATGTTCGAGCAAAAACGGCTGATTTTCGACAAAAGAGATAACACCCCCCATTACGTCATGCTTCAGAAATGTGGAAAATGGTCCGTTTTCAAATGTTTTATTTTTGAACGTCAGTTCACATTTGTAGGTGGATCATCAGTGTTAGAGCTAAAATTAGCATGTTTAAAGTGATTTTCATGCTTCCAGGGGCCCAAAACACAAGATTTATGGAATGGTTAAAAGTGCATGAAAATGGCCAATTTACTCACTCTGAGTTCTCAAAAAGGGTTTCTTCACCCCGGGAAGTTAATTAAATACCATTTGGAGGCATTTAATGTTCGAGCAAAAACGGCTGATTTTCGACAAAAGAGATAACACCCCCCCATTACGTCATGCTTCAGAAATGTGGAAAATGGTCCGTTTTCAAATGTTTTATTTTTGAACGTCAGTTCACATTTGTAGGTGGATCATCAGTGTTAGAGCTAAAATTAGCATGTTTAAAGTGATTTTCATGCTTCCAGGGGCTCGGGAAGTTAATTAAATACCATTTGGAGGCATTTAATGTTCGAGCAAAAACGGCTGATTTTCGACAAAAGAGATAACACCCCCCCATTACGTCATGCTTCAGAAATGTGGAAAATGATCCGTTTTCAAATGTTTTATTTTTGAACGTCAGTTCACATTTGTAGGTGGATCATCAGTGTTAGAGCTAAAATTAGCATGTTTAAAGTGATTTTCATGCTTCCAGGGGCCCAAAACACAAGATTTATGGAATGGTTAAAAGTGCATGAAAATGGCCAATTTACTCACTCTGAGTTCTCAAAAAGGGTTTCTTCACCCCGGGAAGTTAATTAAATACCATTTGGAGGCATTTAATGTTCGAGCAAAAACGGCTGATTTTCGACAACAGAGATAACACCCCCCCATTACGTCATGCTTCAGAAATGTGGAAAATGGTCCGTTTTCAAATGTTTTATTTTTGAACGTCAGTTCACATTTGTAGGTGGATCATCAGTGTTAGAGCTAAAATTAGCATGTTTAAAGTGATTTTCATGCTTCCAGGGGCTCGGGAAGTGAAATAAATACCATTTGGAGGCATTTAATGTTCGAGCAAAAACGGCTGATTTTCGACAAAAGAGATAACACCCCCCCATTACGTCATGCTTCAGAAATGTGGAAAATGGTCCGTTTTCAAATGTTTTATTTTTGAACGTCAGTTCACATTTGTAGGTGGATCATCAGTGTTAGAGCTAAAATTAGCATGTTTAAAGTGATTTTTATGCTTCCAGGGGCTCGGGAAGTGAAATAAATACCATTTGGAGGCATTTAATGTTCGAGCAAAAACGGCTGATTTTCGACAAAAGAGATAACACCCCCCCATTACGTCATGCTTCAGAAATGTGGAAAATGGTCCGTTTTCAAATGTTTTATTTTTGAACGTCAGTTCACATTTGTAGGTGGATCATCAGTGTTAGAGCTAAAATTAGCATGTTTAAAGTGATTTTCATGCTTCCAGGGGCCCAAAACACAAGATTTATGGAATGGTTAAAAGTGCATGAAAATGGCCAATTTACTCACTCTGAGTTCTCAAAAAGGGTTTCTTCACCCCGGGAAGTTAATTAAATACCATTTGGAGGCATTTAATGTTCGAGCAAAAACGGCTGATTTTCGACAAAAGAGATAACACCCCCCCCATTACGTAATGCTTCAGAAATGTGGAAAATGGTCCGTTTTCAAATGTTTTATTTTTGAACGTCAGTTCACATTTGTAGGTGGATCATCAGTGTTAGAGCTAAAATTAGCATGTTTAAAGTGATTTTCATGCTTCCAGGGGCTCGGGAAGTTAATTAAATACCATTTGGAGGCATTTAATGTTCGAGCAAAAACGGCTGATTTTCGACAAAAGAGATAACACCCCCCCATTACGTCATGCTTCAGAAATGTGGAAAATGGTCCGTTTTCAAATGTTTTATTTTTGAACGTCAGTTCACATTTGTAGGTGGATCATCAGTGTTAGAGCTAAAATTAGCATGTTTAAAGTGATTTTCATGCTTCCAGGGGCCCAAAACACAAGATTTATGGAATGGTTAAAAGTGCATGAAAATGGCCAATTTACTCACTCTGAGTTCTCAAAAAGGGTTTCTTCACCCCGGGAAGTTAATTAAATACCATTTGGAGGCATTTAATGTTCGAGCAAAAACGGCTGATTTTCGACAAAAGAGATAACACCCCCCCATTACGTCATGCTTCAGAAATGTGGAAAATGGTCCGTTTTCAAATGTTTTATTTTTGAACGTCAGTTCACATTTGTAGGTGGATCATCAGTGTTAGAGCTAAAATTAGCATGTTTAAAGTGATTTTCATGCTTCCAGGGGCTCGGGAAGTTAATTAAATACCATTTTGAGGCATTTAATGTTCGAGCAAAAACGGCTGATTTTCGACAAAAGAGATAACACCCCCCATTACGTCATGCTTCAGAAATGTGGAAAATGGTCCGTTTTCAAATGTTTTATTTTTGAACGTCAGTTCACATTTGTAGGTGGATCATCAGTGTTAGAGCTAAAATTAGCATGTTTAAAGTGATTTTCATGCTTCCAGGGGCCCAAAACACAAGATTTATGGAATGGTTAAAAGTGCATGAAAATGGCCAATTTACTCACTCTGAGTTCTCAAAAAGGGTTTCTTCACCCCGGGAAGTTAATTAAATACCATTTGGAGGCATTTAATGTTCGAGCAAAAACGGCTGATTTTCGACAAAAGAGATAACACCCCCCCATTACGTCATGCTTCAGAAATGTGGAAAATGGTCCGTTTTCAAATGTTTTATTTTTGAACGTCACTTCACATTTGTAGGTGGATCATCAGTGTTAGAGCTAAAATTAGCATGTTTAAAGTGATTTTCATGCTTCCAGGGGCTCGGGAAGTTAATTAAATACCATTTTGAGGCATTTAATGTTTGAGCAAAAACGGCTGATTTTCGACAAAAGAGATAACACCCCCCCATTACATCATGCTTCAGAAATGTGGAAAATGGTCCGTTTTCAAATGTTTTATTTTTGAACGTCAGTTCACATTTGTAGGTGGATCATCAGTGTTAGAGCTAAAATTAGCATGTTTAAAGTGATTTTCATGCTTCCAGGGGCCCAAAACACAAGATTTATGGAATGGTTAAAAGTGCATGAAAATGGCCAATTTACTCACTCTGAGTTCTCAAAAAGGGTTTCTTCACCCCGGGAAGTTAATTAAATACCATTTGGAGGCATTTAATGTTCGAGCAAAAACGGCTGATTTTCGACAAAAGAGATAACACCCCCCCATTACGTCATGCTTCAGAAATGTGGAAAATGGTCCGTTTTCAAATGTTTTATTTTTGAACGTCAGTTCACATTTGTAGGTGGCTCATCAGTGTTAGAGCTAAAATTAGCATGTTTAAAGTGATTTTCATGCTTCCAGGGGCTCGGGAAGTGAAATAAATACCATTTGGAGGCATTTAATGTTCGAGCAAAAACGGCTGATTTTCGACAAAAGAGATAACACCCCCCCATTACGTCATGCTTCAGAAATGTGGAAAATGGTCCGTTTTCAAATGTTTTATTTTTGAACGTCAGTTCACATTTGTAGGTGGATCATCAGTGTTAGAGCTAAAATTAGCATGTTTAAAGTGATTTTTATGCTTCCAGGGGCTCGGGAAGTGAAATAAATACCATTTGGAGGCATTTAATGTTCGAGCAAAAACGGCTGATTTTCGACAAAAGAGATAACACCCCCCCATTACGTCATGCTTCAGAAATGTGGAAAATGGTCCGTTTTCAAATGTTTTATTTTTGAACGTCAGTTCACATTTGTAGGTGGATCATCAGTGTTAGAGCTAAAATTAGCATGTTTAAAGTGATTTTCATGCTTCCAGGGGCCCAAAACACAAGATTTATGGAATGGTTAAAAGTGCATGAAAATGGCCAATTTACTCACTCTGAGTTCTCAAAAAGGGTTTCTTCACCCCGGGAAGTTAATTAAATACCATTTGGAGGCATTTAATGTTCGAGCAAAAACGGCTGATTTTCGACAAAAGAGATAACACCCCCCCATTACGTCATGCTTCAGAAATGTGGAAAATGGTCCGTTTTCAAATGTTTTATTTTTGAACGTCAGTTCACATTTGTAGGTGGATCATCAGTGTTAGAGCTAAAATTAGCATGTTTAAAGTGATTTTCATGCTTCCAGGGGCTCGGGAAGTTAATTAAATACCATTTGGAGGCATTTAATGTTCGAGCAAAAACGGCTGATTTTCGACAAAAGAGATAACACCCCCCCATTACGTCATGCTTCAGAAATGTGGAAAATGGTCCGTTTTCAAATGTTTTATTTTTGAACGTCTGTTCACATTTGTAGGTGAATCATCAGTGTTAGAGCTAAAATTAGCATGTTTAAAGTGATTTTCATGCTTCCAGGGGCCCAAAACACAAGATTTATGGAATGGTTAAAAGTGCATGAAAATGGCCAATTTACTCACTCTGAGTTCTCAAAAAGGGTTTCTTCACCCCGGGAAGTTAATTAAATACCATTTGGAGGCATTTAATGTTCGAGCAAAAACGGCTGATTTTCGACAAAAGAGATAACACCCCCCCATTACGTCATGCTTCAGAAATGTGGAAAATGGTCCGTTTTCAAATGTTTTATTTTTGAACGTCAGTTCACATTTGTAGGTGGATCATCAGTGTTAGAGCTAAAATTAGCACGTTTAAAGTGATTTTCATGCTTCCAGGGGCTCGGGAAGTGAAATAAATACCATTTGGAGGCATTTAATGTTCGAGCAAAAACGGCTGATTTTCGACAAAAGAGATAACACCCCCCCATTACGTCATGCTTCAGAAATGTGGAAAATGGTCCGTTTTCAAATGTTTTATTTTTGAACGTCAGTTCACATTTGTAGGTGGATCATCAGTGTTAGAGCTAAAATTAGCATGTTTAAAGTGATTTTTATGCTTCCAGGGGCTCGGGAAGTGAAATAAATACCATTTGGAGGCATTTAATGGTCGAGCAAAAACGGCTGATTTTCGACAAAAGAGATAACACCCCCCCATTACGTCATGCTTCAGAAATGTGGAAAATGGTCCGTTTTCAAATGTTTTATTTTTGAACGTCAGTTCACATTTGTAGGTGGATCATCAGTGTTAGAGCTAAAATTAGCATGTTTAAAGTGATTTTCATGCTTCCAGGGGCCCAAAACACAAGATTTATGGAATGGTTAAAAGTGCATGAAAATGGCCAATTTACTCACTCTGAGTTCTCAAAAAGGGTTTCTTCACCCCGGGAAGTTAATTAAATACCATTTGGAGGCATTTAATGTTCGAGCAAAAACGGCTGATTTTCGACAAAAGAGATAACACCCCCCCATTACGTCATGCTTCAGAAATGTGGAAAATGGTCCGTTTTCAATTGTTTTATTTTTGAACGTCAGTTCACATTTGTAGGTGGATCATCAGTGTTAGAGCTAAAATTAGCATGTTTAAAGTGATTTTCATGCTTCCAGGGGCTCGGGAAGTTAATTAAATACCATTTGGAGGCATTTAATGTTCGAGCAAAAACGGCTGATTTTCGACAAAAGAGATAACACCCCCCCATTACGTCATGCTTCAGAAATGTGGAAAATGGTCCGTTTTCAAATGTTTTATTTTTGAACGTCAGTTCACATTTGTAGGTGGATCATCAGTGTTAGAGCTAAAATTAGCACGTTTAAAGTGATTTTCATGCTTCCAGGGGCTCGGGAAGTGAAATAAATACCATTTGGAGGCATTTAATGTTCGAGCAAAAACGGCTGATTTTCGACAAAAGAGATAACACCCCCCCATTACGTCATGCTTCAGAAATGTGGAAAATGGTCCGTTTTCAAATGTTTTATTTTTGAACGTCAGTTCACATTTGTAGGTGGATCATCAGTGTTAGAGCTAAAATTAGCATGTTTAAAGTGATTTTTATGCTTCCAGGGGCTCGGGAAGTGAAATAAATACCATTTGGAGGCATTTAATGTTCGAGCAAAAACGGCTGATTTTCGACAAAAGAGATAACACCCCCCCCATTACGTCATGCTTCAGAAATGTGGAAAATGGTCCGTTTTCAAATGTTTTATTTTTGAACGTCAGTTCACATTTGTAGGTGGATCATCAGTGTTAGAGCTAAAATTAGCATGTTTAAAGTGATTTTCATGCTTCCAGGGGCCCAAAACACAAGATTTATGGAATGGTTAAAAGTGCATGAAAATGGCCAATTTACTCACTCTGAGTTCTCAAAAAGGGTTTCTTCACCCCGGGAAGTTAATTAAATACCATTTGGAGGCATTTAATGTTCGAGCAAAAACGGCTGATTTTCGACAAAAGAGATAACACCCCCCCATTACGTCATGCTTCAGAAATGTGGAAAATGGTCCGTTTTCAAATGTTTTATTTTTGAACGTCAGTTCACATTTGTAGGTGGATCATCAGTGTTAGAGCTAAAATTAGCATGTTTAAAGTGATTTTCATGCTTCCAGGGGCTCGGGAAGTTAATTAAATACCATTTGGAGGCATTTAATGTTCGAGCAAAAACGGCTGATTTTCGACAAAAGAGATAACACCCCCCCATTACGTCATGCTTCAGAAATGTGGAAAATGGTCCGTTTTCAAATGTTTTATTTTTGAACGTCAGTTCACATTTGTAGGTGGATCATCAGTGTTAGAGCTAAAATTAGCATGTTTAAAGTGATTTTCATGCTTCCAGGGGCCCAAAACACAAGATTTATGGAATGGTTAAAAGTGCATGAAAATGGTTAATTTACTCACTCTGAGTTCTCAAAAAGGGTTTCTTCACCCCGGGAAGTTAATTAAATACCATTTGGAGGCATTTAATGTTCGAGCAAAAACGGCTGATTTTCGACAAAAGAGATAACACCCCCCCATTACGTCATGCTTCAGAAATGTGGAAAATGGTCCGTTTTCAAATGTTTTATTTTTGAACGTCAGTTCACATTTGTAGGTGGATCATCAGTGTTAGAGCTAAAATTAGCATGTTTAAAGTGATTTTCATGCTTCCAGGGGCTCGGGAAGTTAATTAAATACCATTTGGAGGCATTTAATGTTCGAGCAAAAACGGCTGATTTTCGACAAAAGAGATAACACCCCCCATTACGTCATGCTTCAGAAATGTGGAAAATGGTCCGTTTTCAAATGTTTTATTTTTGAACGTCAGTTCACATTTGTAGGTGGATCATCAGTGTTAGAGCTAAAATTAGCATGTTTAAAGTGATTTTCATGCTTCCAGGGGCCCAAAACACAAGATTTATGGAATGGTTAAAAGTGCATGAAAATGGCCAATTTACTCACTCTGAGTTCTCAAAAAGGGTTTCTTCACCCCGGGAAGTTAATTAAATACCATTTGGAGGCATTTAATGTTCGAGCAAAAACGGCTGATTTTCGACAAAAGAGATAACACCCCCCATTACGTCATGCTTCAGAAATGTGGAAAATGGTCCGTTTTCAAATGTTTTATTTTTGAACGTCAGTTCACATTTGTAGGTGGATCATCAGTGTTAGAGCTAAAATTAGCATGTTTAAAGTGATTTTCATGCTTCCAGGGGCTCGGGAAGTTAATTAAATACCATTTGGAGGCATTTAATGTTCGAGCAAAAACGGCTGATTTTCGACAAAAGAGATAACACCCCCCCATTACGTCATGCTTCAGAAATGTGGAAAATGGTCCGTTTTCAAATGTTTTATTTTTGAACGTCAGTTCACATTTGTAGGTGGATCATCAGTGTTAGAGCTAAAATTAGCATGTTTAAAGTGATTTTCATGCTTCCAGGGGCCCAAAACACAAGATTTATGGAATGGTTAAAAGTGCATGAAAATGGCCAATTTACTCACTCTGAGTTCTCAAAAAGGGTTTCTTCACCCCGGGAAGTTAATTAAATACCATTTGGAGGCATTTAATGTTCGAGCAAAAACGGCTGATTTTCGACAAAAGAGATAACACCCCCCCATTACGTCATGCTTCAGAAATGTGGAAAATGGTCCGTTTTCAAATGTTTTATTTTTGAACGTCAGTTCACATTTGTAGGTGGATCATCAGTGTTAGAGCTAAAATTAGCATGTTTAAAGTGATTGTCATGCTTCCAGGGGCTCGGGAAGGGAAATAAATACCATTTGGAGGCATTTAATGTTCGAGCAAAAACGGCTGATTTTCGACAAAAGAGATAACACCCCCCCATTACGTCATGCTTCAGAAATGTGGAAAATGGTCCGTTTTCAAATGTTTTATTTTTGAACGTCAGTTCACATTTGTAGGTGGATCATCAGTGTTAGAGCTAAAATTAGCATGTTTAAAGTGATTTTTATGCTTCCAGGGGCTCGGGAAGTGAAATAAATACCATTTGGAGGCATTTAATGTTCGAGCAAAAACGGCTGATTTTCGACAAAAGAGATAACACCCCCCCATTACGTCATGCTTCAGAAATGTGGAAAATGGTCCGTTTTCAAATGTTTTATTTTTGAACGTCAGTTCACATTTGTAGGTGGATCATCAGTGTTAGAGCTAAAATTAGCATGTTTAAAGTGATTTTCATGCTTCCAGGGGCCCAAAACACAAGATTTATGGAATGGTTAAAAGTGCATGAAAATGGCCAATTTACTCACTCTGAGTTCTCAAAAAGGGTTTCTTCACCCCGGGAAGTTAATTAAATACCATTTGGAGGCATTTAATGTTCGAGCAAAAACGGCTGATTTTCGACAAAAGAGATAACACCCCCCCATTACGTCATGCTTCAGAAATGTGGAAAATGGTCCGTTTTCAAATGTTTTATTTTTGAACGTCAGTTCACATTTGTAGGTGGATCATCAGTGTTAGAGCTAAAATTAGCATGTTTAAAGTGATTTTTATGCTTCCAGGGGCTCGGGAAGTGAAATAAATACCATTTGGAGGCATTTAATGTTCGAGCAAAAACGGCTGATTTTCGACAAAAGAGATAACACCCCCCCATTACGTCATGCTTCAGAAATGTGGAAAATGGTCCGTTTTCAAATGTTTTATTTTTGAACGTCAGTTCACATTTGTAGGTGGATCATCAGTGTTAGAGCTAAAATTAGCATGTTTAAAGTGATTTTCATGCTTCCAGGGGCCCAAAACACAAGATTTATGGAATGGTTAAAAGTGCATGAAAATGGCCAATTTACTCACTCTGAGTTCTCAAAAAGGGTTTCTTCACCCCGGGAAGTTAATTAAATACCATTTGGAGGCATTTAATGTTCGAGCAAAAACGGCTGATTTTCGACAAAAGAGATAACACCCCCCCATTACGTCATGCTTCAGAAATGTGGAAAATGGTCCGTTTTCAAATGTTTTATTTTTGAACGTCAGTTCACATTTGTAGGTGGATCATCAGTGTTAGAGCTAAAATTAGCATGTTTAAAGTGATTTTCATGCTTCCAGGGGCTCGGGAAGTTAATTAAATACCATTTGGAGGCATTTAATGTTTGAGCAAAAACGGCTGATTTTCGACAAAAGAGATAACACCCCCCCATTACGTCATGCTTCAGAAATGTGGAAAATGGTCCGTTTTCAAATGTTTTATTTTTGAACGTCAGTTCACATTTGTAGGTGGATCATCAGTGTTAGAGCTAAAATTAGCATGTTTAAAGTGATTTTCATGCTTCCAGGGGCCCAAAACACAAGATTTATGGAATGGTTAAAAGTGCATGAAAATGGCCAATTTACTCACTCTGAGTTCTCAAAAAGGGTTTCTTCACCCCGGGAAGTTAATTAAATACCATTTGGAGGCATTTAATGTTCGAGCAAAAACGGCTGATTTTCGACAAAAGAGATAACACCCCCCCATTACGTCATGCTTCAGAAATGTGGAAAATGGTCCGTTTTCAAATGTTTTATTTTTGAACGTCAGTTCACATTTGTAGGTGGATCATCAGTGTTAGAGCTAAAATTAGCATGTTTAAAGTGATTTTCATGCTTCCAGGGGCTCGGGAAGTTAATTAAATACCATTTGGAGGCATTTAATGTTCGAGCAAAAACGGCTGATTTTCGACAAAAGAGATAACACCCCCCCATTACGTCATGCTTCAGAAATGTGGAAAATGGTCCGTTTTCAAATGTTTTATTTTTGAACGTCAGTTCACATTTGTAGGTGGATCATCAGTGTTAGAGCTAAAATTAGCATGTTTAAAGTGATTTTCATGCTTCCAGGGGCCCAAAACACAAGATTTATGGAATGGTTAAAAGTGCATGAAAATGGCCAATTTACTCACTCTGAGTTCTCAAAAAGGGTTTCTTCACCCCGGGAAGTTAATTAAATACCATTTGGAGGCATTTAATGTTCGAGCAAAAACGGCTGATTTTCGACAAAAGAGATAACACCCCCCCATTACGTCATGCTTCAGAAATGTGGAAAATGGTCCGTTTTCAAATGTTTTATTTTTGAACGTCAGTTCACATTTGTAGGTGGATCATCAGTGTTAGAGCTAAAATTAGCATGTTTAAAGTGATTTTCATGCTTCCAGGGGCCCAAAACACAAGATTTTTGGAATGGTTAAAAGTGCATGAAAATGGCCAATTTACTCACTCTGAGTTCTCAAAAAGGGTTTCTTCACCCCGGGAAGTTAATTAAATACCATTTGGAGGCATTTAATGTTCGAGCAAAAACGGCTGATTTTCGACAAAAGAGATAACACCCCCCCATTACGTCATGCTTCAGAAATGTGGAAAATGGTCCGTTTTCAAATGTTTTATTTTTGAACGTCAGTTCACATTTGTAGGTGGATCATCAGTGTTAGAGCTAAAATTAGCACGTTTAAAGTGATTTTCATGCTTCCAGGGGCTCGGGAAGTGAAATAAATACCATTTGGAGGCATTTAATGTTCGAGCAAAAACGGCTGATTTTCGACAAAAGAGATAACACCCCCCCATTACGTCATGCTTCAGAAATGTGGAAAATGGTCCGTTTTCAAATGTTTTATTTTTGAACGTCAGTTCACATTTGTAGGTGGATCATCAGTGTTAGAGCTAAAATTAGCATGTTTAAAGTGATTTTTATGCTTCCAGGGGCTCGGGAAGTGAAATAAATACCATTTGGAGGCATTTAATGTTCGAGCAAAAACGGCTGATTTTCGACAAAAGAGATAACACCCCCCCATTACGTCATGCTTCAGAAATGTGGAAAATGGTCCGTTTTCAAATGTTTTATTTTTGAACGTCAGTTCACATTTGTAGGTGGATCATCAGTGTTAGAGCTAAAATTAGCATGTTTAAAGTGATTTTCATGCTTCCAGGGGCCC
This sequence comes from Lissotriton vulgaris, assembly GCF_964263255.1. NCBI lineage: Eukaryota > Metazoa > Chordata > Amphibia > Caudata > Salamandridae > Lissotriton > Lissotriton vulgaris. The sequence goes on from NW_028252525.1 coordinate 179,556, forward strand.
AAAACACAAGATTTATGGAATGGTTAAAAGTGCATGAAAATGGCCAATTTACTCACTCTGAGTTCTCAAAAAGGGTTTCTTCACCCCGGGAAGTTAATTAAATACCATTTGGAGGCATTTAATGTTCGAGCAAAAACGGCTGATTTTCGACAAAAGAGATAACACCCCCCCATTACGTCATGCTTCAGAAATGTGGAAAATGGTCAGTTTTCAAATGTTTTATTTTTGAACGTCAGTTCACATTTGTAGGTGGATCATCAGTGTTAGAGCTAAAATTAGCATGTTTAAAGTGATTTTCATGCTTCCAGGGGCTCGGGAAGTTAATTAAATACCATTTGGAGGCATTTAATGTTCGAGCAAAAACGGCTGATTTTCGACAAAAGAGATAACACCCCCCCATTACGTCATGCTTCAGAAATGTGGAAAATGGTCCGTTTTCAAATGTTTTATTTTTGAACGTCAGTTCACATTTGTAGGTGGATCATCAGTGTTAGAGCTAAAATTAGCATGTTTAAAGTGATTTTCATGCTTCCAGGGGCCCAAAACACAAGATTTATGGAATGGTTAAAAGTGCATGAAAATGGCCAATTTACTCACTCTGAGTTCTCAAAAAGGGTTTCTTCACCCCGGGAAGTTAATTAAATACCATTTGGAGGCATTTAATGTTCGAGCAAAAACGGCTGATTTTCGACAAAAGAGATAACACCCCCCCATTACGTCATGCTTCAGAAATGTGGAAAATGGTCCGTTTTCAAATGTTTTATTTTTGAACGTCAGTTCACATTTGTAGGTGGATCATCAGTGTTAGAGCTAAAATTAGCATGTTTAAAGTGATTTTCATGCTTCCAGGGGCTCGGGAAGTTAATTAAATACCATTTGGAGGCATTTAATGTTCGAGCAAAAACGGCTGATTTTCGACAAAAGAGATAACACCCCCCCATTACGTCATGCTTCAGAAATGTGGAAAATGGTCCGTTTTCAAATGTTTTATTTTTGAACGTCTGTTCACATTTGTAGGTGAATCATCAGTGTTAGAGCTAAAATTAGCATGTTTAAAGTGATTTTCATGCTTCCAGGGGCCCAAAACACAAGATTTATGGAATGGTTAAAAGTGCATGAAAATGGCCAATTTACTCACTCTGAGTTCTCAAAAAGGGTTTCTTCACCCCGGGAAGTTAATTAAATACCATTTGGAGGCATTTAATGTTCGAGCAAAAACGGCTGATTTTCGACAAAAGAGATAACACCCCCCCATTACGTCATGCTTCAGAAATGTGGAAAATGGTCCGTTTTCAAATGTTTTATTTTTGAACGTCAGTTCACATTTGTAGGTGGATCATCAGTGTTAGAGCTAAAATTAGCACGTTTAAAGTGATTTTCATGCTTCCAGGGGCTCGGGAAGTGAAATAAATACCATTTGGAGGCATTTAATGTTCGAGCAAAAACGGCTGATTTTCGACAAAAGAGATAACACCCCCCCATTACGTCATGCTTCAGAAATGTGGAAAATGGTCCGTTTTCAAATGTTTTATTTTTGAACGTCAGTTCACATTTGTAGGTGGATCATCAGTGTTAGAGCTAAAATTAGCATGTTTAAAGTGATTTTTATGCTTCCAGGGGCTCGGGAAGTGAAATAAATACCATTTGGAGGCATTTAATGTTCGAGCAAAAACGGCTGATTTTCGACAAAAGAGATAACACCCCCCCATTACGTCATGCTTCAGAAATGTGGAAAATGGTCCGTTTTCAAATGTTTTATTTTTGAACGTCAGTTCACATTTGTAGGTGGATCATCAGTGTTAGAGCTAAAATTAGCATGTTTAAAGTGATTTTCATGCTTCCAGGGGCCCAAAACACAAGATTTATGGAATGGTTAAAAGTGCATGAAAATGGCCAATTTACTCACTCTGAGTTCTCAAAAAGGGTTTCTTCACCCCGGGAAGTTAATTAAATACCATTTGGAGGCATTTAATGTTCGAGCAAAAACGGCTGATTTTCGACAAAAGAGATAACACCCCCCCATTACGTCATGCTTCAGAAATGTGGAAAATGGTCCGTTTTCAAATGTTTTATTTTTGAACGTCAGTTCACATTTGTAGGTGGATCATCAGTGTTAGAGCTAAAATTAGCATGTTTAAAGTGATTTTCATGCTTCCAGGGGCTCGGGAAGTTAATTAAATACCATTTGGAGGCATTTAATGTTCGAGCAAAAACGGCTGATTTTCGACAAAAGAGATAACACCCCCCCATTACGTCATGCTTCAGAAATGTGGAAAATGGTCCGTTTTCAAATGTTTTATTTTTGAACGTCTGTTCACATTTGTAGGTGGATCATCAGTGTTAGAGCTAAAATTAGCATGTTTAAAGTGATTTTCATGCTTCCAGGGGCCCAAAACACAAGATTTATGGAATGGTTAAAAGTGCATGAAAATGGCCAATTTACTCACTCTGAGTTCTCAAAAAGGGTTTCTTCACCCCGGGAAGTTAATTAAATACCATTTGGAGGCATTTAATGTTCGAGCAAAAACGGCTGATTTTCGACAAAAGAGATAACACCCCCCCATTACGTCATGCTTCAGAAATGTGGAAAATGGTCCGTTTTCAAATGTTTTATTTTTGAACGTCAGTTCACATTTGTAGGTGGATCATCAGTGTTAGAGCTAAAATTAGCACGTTTAAAGTGATTTTCATGCTTCCAGGGGCTCGGGAAGTGAAATAAATACCATTTGGAGGCATTTAATGTTCGAGCAAAAACGGCTGATTTTCGACAAAAGAGATAACACCCCCCCATTACGTCATGCTTCAGAAATGTGGAAAATGGTCCGTTTTCAAATGTTTTATTTTTGAACGTCAGTTCACATTTGTAGGTGGATCATCAGTGTTAGAGCTAAAATTAGCATGTTTAAAGTGATTTTTATGCTTCCAGGGGCTCGGGAAGTGAAATAAATACCATTTGGAGGCATTTAATGTTCGAGCAAAAACGGCTGATTTTCGACAAAAGAGATAACACCCCCCCCATTACGTCATGCTTCAGAAATGTGGAAAATGGTCCGTTTTCAAATGTTTTCTTTTTGAACGTCAGTTCACATTTGTAGGTGGATCATCAGTGTTAGAGCTAAAATTAGCATGTTTAAAGTGATTTTCATGCTTCCAGGGGCCCAAAACACAAGATTTATGGAATGGTTAAAAGTGCATGAAAATGGCCAATTTACTCACTCTGAGTTCTCAAAAAGGGTTTCTTCACCCCGGGAAGTTAATTAAATACCATTTGGAGGCATTTAATGTTCGAGCAAAAACGGCTGATTTTCGACAAAAGAGATAACACCCCCCCATTACGTCATGCTTCAGAAATGTGGAAAATGGTCCGTTTTCAAATGTTTTATTTTTGAACGTCAGTTCACATTTGTAGGTGGATCATCAGTGTTAGAGCTAAAATTAGCATGTTTAAAGTGATTTTCATGCTTCCAGGGGCTCGGGAAGTTAATTAAATACCATTTGGAGGCATTTAATGTTCGAGCAAAAACGGCTGATTTTCGACAAAAGAGATAACACCCCCCCATTACGTCATGCTTCAGAAATGTGGAAAATGGTCCGTTTTCAAATGTTTTATTTTTGAACGTCAGTTCACATTTGTAGGTGGATCATCAGTGTTAGAGCTAAAATTAGCATGTTTAAAGTGATTTTCATGCTTCCAGGGGCCCAAAACACAAGATTTATGGAATGGTTAAAAGTGCATGAAAATGGCCAATTTACTCACTCTGAGTTCTCAAAAAGGGTTTCTTCCCCCCGGGAAGTTAATTAAATACCATTTGGAGGCATTTAATGTTCGAGCAAAAACGGCTGATTTTCGACAAAAGAGATAACACCCCCCCATTACGTCATGCTTCAGAAATGTGGAAAATGGTCCGTTTTCAAATGTTTTATTTTTGAACGTCAGTTCACATTTGTAGGTGGATCATCAGTGTTAGAGCTAAAATTAGCATGTTTAAAGTGATTTTCATGCTTCCAGGGGCTCGGGAAGTTAATTAAATACCATTTGGAGGCATTTAATGTTCGAGCAAAAACGGCTGATTTTCGACAAAAGAGATAACACCCCCCATTACGTCATGCTTCAGAAATGTGGAAAATGGTCCGTTTTCAAATGTTTTATTTTTGAACGTCAGTTCACATTTGTAGGTGGATCATCAGTGTTAGAGCTAAAATTAGCATGTTTAAAGTGATTTTCATGCTTCCAGGGGCCCAAAACACAAGATTTATGGAATGGTTAAAAGTGCATGAAAATGGCCAATTTACTCACTCTGAGTTCTCAAAAAGGGTTTCTTCACCCCGGGAAGTTAATTAAATACCATTTGGAGGCATTTAATGTTCGAGCAAAAACGGCTGATTTTCGACAAAAGAGATAACACCCCCCATTACGTCATGCTTCAGAAATGTGGAAAATGGTCCGTTTTCAAATGTTTTATTTTTGAACGTCAGTTCACATTTGTAGGTGGATCATCAGTGTTAGAGCTAAAATTAGCATGTTTAAAGTGATTTTCATGCTTCCAGGGGCTCGGGAAGTTAATTAAATACCATTTGGAGGCATTTAATGTTCGAGCAAAAACGGCTGATTTTCGACAAAAGAGATAACACCCCCCCATTACGTCATGCTTCAGAAATGTGGAAAATGGTCCGTTTTCAAATGTTTTATTTTTGAACGTCAGTTCACATTTGTAGGTGGATCATCAGTGTTAGAGCTAAAATTAGCATGTTTAAAGTGATTTTCATGCTTCCAGGGGCCCAAAACACAAGATTTATGGAATGGTTAAAAGTGCATGAAAATGGCCAATTTACTCACTCTGAGTTCTCAAAAAGGGTTTCTTCACCCCGGGAAGTTAATTAAATACCATTTGGAGGCATTTAATGTTCGAGCAAAAACGGCTGATTTTCGACAAAAGAGATAACACCCCCCCATTACGTCATGCTTCAGAAATGTGGAAAATGGTCCGTTTTCAAATGTTTTATTTTTGAACGTCAGTTCACATTTGTAGGTGGATCATCAGTGTTAGAGCTAAAATTAGCATGTTTAAAGTGATTGTCATGCTTCCAGGGGCTCGGGAAGGGAAATAAATACCATTTGGAGGCATTTAATGTTCGAGCAAAAACGGCTGATTTTCGACAAAAGAGATAACACCCCCCCATTACGTCATGCTTCAGAAATGTGGAAAATGGTCCGTTTTCAAATGTTTTATTTTTGAACGTCAGTTCACATTTGTAGGTGGATCATCAGTGTTAGAGCTAAAATTAGCATGTTTAAAGTGATTTTTATGCTTCCAGGGGCTCGGGAAGTGAAATAAATACCATTTGGAGGCATTTAATGTTCGAGCAAAAACGGCTGATTTTCGACAAAAGAGATAACACCCCCCCATTACGTCATGCTTCAGAAATGTGGAAAATGGTCCGTTTTCAAATGTTTTATTTTTGAACGTCAGTTCACATTTGTAGGTGGATCATCAGTGTTAGAGCTAAAATTAGCATGTTTAAAGTGATTTTCATGCTTCCAGGGGCCCAAAACACAAGATTTATGGAATGGTTAAAAGTGCATGAAAATGGCCAATTTACTCACTCTGAGTTCTCAAAAAGGGTTTCTTCACCCCGGGAAGTTAATTAAATACCATTTGGAGGCATTTAATGTTCGAGCAAAAACGGCTGATTTTCGACAAAAGAGATAACACCCCCCCATTACGTCATGCTTCAGAAATGTGGAAAATGGTCCGTTTTCAAATGTTTTATTTTTGAACGTCAGTTCACATTTGTAGGTGGATCATCAGTGTTAGAGCTAAAATTAGCATGTTTAAAGTGATTTTTATGCTTCCAGGGGCTCGGGAAGTGAAATAAATACCATTTGGAGGCATTTAATGTTCGAGCAAAAACGGCTGATTTTCGACAAAAGAGATAACACCCCCCCATTACGTCATGCTTCAGAAATGTGGAAAATGGTCAGTTTTCAAATGTTTTATTTTTGAACGTCAGTTCACATTTGTAGGTGGATCATCAGTGTTAGAGCTAAAATTAGCATGTTTAAAGTGATTTTCATGCTTCCAGGGGCCCAAAACACAAGATTTATGGAATGGTTAAAAGTGCATGAAAATGGCCAATTTACTCACTCTGAGTTCTCAAAAAGGGTTTCTTCACCCCGGGAAGTTAATTAAATACCATTTGGAGGCATTTAATGTTCGAGCAAAAACGGCTGATTTTCGACAAAAGAGATAACACCCCCCCATTACGTCATGCTTCAGAAATGTGGAAAATGGTCCGTTTTCAAATGTTTTATTTTTGAACGTCAGTTCACATTTGTAGGTGGATCATCAGTGTTAGAGCTAAAATTAGCATGTTTAAAGTGATTTTCATGCTTCCAGGGGCTCGGGAAGTTAATTAAATACCATTTGGAGGCATTTAATGTTCGAGCAAAAACGGCTGATTTTCGACAAAAGAGATAACACCCCCCCATTACGTCATGCTTCAGAAATGTGGAAAATGGTCCGTTTTCAAATGTTTTATTTTTGAACGTCAGTTCACATTTGTAGGTGGATCATCAGTGTTAGAGCTAAAATTAGCATGTTTAAAGTGATTTTCATGCTTCCAGGGGCCCAAAACACAAGATTTATGGAATGGTTAAAAGTGCATGAAAATGGCCAATTTACTCACTCTGAGTTCTCAAAAAGGGTTTCTTCACCCCGGGAAGTTAATTAAATACCATTTGGAGGCATTTAATGTTCGAGCAAAAACGGCTGATTTTCGACAAAAGAGATAACACCCCCCCATTACGTCATGCTTCAGAAATGTGGAAAATGGTCCGTTTTCAAATGTTTTATTTTTGAACGTCAGTTCACATTTGTAGGTGGATCATCAGTGTTAGAGCTAAAATTAGCATGTTTAAAGTGATTTTCATGCTTCCAGGGGCCCAAAACACAAGATTTATGGAATGGTTAAAAGTGCATGAAAATGGCCAATTTACTCACTCTGAGTTCTCAAAAAGGGTTTCTTCACCCCGGGAAGTTAATTAAATACCATTTGGAGGCATTTAATGTTCGAGCAAAAACGGCTGATTTTCGACAAAAGAGATAACACCCCCCCATTACGTCATGCTTCAGAAATGTGGAAAATGGTCCGTTTTCAAATGTTTTATTTTTGAACGTCAGTTCACATTTGTAGGTGGATCATCAGTGTTAGAGCTAAAATTAGCATGTTTAAAGTGATTTTCATGCTTCCAGGGGCCCAAAACACAAGATTTATGGAATGGTTAAAAGTGCATGAAAATGGCCAATTTACTCACTCTGAGTTCTCAAAAAGGGTTTCTTCACCCCGGGAAGTTAATTAAATACCATTTGGAGGCATTTAATGTTCGAGCAAAAACGGCTGATTTTCGACAAAAGAGATAACACCCCCCCATTACGTCATGCTTCAGAAATGTGGAAAATGGTCCGTTTTCAAATGTTTTATTTTTGAACGTCAGTTCACATTTGTAGGTGGATCATCAGTGTTAGAGCTAAAATTAGCACGTTTAAAGTGATTTTCATGCTTCCAGGGGCTCGGGAAGTGAAATAAATACCATTTGGAGGCATTTAATGTTCGAGCAAAAACGGCTGATTTTCGACAAAAGAGATACCACCCCCCCATTACGTCATGCTTCAGAAATGTGGAAAATGGTCCGTTTTCAAATGTTTTATTTTTGAACGTCAGTTCACATTTGTAGGTGGATCATCAGTGTTAGAGCTAAAATTAGCATGTTTAAAGTGATTTTTATGCTTCCAGGGGCTCGGGAAGTGAAATAAATACCATTTGGAGGCATTTAATGTTCGAGCAAAAACGGCTGATTTTCGACAAAAGAGATAACACCCCCCCATTACGTCATGCTTCAGAAATGTGGAAAATGGTCCGTTTTCAAATGTTTTATTTTTGAACGTCAGTTCACATTTGTAGGTGGATCATCAGTGTTAGAGCTAAAATTAGCATGTTTAAAGTGATTTTCATGCTTCCAGGGGCCCAAAACACAAGATTTATGGAATGGTTAAAAGTGCATGAAAATGGCCAATTTACTCACTCTGAGTTCTCAAAAAGGGTTTCTTCACCCCGGGAAGTTAATTAAATACCATTTGGAGGCATTTAATGTTCGAGCAAAAACGGCTGATTTTCGACAAAAGAGATAACACCCCCCCATTACGTCATGCTTCAGAAATGTGGAAAATGGTCCGTTTTCAAATGTTTTATTTTTGAACGTCAGTTCACATTTGTAGGTGGATCATCAGTGTTAGAGCTAAAATTAGCATGTTTAAAGTGATTTTCATGCTTCCAGGGGCTCGGGAAGTTAATTAAATACCATTTGGAGGCATTTAATGTTCGAGCAAAAACGGCTGATTTTCGACAAAAGAGATAACACCCCCCCATTACGTCATGCTTCAGAAATGTGGAAAATGGTCCGTTTTCAAATGTTTTATTTTTGAACGTCAGTTCACATTTGTAGGTGGATCATCAGTGTTAGAGCTAAAATTAGCATGTTTAAAGTGATTTTCATGCTTCCAGGGGCCCAAAACACAAGATTTATGGAATGGTTAAAAGTGCATGAAAATGGCCAATTTACTCACTCTGAGTTCTCAAAAAGGGTTTCTTCACCCCGGGAAGTTAATTAAATACCATTTGGAGGCATTTAATGTTCGAGCAAAAACGGCTGATTTTCGACAAAAGAGATAACACCCCCCCATTACGTCATGCTTCAGAAATGTGGAAAATGGTCCGTTTTCAAATGTTTTATTTTTGAACGTCAGTTCACATTTGTAGGTGGATCATCAGTGTTAGAGCTAAAATTAGCATGTTTAAAGTGATTGTCATGCTTCCAGGGGCTCGGGAAGGGAAATAAATACCATTTGGAGGCATTTAATGTTCGAGCAAAAACGGCTGATTTTCGACAAAAGAGATAACACCCCCCCATTACGTCATGCTTCAGAAATGTGGAAAATGGTCCGTTTTCAAATGTTTTATTTTTGAACGTCAGTTCACATTTGTAGGTGGATCATCAGTGTTAGAGCTAAAATTAGCATGTTTAAAGTGATTTTCATGCTTCCAGGGGCCCAAAACACAAGATTTATGGAATGGTTAAAAGTGCATGAAAATGGCCAATTTACTCACTCTGAGTTCTCAAAAAGGGTTTCTTCACCCCGGGAAGTTAATTAAATACCATTTGGAGGCATTTAATGTTCGAGCAAAAACGGCTGATTTTCGACAAAAGAGATAACACCCCCCCATTACGTCATGCTTCAGAAATGTGGAAAATGGTCCGTTTTCAAATGTTTTATTTTTGAACGTCAGTTCACATTTGTAGGTGGATCATCAGTGTTAGAGCTAAAATTAGCATGTTTAAAGTGATTTTTATGCTTCCAGGGGCTCGGGAAGTGAAATAAATACCATTTGGAGGCATTTAATGTTCGAGCAAAAACGGCTGATTTTCGACAAAAGAGATAACACCCCCCCATTACGTCATGCTTCAGAAATGTGGAAAATGGTCCGTTTTCAAATGTTTTATTTTTGAACGTCAGTTCACATTTGTAGGTGGATCATCAGTGTTAGAGCTAAAATTAGCATGTTTAAAGTGATTTTCATGCTTCCAGGGGCCCAAAACACAAGATTTATGGAATGGTTAAAAGTGCATGAAAATGGCCAATTTACTCACTCTGAGTTCTCAAAAAGGGTTTCTTCACCCCGGGAAGTTAATTAAATACCATTTGGAGGCATTTAATGTTCGAGCAAAAACGGCTGATTTTCGACAAAAGAGATAACACCCCCCCATTACGTCATGCTTCAGAAATGTGGAAAATGGTCCGTTTTCAAATGTTTTATTTTTGAACGTCAGTTCACATTTGTAGGTGGATCATCAGTGTTAGAGCTAAAATTAGCATGTTTAAAGTGATTGTCATGCTTCCAGGGGCTCGGGAAGGGAAATAAATACCATTTGGAGGCATTTAATGTTCGAGCAAAAACGGCTGATTTTCGACAAAAGAGATAACACCCCCCCATTACGTCATGCTTCAGAAATGTGGAAAATGGTCCGTTTTCAAATGTTTTATTTTTGAACGTCAGTTCACATTTGTAGGTGGATCATCAGTGTTAGAGCTAAAATTAGCATGTTTAAAGTGATTTTCATGCTTCCAGGGGCCCAAAACACAAGATTTATGGAATGGTTAAAAGTGCATGAAAATGGCCAATTTACTCACTCTGAGTTCTCAAAAAGGGTTTCTTCACCCCGGGAAGTTAATTAAATACCATTTGGAGGCATTTAATGTTCGAGCAAAAACGGCTGATTTTCGACAAAAGAGATAACACCCCCCCATTACGTCATGCTTCAGAAATGTGGAAAATGGTCCGTTTTCAAATGTTTTATTTTTGAACGTCAGTTCACATTTGTAGGTGGATCATCAGTGTTAGAGCTAAAATTAGCATGTTTAAAGTGATTGTCATGCTTCCAGGGGCTCGGGAAGGGAAATAAATACCATTTGGAGGCATTTAATGTTCGAGCAAAAACGGCTGATTTTCGACAAAAGAGATAACACCCCCCCATTACGTCATGCTTCAGAAATGTGGAAAATGGTCCGTTTTCAAATGTTTTATTTTTGAACGTCAGTTCACATTTGTAGGTGGATCATCAGTGTTAGAGCTAAAATTAGCATGTTTAAAGTGATTTTCATGCTTCCAGGGGCCCAAAACACAAGATTTATGGAATGGTTAAAAGTGCATGAAAATGGCCAATTTACTCACTCTGAGTTCTCAAAAAGGGTTTCTTCACCCCGGGAAGTTAATTAAATACCATTTGGAGGCATTTAATGTTCGAGCAAAAACGGCTGATTTTCGACAAAAGAGATAACACCCCCCCATTACGTCATGCTTCAGAAATGTGGAAAATGGTCCGTTTTCAAATGTTTTATTTTTGAACGTCAGTTCACATTTGTAGGTGGATCATCAGTGTTAGAGCTAAAATTAGCATGTTTAAAGTGATTTTTATGCTTCCAGGGGCTCGGGAAGTGAAATAAATACCATTTGGAGGCATTTAATGTTCGAGCAAAAACGGCTGATTTTCGACAAAAGAGATAACACCCCCCCATTACGTCATGCTTCAGAAATGTGGAAAATGGTCCGTTTTCAAATGTTTTATTTTTGAACGTCAGTTCACATTTGTAGGTGGATCATCAGTGTTAGAGCTAAAATTAGCATGTTTAAAGTGATTTTCATGCTTCCAGGGGCCCAAAACACAAGATTTATGGAATGGTTAAAAGTGCATGAAAATGGCCAATTTACTCACTCTGAGTTCTCAAAAAGGGTTTCTTCACCCCGGGAAGTTAATTAAATACCATTTGGAGGCATTTAATGTTCGAGCAAAAACGGCTGATTTTCGACAAAAGAGATAACACCCCCCCATTACGTCATGCTTCAGAAATGTGGAAAATGGTCCGTTTTCAAATGTTTTATTTTTGAACGTCAGTTCACATTTGTAGGTGGATCATCAGTGTTAGAGCTAAAATTAGCATGTTTAAAGTGATTTTTATGCTTCCAGGGGCTCGGGAAGTGAAATAAATACCATTTGGAGGCATTTAATGTTCGAGCAAAAACGGCTGATTTTCGACAAAAGAGATAACACCCCCCCATTACGTCATGCTTCAGAAATGTGGAAAATGGTCCGTTTTCAAATGTTTTATTTTTGAACGTCAGTTCACATTTGTAGGTGGATCATCAGTGTTAGAGCTAAAATTAGCATGTTTAAAGTGATTTTCATGCTTCCAGGGGCCCAAAACACAAGATTTATGGAATGGTTAAAAGTGCATGAAAATGGCCAATTTACTCACTCTGAGTTCTCAAAAAGGGTTTCTTCACCCCGGGAAGTTAATTAAATACCATTTGGAGGCATTTAATGTTCGAGCAAAAACGGCTGATTTTCGACAAAAGAGATAACACCCCCCCATTACGTCATGCTTCAGAAATGTGGAAAATGGTCCGTTTTCAAATGTTTTATTTTTGAACGTCAGTTCACATTTGTAGGTGGATCATCAGTGTTAGAGCTAAAATTAGCATGTTTAAAGTGATTTTCATGCTTCCAGGGGCTCGGGAAGTTAATTAAATACCATTTGGAGGCATTTAATGTTCGAGCAAAAACGGCTGATTTTCGACAAAAGAGATAACACCCCCCCATTACGTCATGCTTCAGAAATGTGGAAAATGGTCCGTTTTCAAATGTTTTATTTTTGAACGTCAGTTCACATTTGTAGGTGGATCATCAGTGTTAGAGCTAAAATTAGCATGTTTAAAGTGATTTTCATGCTTCCAGGGGCCCAAAACACAAGATTTATGGAATGGTTAAAAGTGCATGAAAATGGCCAATTTACTCACTCTGAGTTCTCAAAAAGGGTTTCTTCACCCCGGGAAGTTAATTAAATACCATTTGGAGGCATTTAATGTTCGAGCAAAAACGGCTGATTTTCGACAAAAGAGATAACACCCCCCCATTACGTCATGCTTCAGAAATGTGGAAAATGGTCCGTTTTCAAATGTTTTATTTTTGAACGTCAGTTCACATTTGTAGGTGGATCATCAGTGTTAGAGCTAAAATTAGCATGTTTAAAGTGATTTTCATGCTTCCAGGGGCCCAAAACACAAGATTTATGGAATGGTTAAAAGTGCATGAAAATGGCCAATTTACTCACTCTGAGTTCTCAAAAAGGGTTTCTTCACCCCGGGAAGTTAATTAAATACCATTTGGAGGCATTTAATGTTCGAGCAAAAACGGCTGATTTTCGACAAAAGAGATAACACCCCCCCATTACGTCATGCTTCAGAAATGTGGAAAATGGTCCGTTTTCAAATGTTTTATTTTTGAACGTCAGTTCACATTTGTAGGTGGATCATCAGTGTTAGAGCTAAAATTAGCATGTTTAAAGTGATTTTCATGCTTCCAGGGGCCCAAAACACAAGATTTATGGAATGGTTAAAAGTGCATGAAAATGGCCAATTTACTCACTCTGAGTTCTCAAAAAGGGTTTCTTCACCCCGGGAAGTTAATTAAATACCATTTGGAGGCATTTAATGTTCGAGCAAAAACGGCTGATTTTCGACAAAAGAGATAACACCCCCCCATTACGTCATGCTTCAGAAATGTGGAAAATGGTCCGTTTTCAAATGTTTTATTTTTGAACGTCAGTTCACATTTGTAGGTGGATCATCAGTGTTAGAGCTAAAATTAGCACGTTTAAAGTGATTTTCATGCTTCCAGGGGCTCGGGAAGTGAAATAAATACCATTTGGAGGCATTTAATGTTCGAGCAAAAACGGCTGATTTTCGACAAAAGAGATACCACCCCCCCATTACGTCATGCTTCAGAAATGTGGAAAATGGTCCGTTTTCAAATGTTTTATTTTTGAACGTCAGTTCACATTTGTAGGTGGATCATCAGTGTTAGAGCTAAAATTAGCATGTTTAAAGTGATTTTTATGCTTCCAGGGGCTCGGGAAGTGAAATAAATACCATTTGGAGGCATTTAATGTTCGAGCAAAAACGGCTGATTTTCGACAAAAGAGATAACACCCCCCCATTACGTCATGCTTCAGAAATGTGGAAAATGGTCCGTTTTCAAATGTTTTATTTTTGAACGTCAGTTCACATTTGTAGGTGGATCATCAGTGTTAGAGCTAAAATTAGCATGTTTAAAGTGATTTTCATGCTTCCAGGGGCCCAAAACACAAGATTTATGGAATGGTTAAAAGTGCATGAAAATGGCCAATTTACTCACTCTGAGTTCTCAAAAAGGGTTTCTTCACCCCGGGAAGTTAATTAAATACCATTTGGAGGCATTTAATGTTCGAGCAAAAACGGCTGATTTTCGACAAAAGAGATAACACCCCCCCATTACGTCATGCTTCAGAAATGTGGAAAATGGTCCGTTTTCAAATGTTTTATTTTTGAACGTCAGTTCACATTTGTAGGTGGATCATCAGTGTTAGAGCTAAAATTAGCATGTTTAAAGTGATTTTCATGCTTCCAGGGGCCCAAAACACAAGATTTATGGAATGGTTAAAAGTGCATGAAAATGGCCAATTTACTCACTCTGAGTTCTCAAAAAGGGTTTCTTCACCCCGGGAAGTTAATTAAATACCATTTGGAGGCATTTAATGTTCGAGCAAAAACGGCTGATTTTCGACAAAAGAGATAACACCCCCCCATTACGTCATGCTTCAGAAATGTGGAAAATGGTCCGTTTTCAAATGTTTTATTTTTGAACGTCAGTTCACATTTGTAGGTGGATCATCAGTGTTAGAGCTAAAATTAGCATGTTTAAAGTGATTTTCATGCTTCCAGGGGCCCAAAACACAAGATTTATGGAATGGTTAAAAGTGCATGAAAATGGCCAATTTACTCACTCTGAGTTCTCAAAAAGGGTTTCTTCACCCCGGGAAGTTAATTAAATACCATTTGGAGGCATTTAATGTTCGAGCAAAAACGGCTGATTTTCGACAAAAGAGATAACACCCCCCCATTACGTCATGCTTCAGAAATGTGGAAAATGGTCCGTTTTCAAATGTTTTATTTTTGAACGTCAGTTCACATTTGTAGGTGGATCATCAGTGTTAGAGCTAAAATTAGCATGTTTAAAGTGATTTTCATGCTTCCAGGGGCTCGGGAAGTTAATTAAATACCATTTGGAGGCATTTAATGTTCGAGCAAAAACGGCTGATTTTCGACAAAAGAGATAACACCCCCCCATTACGTCATGCTTCAGAAATGTGGAAAATGGTCCGTTTTCAAATGTTTTATTTTTGAACGTCAGTTCACATTTGTAGGTGGATCATCAGTGTTAGAGCTAAAATTAGCATGTTTAAAGTGATTTTCATGCTTCCAGGGGCCCAAAACACAAGATTTATGGAATGGTTAAAAGTGCATGAAAATGGCCAATTTACTCACTCTGAGTTCTCAAAAAGGGTTTCTTCACCCCGGGAAGTTAATTAAATACCATTTGGAGGCATTTAATGTTCGAGCAAAAACGGCTGATTTTCGACAAAAGAGATAACACCCCCCCATTACGTCATGCTTCAGAAATGTGGAAAATGGTCCGTTTTCAAATGTTTTATTTTTTAACGTCAGTTCACATTTGTAGGTGGATCATCAGTGTTAGAGCTAAAATTAGCATGTTTAAAGTGATTTTCATGCTTCCAGGGGCTCGGGAAGTTAATTAAATACCATTTGGAGGCATTTAATGTTCGAGCAAAAACGACTGATTTTCGACAAAAGAGATAACACCCCCCCATTACGTCATGCTTCAGAAATGTGGAAAATGGTCCGTTTTCAAATGTTTTATTTTTGAACGTCAGTTCACATTTGTAGGTGGATCATCAGTGTTAGAGCTAAAATTAGCATGTTTAAAGTGATTTTCATGCTTCCAGGGGCCCAAAACACAAGATTTATGGAATGGTTAAAAGTGCATGAAAATGGCCAATTTACTCACTCTGAGTTCTCAAAAAGGGTTTCTTCACCCCGGGAAGTTAATTAAATACCATTTGGAGGCATTTAATGTTCGAGCAAAAACGGCTGATTTTCGACAAAAGAGATAACACCCCCCCATTACGTCATGCTTCAGAAATGTGGAAAATGGTCCGTTTTCAAATGTTTTATTTTTGAACGTCAGTTCACATTTGTAGGTGGATCATCAGTGTTAGAGCTAAAATTAGCATGTTTAAAGTGATTTTCATGCTTCCAGGGGCTCGGGAAGTTAATTAAATACCATTTGGAGGCATTTAATGTTCGAGCAAAAACGGCTGATTTTCGACAAAAGAGATAACACCCCCCCATTACGTCATGCTTCAGAAATGTGGAAAATGGTCCGTTTTCAAATGTTTTATTTTTGAACGTCAGTTCACATTTGTAGGTGGATCATCAGTGTTAGAGCTAAAATTAGCATGTTTAAAGTGATTTTCATGCTTCCAGGGGCCCAAAACACAAGATTTATGGAATGGTTAAAAGTGCATGAAAATGGCCAATTTACTCACTCTGAGTTCTCAAAAAGGGTTTCTTCACCCCGGGAAGTTAATTAAATACCATTTGGAGGCATTTAATGTTCGAGCAAAAACGGCTGATTTTCGACAAAAGAGATAACACCCCCCCATTACGTCATGCTTCAGAAATGTGGAAAATGGTCCGTTTTCAAATGTTTTATTTTTTAACGTCAGTTCACATTTGTAGGTGGATCATCAGTGTTAGAGCTAAAATTAGCATGTTTAAAGTGATTTTCATGCTTCCAGGGGCTCGGGAAGTTAATTAAATACCATTTGGAGGCATTTAATGTTCGAGCAAAAACGACTGATTTTCGACAAAAGAGATAACACCCCCCCATTACGTCATGCTTCAGAAATGTGGAAAATGGTCCGTTTTCAAATGTTTTATTTTTGAACGTCAGTTCACATTTGTAGGTGGATCATCAGTGTTAGAGCTAAAATTAGCATGTTTAAAGTGATTTTCATGCTTCCAGGGGCCCAAAACACAAGATTTATGGAATGGTTAAAAGTGCATGAAAATGGCCAATTTACTCACTCTGAGTTCTCAAAAAGGGTTTCTTCACCCCGGGAAGTTAATTAAATACCATTTGGAGGCATTTAATGTTCGAGCAAAAACGGCTGATTTTCGACAAAAGAGATAACACCCCCCCATTACGTCATGCTTCAGAAATGTGGAAAATGGTCCGTTTTCAAATGTTTTATTTTTGAACGTCAGTTCACATTTGTAGGTGGATCATCAGTGTTAGAGCTAAAATTAGCATGTTTAAAGTGATTTTCATGCTTCCAGGGGCTCGGGAAGTTAATTAAATACCATTTGGAGGCATTTAATGTTCGAGCAAAAACGGCTGATTTTCGACAAAAGAGATAACACCCCCCCATTACGTCATGCTTCAGAAATGTGGAAAATGGTCCGTTTTCAAATGTTTTATTTTTGAACGTCAGTTCACATTTGTAGGTGGATCATCAGTGTTAGAGCTAAAATTAGCATGTTTAAAGTGATTTTCATGCTTCCAGGGGCCCAAAACACAAGATTTATGGAATGGTTAAAAGTGCATGAAAATGGCCAATTTACTCACTCTGAGTTCTCAAAAAGGGTTTCTTCACCCCGGGAAGTTAATTAAATACCATTTGGAGGCATTTAATGTTCGAGCAAAAACGGCTGATTTTCGACAAAAGAGATAACACCCCCCCATTACGTCATGCTTCAGAAATGTGGAAAATGGTCCGTTTTCAAATGTTTTATTTTTGAACGTCAGTTCACATTTGTAGGTGGATCATCAGTGTTAGAGCTAAAATTAGCATGTTTAAAGTGATTTTCATGCTTCCAGGGGCCCAAAACACAAGATTTATGGAATGGTTAAAAGTGCATGAAAATGGCCAATTTACTCACTCTGAGTTCTCAAAAAGGGTTTCTTCACCCCGGGAAGTTAATTAAATACCATTTGGAGGCATTTAATGTTCGAGCAAAAACGGCTGATTTTCGACAAAAGAGATAACACCCCCCCATTACGTCATGCTTCAGAAATGTGGAAAATGGTCCGTTTTCAAATGTTTTATTTTTGAACGTCAGTTCACATTTGTAGGTGGATCATCAGTGTTAGAGCTAAAATTAGCATGTTTAAAGTGATTTTCATGCTTCCAGGGGCTCGGGAAGTTAATTAAATACCATTTGGAGGCATTTAATGTTCGAGCAAAAACGGCTGATTTTCGACAAAAGAGATAACACCCCCCCATTACGTCATGCTTCAGAAATGTGGAAAATGGTCCGTTTTCAAATGTTTTATTTTTGAACGTCAGTTCACATTTGTAGGTGGATCATCAGTGTTAGAGCTAAAATTAGCATGTTTAAAGTGATTTTCATGCTTCCAGGGGCCCAAAACACAAGATTTATGGAATGGTTAAAAGTGCATGAAAATGGCCAATTTACTCACTCTGAGTTCTCAAAAAGGGTTTCTTCACCCCGGGAAGTTAATTAAATACCATTTGGAGGCATTTAATGTTCGAGCAAAAACGGCTGATTTTCGACAAAAGAGATAACACCCCCCCATTACGTCATGCTTCAGAAATGTGGAAAATGGTCCGTTTTCAAATGTTTTATTTTTGAACGTCAGTTCACATTTGTAGGTGGATCATCAGTGTTAGAGCTCAAATTAGCATGTTTAAAGTGATTTTTATGCTTCCAGGGGCTCGGGAAGTGAAATAAATACCATTTGGAGGCATTTAATGTTCGAGCAAAAACGGCTGATTTTCGACAAAAGAGATAACACCCCCCCATTACGTCATGCTTCAGAAATGTGGAAAATGGTCCGTTTTCAAATGTTTTATTTTTGAACGTCAGTTCACATTTGTAGGTGGATCATCAGTGTTAGAGCTAAAATTAGCATGTTTAAAGTGATTTTCATGCTTCCAGGGGCCCAAAACACACGATTTATGGAATGGTTAAAAGTGCATGAAAATGGCCAATTTACTCACTCTGAGTTCTCAAAAAGGGTTTCTTCACCCCGGGAAGTTAATTAAATACCATTTGGAGGCATTTAATGTTCGAGCAAAAACGGCTGATTTTCGACAAAAGAGATAACACCCCCCCATTACGTCATGCTTCAGAAATGTGGAAAATGGTCCGTTTTCAAATGTTTTATTTTTGAACGTCAGTTCACATTTGTAGGTGGATCATCAGTGTTAGAGCTAAAATTAGCATGTTTAAAGTGATTTTCATGCTTCCAGGGGCTCGGGAAGTTAATTAAATACCATTTGGAGGCATTTAATGTTCGAGCAAAAACGGCTGATTTTCGACAAAAGAGATAACACCCCCCCATTACGTCATGCTTCAGAAATGTGGAAAATGGTCCGTTTTCAAATGTTTTATTTTTGAACGTCAGTTCACATTTGTAGGTGGATCATCAGTGTTAGAGCTAAAATTAGCATGTTTAAAGTGATTTTCATGCTTCCAGGGGCCCAAAACACAAGATTTATGGAATGGTTAAAAGTGCATGAAAATGGCCAATTTACTCACTCTGAGTTCTCAAAAAGGGTTTCTTCACCCCGGGAAGTTAATTAAATACCATTTGGAGGCATTTAATGTTCGAGCAAAAACGGCTGATTTTCGACAAAAGAGATAACACCCCCCCATTACGTCATGCTTCAGAAATGTGGAAAATGGTCCGTTTTCAAATGTTTTATTTTTGAACGTCAGTTCACATTTGTAGGTGGATCATCAGTGTTAGAGCTAAAATTAGCATGTTTAAAGTGATTTTCATGCTTCCAGGGGCTCGGGAAGTTAATTAAATACCATTTGGAGGCATTTAATGTTCGAGCAAAAACGGCTGATTTTCGACAAAAGAGATAACACCCCCCCATTACGTCATGCTTCAGAAATGTGGAAAATGGTCCGTTTTCAAATGTTTTATTTTTGAACGTCAGTTCACATTTGTAGGTGGATCATCAGTGTTAGAGCTAAAATTAGCATGTTTAAAGTGATTTTCATGCTTCCAGGGGCCCAAAACACAAGATTTATGGAATGGTTAAAAGTGCATGAAAATGGCCAATTTACTCACTCTGAGTTCTCAAAAAGGGTTTCTTCACCCCGGGAAGTTAATTAAATACCATTTGGAGGCATTTAATGTTCGAGCAAAAACGGCTGATTTTCGACAAAAGAGATAACACCCCCCCATTACGTCATGCTTCAGAAATGTGGAAAATGGTCCGTTTTCAAATGTTTTATTTTTGAACGTCAGTTCACATTTGTAGGTGGATCATCAGTGTTAGAGCTAAAATTAGCATGTTTAAAGTGATTTTCATGCTTCCAGGGGCTCGGGAAGTTAATTAAATACCATTTGGAGGCATTTAATGTTCGAGCAAAAACGGCTGATTTTCGACAAAAGAGATAACACCCCCCCATTACGTCATGCTTCAGAAATGTGGAAAATGGTCCGTTTTCAAATGTTTTATTTTTGAACGTCAGTTCACATTTGTAGGTGGATCATCAGTGTTAGAGCTAAAATTAGCATGTTTAAAGTGATTTTCATGCTTCCAGGGGCCCAAAACACAAGATTTATGGAATGGTTAAAAGTGCATGAAAATGGCCAATTTACTCACTCTGAGTTCTCAAAAAGGGTTTCTTCACCCCGGGAAGTTAATTAAATACCATTTGGAGGCATTTAATGTTCGAGCAAAAACGGCTGATTTTCGACAAAAGAGATAACACCCCCCCATTACGTCATGCTTCAGAAATGTGGAAAATGGTCCGTTTTCAAATGTTTTATTTTTGAACGTCAGTTCACATTTGTAGGTGGATCATCAGTGTTAGAGCTAAAATTAGCATGTTTAAAGTGATTTTCATGCTTCCAGGGGCCCAAAACACAAGATTTATGGAATGGTTAAAAGTGCATGAAAATGGCCAATTTACTCACTCTGAGTTCTCAAAAAGGGTTTCTTCACCCCGGGAAGTTAATTAAATACCATTTGGAGGCATTTAATGTTCGAGCAAAAACGGCTGATTTTCGACAAAAGAGATAACACCCCCCCATTACGTCATGCTTCAGAAATGTGGAAAATGGTCCGTTTTCAAATGTTTTATTTTTGAACGTCAGTTCACATTTGTAGGTGGATCATCAGTGTTAGAGCTAAAATTAGCATGTTTAAAGTGATTTTCATGCTTCCAGGGGCTCGGGAAGTTAATTAAATACCATTTGGAGGCATTTAATGTTCGAGCAAAAACGGCTGATTTTCGACAAAAGAGATAACACCCCCCCATTACGTCATGCTTCAGAAATGTGGAAAATGGTCCGTTTTCAAATGTTTTATTTTTGAACGTCAGTTCACATTTGTAGGTGGATCATCAGTGTTAGAGCTAAAATTAGCATGTTTAAAGTGATTTTCATGCTTCCAGGGGCCCAAAACACAAGATTTATGGAATGGTTAAAAGTGCATGAAAATGGCCAATTTACTCACTCTGAGTTCTCAAAAAGGGTTTCTTCACCCCGGGAAGTTAATTAAATACCATTTGGAGGCATTTAATGTTCGAGCAAAAACGGCTGATTTTCGACAAAAGAGATAACACCCCCCCATTACGTCATGCTTCAGAAATGTGGAAAATGGTCCGTTTTCAAATGTTTTATTTTTGAACGTCAGTTCACATTTGTAGGTGGATCATCAGTGTTAGAGCTCAAATTAGCATGTTTAAAGTGATTTTCATGCTTCCAGGGGCTCGGGAAGTGAAATAAATACCATTTGGAGGCATTTAATGTTTGAGCAAAAACGGCTGATTTTCGACAAAAGAGATAACACCCCCCCATTACGTCATGCTTCAGAAATGTGGAAAATGGTCCGTTTTCAAATGTTTTATTTTTGAACGTCAGTTCACATTTGTAGGTGGATCATCAGTGTTAGAGCTAAAATTAGCATGTTTAAAGTGATTTTTATGCTTCCAGGGGCTCGGGAAGTGAAATAAATACCATTTGGAGGCATTTAATGTTCGAGCAAAAACGGCTGATTTTCGACAAAAGAGATAACACCCCCCCATTACGTCATGCTTCAGAAATGTGGAAAATGGTCCGTTTTCAAATGTTTTATTTTTGAACGTCAGTTCACATTTGTAGGTGGATCATCAGTGTTAGAGCTAAAATTAGCATGTTTAAAGTGATTTTCATGCTTCCAGGGGCCCAAAACACAAGATTTATGGAATGGTTAAAAGTGCATGAAAATGGCCAATTTACTCACTCTGAGTTCTCAAAAAGGGTTTCTTCACCCCGGGAAGTTAATTAAATACCATTTGGAGGCATTTAATGTTCGAGCAAAAACGGCTGATTTTCGACAAAAGAGATAACACCCCCCCATTACGTCATGCTTCAGAAATGTGGAAAATGGTCCGTTTTCAAATGTTTTATTTTTGAACGTCAGTTCACATTTGTAGGTGGATCATCAGTGTTAGAGCTAAAATTAGCATGTTTAAAGTGATTTTCATGCTTCCAGGGGCTCGGGAAGTTAATTAAATACCATTTGGAGGCATTTAATGTTCGAGCAAAAACGGCTGATTTTCGACAAAAGAGATAACACCCCCCCATTACGTCATGCTTCAGAAATGTGGAAAATGGTCCGTTTTCAAATGTTTTATTTTTGAACGTCAGTTCACATTTGTAGGTGGATCATCAGTGTTAGAGCTAAAATTAGCATGTTTAAAGTGATTTTCATGCTTCCAGGGGCCCAAAACACAAGATTTATGGAATGGTTAAAAGTGCATGAAAATGGCCAATTTACTCACTCTGAGTTCTCAAAAAGGGTTTCTTCACCCCGGGAAGTTAATTAAATACCATTTGGAGGCATTTAATGTTCGAGCAAAAACGGCTGATTTTCGACAAAAGAGATAACACCCCCCCATTACGTCATGCTTCAGAAATGTGGAAAATGGTCCGTTTTCAAATGTTTTATTTTTGAACGTCAGTTCACATTTGTAGGTGGATCATCAGTGTTAGAGCTAAAATTAGCATGTTTAAAGTGATTTTCATGCTTCCAGGGGCTCGGGAAGTTAATTAAATACCATTTGGAGGCATTTAATGTTCGAGCAAAAACGGCTGATTTTCGATAAAAGAGATAACACCCCCCCATTACGTCATGCTTCAGAAATGTGGAAAATGGTCCGTTTTCAAATGTTTTATTTTTGAACGTCAGTTCACATTTGTAGGTGGATCATCAGTGTTAGAGCTAAAATTAGCATGTTTAAAGTGATTTTCATGCTTCCAGGGGCCCAAAACACAAGATTTATGGAATGGTTAAAAGTGCATGAAAATGGCCAATTTACTCACTCTGAGTTCTCAAAAAGGGTTTCTTCACCCCGGGAAGTTAATTAAATACCATTTGGAGGCATTTAATGTTCGAGCAAAAACGGCTGATTTTCGACAAAAGAGATAACACCCCCCCATTACGTCATGCTTCAGAAATGTGGAAAATGGTCCGTTTTCAAATGTTTTATTTTTGAACGTCAGTTCACATTTGTAGGTGGATCATCAGTGTTAGAGCTAAAATTAGCATGTTTAAAGTGATTTTCATGCTTCCAGGGGCTCGGGAAGTTAATTAAATACCATTTGGAGGCATTTAATGTTCGAGCAAAAACGGCTGATTTTCGACAAAAGAGATAACACCCCCCCATTACGTCATGCTTCAGAAATGTGGAAAATGGTCCGTTTTCAAATGTTTTATTTTTGAACGTCAGTTCACATTTGTAGGTGGATCATCAGTGTTAGAGCTAAAATTAGCATGTTTAAAGTGATTTTCATGCTTCCAGGGGCCCAAAACACAAGATTTATGGAATGGTTAAAAGTGCATGAAAATGGCCAATTTACTCACTCTGAGTTCTCAAAAAGGGTTTCTTCACCCCGGGAAGTTAATTAAATACCATTTGGAGGCATTTAATGTTCGAGCAAAAACGGCTGATTTTCGACAAAAGAGATAACACCCCCCCATTACGTCATGCTTCAGAAATGTGGAAAATGGTCCGTTTTCAAATGTTTTATTTTTGAACGTCAGTTCACATTTGTAGGTGGATCATCAGTGTTAGAGCTAAAATTAGCATGTTTAAAGTGATTTTCATGCTTCCAGGGGCTCGGGAAGTTAATTAAATACCATTTGGAGGCATTTAATGTTCGAGCAAAAACGGCTGATTTTCGACAAAAGAGATAACACCCCCCCATTACGTCATGCTTCAGAAATGTGGAAAATGGTCCGTTTTCAAATGTTTTATTTTTGAACGTCAGTTCACATTTGTAGGTGGATCATCAGTGTTAGAGCTAAAATTAGCATGTTTAAAGTGATTTTCATGCTTCCAGGGGCCCAAAACACAAGATTTATGGAATGGTTAAAAGTGCATGAAAATGGCCAATTTACTCACTCTGAGTTCTCAAAAAGGGTTTCTTCACCCCGGGAAGTTAATTAAATACCATTTGGAGGCATTTAATGTTCGAGCAAAAACGGCTGATTTTCGACAAAAGAGATAACACCCCCCCATTACGTCATGCTTCAGAAATGTGGAAAATGGTCCGTTTTCAAATGTTTTATTTTTGAACGTCAGTTCACATTTGTAGGTGGATCATCAGTGTTAGAGCTAAAATTAGCATGTTTAAAGTGATTTTCATGCTTCCAGGGGCTCGGGAAGTTAATTAAATACCATTTGGAGGCATTTAATGTTCGAGCAAAAACGGCTGATTTTCGACAAAAGAGATAACACCCCCCCATTACGTCATGCTTCAGAAATGTGGAAAATGGTCCGTTTTCAAATGTTTTATTTTTGAACGTCAGTTCACATTTGTAGGTGGATCATCAGTGTTAGAGCTAAAATTAGCATGTTTAAAGTGATTTTCATGCTTCCAGGGGCCCAAAACACAAGATTTATGGAATGGTTAAAAGTGCATGAAAATGGCCAATTTACTCACTCTGAGTTCTCAAAAAGGGTTTCTTCACCCCGGGAAGTTAATTAAATACCATTTGGAGGCATTTAATGTTCGAGCAAAAACGGCTGATTTTCGACAAAAGAGATAACACCCCCCCATTACGTCATGCTTCAGAAATGTGGAAAATGGTCCGTTTTCAAATGTTTTATTTTTGAACGTCAGTTCACATTTGTAGGTGGATCATCAGTGTTAGAGCTAAAATTAGCATGTTTAAAGTGATTTTCATGCTTCCAGGGGCTCGGGAAGTGAAATAAATACCATTTGGAGGCATTTAATGTTCGAGCAAAAACGGCTGATTTTCGACAAAAGAGATAACACCCCCCCATTACGTCATGCTTCAGAAATGTGGAAAATGGTCCGTTTTCAAATGTTTTATTTTTGAACGTCAGTTCACATTTGTAGGTGGATCATCAGTGTTAGAGCTAAAATTAGCATGTTTAAAGTGATTTTTATGCTTCCAGGGGCTCGGGAAGTGAAATAAATACCATTTGGAGGCATTTAATGTTCGAGCAAAAACGGCTGATTTTCGACAAAAGAGATACCACCCCATTACGTCATGCTTCAGAAATGTGGAAAATGGTCCGTTTTCAAATGTTTTATTTTTGAACGTCAGTTCACATTTGTAGGTGGATCATCAGTGTTAGAGCTAAAATTAGCATGTTTAAAGTGATTTTCATGCTTCCAGGGGCCCAAAACACAAGATTTATGGAATGGTTAAAAGTGCATGAAAATGGCCAATTTACTCACTCTGAGTTCTCAAAAAGGGTTTCTTCACCCCGGGAAGTTAATTAAATACCATTTGGAGGCATTTAATGTTCGAGCAAAAACGGCTGATTTTCGACAAAAGAGATAACCCCCCCCCATTACGTCATGCTTCAGAAATGTGGAAAATGGTCCGTTTTCAAATGTTTTATTTTTGAACGTCAGTTCACATTTGTAGGTGGATCATCAGTGTTAGAGTTAAAATTAGCATGTTTAAAGTGATTTTCATGCTTCCAGGGGCTCGGGAAGTTAATTAAATACCATTTGGAGGCATTTAATGTTCGAGCAAAAACGGCTGATTTTCGACAAAAGAGATAACACCCCCCCATTACGTCATGCTTCAGAAATGTGGAAAATGGTCCGTTTTCAAATGTTTTATTTTTGAACGTCAGTTCACATTTGTAGGTGGATCATCAGTGTTAGAGCTAAAATTAGCATGTTTAAAGTGATTTTCATGCTTCCAGGGGCCCAAAACACAATATTTATGGAATGGTTAAAAGTGCATGAAAATGGCCAATTTACTCACTCTGAGTTCTCAAAAAGGGTTTCTTCACCCCGGGAAGTTAATTAAATACCATTTGGAGGCATTTAATGTTCGAGCAAAAACGGCTGATTTTCGACAAAAGAGATAACACCCCCCCATTACGTCATGCTTCAGAAATGTGGAAAATGGTCCGTTTTCAAATGTTTTATTTTTGAACGTCAGTTCACATTTGTAGGTGGATCATCAGTGTTAGAGCTAAAATTAGCATGTTTAAAGTGATTTTCATGCTTCCAGGGGCTCAGGAAGTTAATTAAATACCATTTGGAGGCATTTAATGTTCGAGCAAAAACGGCTGATTTTCGACAAAAGAGATAACACCCCCCCATTACGTCATGCTTCAGAAATGTGGAAAATGGTCCGTTTTCAAATGTTTTATTTTTGAACGTCAGTTCACATTTGTAGGTGGATCATCAGTGTTAGAGCTAAAATTAGCATGTTTAAAGTGATTTTCATGCTTCCAGGGGCCCAAAACACAAGATTTATGGAATGGTTAAAAGTGCATGAAAATGGCCAATTTACTCACTCTGAGTTCTCAAAAAGGGTTTCTTCACCCCGGGAAGTTAATTAAATACCATTTGGAGGCATTTAATGTTCGAGCAAAAACGGCTGATTTTCGACAAAAGAGATAACACCACCCCATTACGTCATGCTTCAGAAATGTGGAAAATGGTCCGTTTTCAAATGTTTTATTTTTGAACGTCAGTTCACATTTGTAGGTGGATCATCAGTGTTAGAGCTAAAATTAGCATGTTTAAAGTGATTTTCATGCTTCCAGGGTCTCGGGAAGTTAATTAAATACCATTTGGAGGCATTTAATGTTCGAGCAAAAACGGCTGATTTTCGACAAAAGAGATAACACCCCCCATTACGTCATGCTTCAGAAATGTGGAAAATGGTCCGTTTTCAAATGTTTTATTTTTGAACGTCAGTTCACATTTGTAGGTGGATCATCAGTGTTAGAGCTAAAATTAGCATGTTTAAAGTGATTTTCATGCTTCCAGGGGCCCAAAACACAAGATTTATGGAATGGTTAAAAGTGCATGAAAATGGCCAATTTACTCACTCTGAGTTCTCAAAAAGGGTTTCTTCACCCCGGGAAGTTAATTAAATACCATTTGGAGGCATTTAATGTTCGAGCAAAAACGGCTGATTTTCGACAAAAGAGATAACACCCCCCCATTACGTCATGCTTCAGAAATGTGGAAAATGGTCCGTTTTCAAATGTTTTATTTTTGAACGTCAGTTCACATTTGTAGGTGGATCATCAGTGTTAGAGCTAAAATTAGCATGTTTAAAGTGATTTTCATGCTTCCAGGGGCTCGGGAAGTTAATTAAATACCATTTGGAGGCATTTAATGTTCGAGCAAAAACGGCTGATTTTCGACAAAAGAGATAACACCCCCCCATTACGTCATGCTTCAGAAATGTGGAAAATGGTCCGTTTTCAAATGTTTTATTTTTGAACGTCAGTTCACATTTGTAGGTGGATCATCAGTGTTAGAGCTAAAATTAGCATGTTTAAAGTGATTTTCATGCTTCCAGGGGCCCAAAACACAAGATTTATGGAATGGTTAAAAGTGCATGAAAATGGCCAATTTACTCACTCTGAGTTCTCAAAAAGGGTTTCTTCACCCCGGGAAGTTAATTAAATACCATTTGGAGGCATTTAATGTTCGAGCAAAAACGGCTGATTTTCGACAAAAGAGATAACACCCCCCCATTACGTCATGCTTCAGAAATGTGGAAAATGGTCCGTTTTCAAATGTTTTATTTTTGAACGTCAGTTCACATTTGTAGGTGGATCATCAGTGTTAGAGCTAAAATTAGCATGTTTAAAGTGATTTTCATGCTTCCAGGGGCTCGGGAAGTGAAATAAATACCATTTGGAGGCATTTAATGTTCGAGCAAAAACGGCTGATTTTCGACAAAAGAGATAACACCCCCCCATTACGTCATGCTTCAGAAATGTGGAAAATGGTCCGTTTTCAAATGTTTTATTTTTGAACGTCAGTTCACATTTGTAGGTGGATCATCAGTGTTAGAGCTAAAATTAGCATGTTTAAAGTGATTTTTATGCTTCCAGGGGCTCGGGAAGTGAAATAAATACCATTTGGAGGCATTTAATGTTCGAGCAAAAACGGCTGATTTTCGACAAAAGAGATAACACCCCCCCATTACGTCATGCTTCAGAAATTTGGAAAATGGTCCGTTTTCAAATGTTTTATTTTTGAACGTCAGTTCACATTTGTAGGTGGATCATCAGTGTTAGAGCTAAAATTAGCATGTTTAAAGTGATTTTCATGCTTCCAGGGGCCCAAAACACAAGATTTATGGAATGGTTAAAAGTGCATGAAAATGGCCAATTTACTCACTCTGAGTTCTCAAAAAGGGTTTCTTCACCCCGGGAAGTTAATTAAATACCATTTGGAGGCATTTAATGTTCGAGCAAAAACGGCTGATTTTCGACAAAAGAGATAACACCCCCCCATTACGTCATGCTTCAGAAATGTGGAAAATGGTCCGTTTTCAAATGTTTTATTTTTGAACGTCAGTTCACATTTGTAGGTGGATCATCAGTGTTAGAGCTAAAATTAGCATGTTTAAAGTGATTTTCATGCTTCCAGGGGCTCGGGAAGTTAATTAAATACCATTTGGAGGCATTTAATGTTCGAGCAAAAACGGCTGATTTTCGACAAAAGAGATAACACCCCCCCATTACGTCATGCTTCAGAAATTTGGAAAATGGTCCGTTTTCAAATGTTTTATTTTTGAACGTCAGTTCACATTTGTAGGTGGATCATCAGTGTTAGAGCTAAAATTAGCATGTTTAAAGTGATTTTCATGCTTCCAGGGGCCCAAAACACAAGATTTATGGAATGGTTAAAAGTGCATGAAAATGGCCAATTTACTCACTCTGAGTTCTCAAAAAGGGTTTCTTCACCCCGGGAAGTTAATTAAATACCATTTGGAGGCATTTAATGTTCGAGCAAAAACGGCTGATTTTCGACAAAAGAGATAACACCCCCCCATTACGTCATGCTTCAGAAATGTGGAAAATGGTCCGTTTTCAAATGTTTTATTTTTGAACGTCAGTTCACATTTGTAGGTGGATCATCAGTGTTAGAGCTAAAATTAGCATGTTTAAAGTGATTTTCATGCTTCCAGGGGCTCAGGAAGTTAATTAAATACCATTTGGAGGCATTTAATGTTCGAGCAAAAACGGCTGATTTTCGACAAAAGAGATAACACCCCCCCATTACGTCATGCTTCAGAAATGTGGAAAATGGTCCGTTTTCAAATGTTTTATTTTTGAACGTCAGTTCACATTTGTAGGTGGATCATCAGTGTTAGAGCTAAAATTAGCATGTTTAAAGTGATTTTCATGCTTCCAGGGGCCCAAAACACAAGATTTATGGAATGGTTAAAAGTGCATGAAAATGGCCAATTTACTCACTCTGAGTTCTCAAAAAGGGTTTCTTCACCCCGGGAAGTTAATTAAATACCATTTGGAGGCATTTAATGTTCGAGCAAAAACGGCTGATTTTCGACAAAAGAGATAACACCCCCCCATTACGTCATGCTTCAGAAATGTGGAAAATGGTCCGTTTTCAAATGTTTTATTTTTGAACGTCAGTTCACATTTGTAGGTGGATCATCAGTGTTAGAGCTAAAATTAGCATGTTTAAAGTGATTTTCATGCTTCCAGGGGCTCGGGAAGTTAATTAAATACCATTTGGAGGCATTTAATGTTCGAGCAAAAACGGCTGATTTTCGACAAAAGAGATAACACCCCCCATTACGTCATGCTTCAGAAATGTGGAAAATGGTCCGTTTTCAAATGTTTTATTTTTGAACGTCAGTTCACATTTGTAGGTGGATCATCAGTGTTAGAGCTAAAATTAGCATGTTTAAAGTGATTTTCATGCTTCCAGGGGCCCAAAACACAAGATTTATGGAATGGTTAAAAGTGCATGAAAATGGCCAATTTACTCACTCTGAGTTCTCAAAAAGGGTTTCTTCACCCCGGGAAGTTAATTAAATACCATTTGGAGGCATTTAATGTTCGAGCAAAAACGGCTGATTTTCGACAAAAGAGATAACACCCCCCCATTACGTCATGCTTCAGAAATGTGGAAAATGGTCCGTTTTCAAATGTTTTATTTTTGAACGTCAGTTCACATTTGTAGGTGGATCATCAGTGTTAGAGCTAAAATTAGCATGTTTAAAGTGATTTTCATGCTTCCAGGGGCTCGGGAAGTTAATTAAATACCATTTGGAGGCATTTAATGTTCGAGCAAAAACGGCTGATTTTCGACAAAAGAGATAACACCCCCCCATTACGTCATGCTTCAGAAATGTGGAAAATGGTCCGTTTTCAAATGTTTTATTTTTGAACGTCAGTTCACATTTGTAGGTGGATCATCAGTGTTAGAGCTAAAATTAGCATGTTTAAAGTGATTTTCATGCTTCCAGGGGCCCAAAACACAAGATTTATGGAATGGTTAAAAGTGCATGAAAATGGCCAATTTACTCACTCTGAGTTCTCAAAAAGGGTTTCTTCACCCCGGGAAGTTAATTAAATACCATTTGGAGGCATTTAATGTTCTAACAAAAACGGCTGATTTTCGACAAAAGAGATAACACCCCCCCATTACGTCATGCTTCAGAAATGTGGAAAATGGTCCGTTTTCAAATGTTTTATTTTTGAACGTCAGTTCACATTTGTAGGTGGATCATCAGTGTTAGAGCTAAAATTAGCATGTTTAAAGTGATTTTCATGCTTCCAGGGGCTCGGGAAGTGAAATAAATACCATTTGGAGGCATTTAATGTTCGAGCAAAAACGGCTGATTTTCGACAAAAGAGATAACACCCCCACATTACGTCATGCTTCAGAAATGTGGAAAATGGTCCGTTTTCAAATGTTTTATTTTTGAACGTCAGTTCACATTTGTAGGTGGATCATCAGTGTTAGAGCTAAAATTAGCATGTTTAAAGTGATTTTTATGCTTCCAGGGGCTCGGGAAGTGAAATAAATACCATTTGGAGGCATTTAATGTTCGAGCAAAAACGGCTGATTTTCGACAAAAGAGATAACACCCCCCCATTACGTCATGCTTCAGAAATGTGGAAAATGGTCCGTTTTCAAATGTTTTATTTTTGAACGTCAGTTCACATTTGTAGGTGGATCATCAGTGTTAGAGCTAAAATTAGCATGTTTAAAGTGATTTTCATGCTTCCAGGGGCCCAAAACACAAGATTTATGGAATGGTTAAAAGTGCATGAAAATGGCCAATTTACTCACTCTGAGTTCTCAAAAAGGGTTTCTTCACCCCGGGAAGTTAATTAAATACCATTTGGAGGCATTTAATGTTCGAGCAAAAACGGCTGATTTTCGACAAAAGAGATAACACCCCCCCATTACGTCATGCTTCAGAAATGTGGAAAATGGTCCGTTTTCAAATGTTTTATTTTTGAACGTCAGTTCACATTTGTAGGTGGATCATCAGTGTTAGAGCTAAAATTAGCATGTTTAAAGTGATTTTCATGCTTCCAGGGGCTCGGGAAGTTAATTAAATACCATTTGGAGGCATTTAATGTTCGAGCAAAAACGGCTGATTTTCGACAAAAGAGATAACACCCCCCCATTACGTCATGCTTCAGAAATGTGGAAAATGGTCCGTTTTCAAATGTTTTATTTTTGAACGTCAGTTCACATTTGTAGGTGGATCATCAGTGTTAGAGCTAAAATTAGCATGTTTAAAGTGATTTTCATGCTTCCAGGGGCCCAAAACACAAGATTTATGGAATGGTTAAAAGTGCATGAAAATGGCCAATTTACTCACTCTGAGTTCTCAAAAAGGGTTTCTTCACCCCGGGAAGTTAATTAAATACCATTTGGAGGCATTTAATGTTCGAGCAAAAACGGCTGATTTTCGACAAAAGAGATAACACCCCCCCATTACGTCATGCTTCAGAAATGTGGAAAATGGTCCGTTTTCAAATGTTTTATTTTTGAACGTCAGTTCACATTTGTAGGTGGATCATCAGTGTTAGAGCTAAAATTAGCATGTTTAAAGTGATTTTCATGCTTCCAGGGGCTCAGGAAGTTAATTAAATACCATTTGGAGGCATTTAATGTTCGAGCAAAAACGGCTGATTTTCGACAAAAGAGATAACACCCCCCCATTACGTCATGCTTCAGAAATGTGGAAAATGGTCCGTTTTCAAATGTTTTATTTTTGAACGTCAGTTCACATTTGTAGGTGGATCATCAGTGTTAGAGCTAAAATTAGCATGTTTAAAGTGATTTTCATGCTTCCAGGGGCCCAAAACACAAGATTTATGGAATGGTTAAAAGTGCATGAAAATGGCCAATTTACTCACTCTGAGTTCTCAAAAAGGGTTTCTTCACCCCGGGAAGTTAATTAAATACCATTTGGAGGCATTTAATGTTCGAGCAAAAACGGCTGATTTTCGACAAAAGAGATAACACCCCCCCATTACGTCATGCTTCAGAAATGTGGAAAATGGTCCGTTTTCAAATGTTTTATTTTTGAACGTCAGTTCACATTTGTAGGTGGATCATCAGTGTTAGAGCTAAAATTAGCATGTTTAAAGTGATTTTCATGCTTCCAGGGGCTCGGGAAGTTAATTAAATACCATTTGGAGGCATTTAATGTTCGAGCAAAAACGGCTGATTTTCGACAAAAGAGATAACACCCCCCATTACGTAATGCTTCAGAAATGTGGAAAATGGTCCGTTTTCAAATGTTTTATTTTTGAACGTCAGTTCACATTTGTAGGTGGATCATCAGTGTTAGAGCTAAAATTAGCATGTTTAAAGTGATTTTCATGCTTCCAGGGGCCCAAAACACAAGATTTATGGAATGGTTAAAAGTGCATGAAAATGGCCAATTTACTCACTCTGAGTTCTCAAAAAGGGTTTCTTCACCCCGGGAAGTTAATTAAATACCATTTGGAGGCATTTAATGTTCGAGCAAAAACGGCTGATTTTCGACAAAAGAGATAACACCCCCCCATTACGTCATGCTTCAGAAATGTGGAAAATGGTCCGTTTTCAAATGTTTTATTTTTGAACGTCAGTTCACATTTGTAGGTGGATCATCAGTGTTAGAGCTAAAATTAGCATGTTTAAAGTGATTTTCATGCTTCCAGGGGCTCGGGAAGTTAATTAAATACCATTTGGAGGCATTTAATGTTCGAGCAAAAACGGCTGATTTTCGACAAAAGAGATAACACCCCCCCATTACGTCATGCTTCAGAAATGTGGAAAATGGTCCGTTTTCAAATGTTTTATTTTTGAACGTCAGTTCACATTTGTAGGTGGATCATCAGTGTTAGAGCTAAAATTAGCATGTTTAAAGTGATTTTCATGCTTCCAGGGGCCCAAAACACAAGATTTATGGAATGGTTAAAAGTGCATGAAAATGGCCAATTTACTCACTCTGAGTTCTCAAAAAGGGTTTCTTCACCCCGGGAAGTTAATTAAATACCATTTGGAGGCATTTAATGTTCGAGCAAAAACGGCTGATTTTCGACAAAAGAGATAACACCCCCCCATTACGTCATGCTTCAGAAATGTGGAAAATGGTCCGTTTTCAAATGTTTTATTTTTGAACGTCAGTTCACATTTGTAGGTGGATCATCAGTGTTAGAGCTAAAATTAGCATGTTTAAAGTGATTTTCATGCTTCCAGGGGCTCGGGAAGTGAAATAAATACCATTTGGAGGCATTTAATGTTCGAGCAAAAACGGCTGATTTTCGACAAAAGAGATAACACCCCCCCATTACGTCATGCTTCAGAAATGTGGAAAATGGTCCGTTTTCAAATGTTTTATTTTTGAACGTCAGTTCACATTTGTAGGTGGATCATCAGTGTTAGAGCTAAAATTAGCATGTTTAAAGTGATTTTTATGCTTCCAGGGGCTCGGGAAGTGAAATAAATACCATTTGGAGGCATTTAATGTTCGAGCAAAAACGGCTGATTTTCGACAAAAGAGATAACACCCCCCCATTACGTCATGCTTCAGAAATGTGGAAAATGGTCCGTTTTCAAATGTTTTATTTTTGAACGTCAGTTCACATTTGTAGGTGGATCATCAGTGTTAGAGCTAAAATTAGCATGTTTAAAGTGATTTTCATGCTTCCAGGGGCCCAAAACACAAGATTTATGGAATGGTTAAAAGTGCATGAAAATGGCCAATTTACTCACTCTGAGTTCTCAAAAAGGGTTTCTTCACCCCGGGAAGTTAATTAAATACCATTTGGAGGCATTTAATGTTCGAGCAAAAACGGCTGATTTTCGACAAAAGAGATAACACCCCCCCATTACGTCATGCTTCAGAAATGTGGAAAATGGTCCGTTTTCAAATGTTTTATTTTTGAACGTCAGTTCACATTTGTAGGTGGATCATCAGTGTTAGAGCTAAAATTAGCATGTTTAAAGTGATTTTCATGCTTCCAGGGGCTCGGGAAGTTAATTAAATACCATTTGGAGGCATTTAATGTTCGAGCAAAAACGGCTGATTTTCGACAAAAGAGATAACACCCCCCCATTACGTCATGCTTCAGAAATGTGGAAAATGGTCCGTTTTCAAATGTTTTATTTTTGAACGTCAGTTCACATTTGTAGGTGGATCATCAGTGTTAGAGCTAAAATTAGCATGTTTAAAGTGATTTTCATGCTTCCAGGGGCCCAAAACACAAGATTTATGGAATGGTTAAAAGTGCATGAAAATGGCCAATTTACTCACTCTGAGTTCTCAAAAAGGGTTTCTTCACCCCGGGAAGTTAATTAAATACCATTTGGAGGCATTTAATGTTCGAGCAAAAACGGCTGATTTTCGACAAAAGAGATAACACCCCCCCATTACGTCATGCTTCAGAAATGTGGAAAATGGTCCGTTTTCAAATGTTTTATTTTTGAACGTCAGTTCACATTTGTAGGTGGATCATCAGTGTTAGAGCTAAAATTAGCATGTTTAAAGTGATTTTCATGCTTCCAGGGGCTCGGGAAGTTAATTAAATACCATTTGGAGGAGTTTAATGTTCGAGCAAAAACGGCTGATTTTCGACAAAAGAGATAACACCCCCCATTACGTCATGCTTCAGAAATGTGGAAAATGGTCCGTTTTCAAATGTTTTATTTTTGAACGTCAGTTCACATTTGTAGGTGGATCATCAGTGTTAGAGCTAAAATTAGCATGTTTAAAGTGATTTTCATGCTTCCAGGGGCCCAAAACACAAGATTTATGGAATGGTTAAAAGTGCATGAAAATGGCCAATTTACTCACTCTGAGTTCTCAAAAAGGGTTTCTTCACCCCGGGAAGTTAATTAAATACCATTTGGAGGCATTTAATGTTCGAGCAAAAACGGCTGATTTTCGACAAAAGAGATAACACCCCCCCATTACGTCATGCTTCAGAAATGTGGAAAATGGTCCGTTTTCAAATGTTTTATTTTTGAACGTCAGTTCACATTTGTAGGTGGATCATCAGTGTTAGAGCTAAAATTAGCATGTTTAAAGTGATTTTCATGCTTCCAGGGGCTCGGGAAGTTAATTAAATACAATTTGGAGGCATTTAATGTTCGAGCAAAAACGGCTGATTTTCGACAAAAGAGATAACACCCCCCCATTACGTCATGCTTCAGAAATGTGGAAAATGGTCCGTTTTCAAATGTTTTATTTTTGAACGTCAGTTCACATTTGTAGGTGGATCATCAGTGTTAGAGCTAAAATTAGCATGTTTAAAGTGATTTTCATGCTTCCAGGGGCTCGGGAAGTGAAATAAATACCATTTGGAGGCATTTAATGTTCGAGCAAAAACGGCTGATTTTCGACAAAAGAGATAACACCCCCCCATTACGTCATGCTTCAGAAATGTGGAAAATGGTCCGTTTTCAAATGTTTTATTTTTGAACGTCAGTTCACATTTGTAGGTGGATCATCAGTGTTAGAGCTAAAATTAGCATGTTTAAAGTGATTTTTATGCTTCCAGGGGCTCGGGAAGTGAAATAAATTCCATTTGGAGGCATTTAATGTTCGAGCAAAAACGGCTGATTTTCGACAAAAGAGATAACACCCCCCCATTACGTCATGCTTCAGAAATGTGGAAAATGGTCCGTTTTCAAATGTTTTATTTTTGAACGTCAGTTCACATTTGTAGGTGGATCATCAGTGTTAGAGCTAAAATTAGCATGTTTAAAGTGATTTTCATGCTTCCAGGGGCCCAAAACACAAGATTTATGGAATGGTTAAAAGTGCATGAAAATGGCCAATTTACTCACTCTGAGTTCTCAAAAAGGGTTTCTTCACCCCGGGAAGTTAATTAAATACCATTTGGAGGCATTTAATGTTCGAGCAAAAACGGCTGATTTTCGACAAAAGAGATAACACCCCCCCATTACGTCATGCTTCAGAAATGTGGAAAATGGTCTGTTTTCAAATGTTTTATTTTTGAACGTCAGTTCACATTTGTAGGTGGATCATCAGTGTTAGAGCTAAAATTAGCATGTTTAAAGTGATTTTCATGCTTCCAGGGGCTCGGGAAGTTAATTAAATACCATTTGGAGGCATTTAATGTTCGAGCAAAAACGGCTGATTTTCGACAAAAGAGATAACACCCCCCCATTACGTCATGCTTCAGAAATGTGGAAAATGGTCCGTTTTCAAATGTTTTATTTTTGAACGTCAGTTCACATTTGTAGGTGGATCATCAGTGTTAGAGCTAAAATTAGCATGTTTAAAGTGATTTTCATGCTTCCAGGGGCCCAAAACACAAGATTTATGGAATGGTTAAAAGTGCATGAAAATGGCCAATTTACTCACTCTGAGTTCTCAAAAAGGGTTTCTTCACCCCGGGAAGTTAATTAAATACCATTTGGAGGCATTTAATGTTCGAGCAAAAACGGCTGATTTTCGACAAAAGAGATAACACCCCCCCATTACGTCATGCTTCAGAAATGTGGAAAATGGTCCGTTTTCAAATGTTTTATTTTTGAACGTCAGTTCACATTTGTAGGTGGATCATCAGTGTTAGAGCTAAAATTAGCATGTTTAAAGTGATTTTCATGCTTCCAGGGGCTCAGGAAGTTAATTAAATACCATTTGGAGGCATTTAATGTTCGAGCAAAAACGGCTGATTTTCGACAAAAGAGATAACACCCCCCCATTACGTCATGCTTCAGAAATGTGGAAAATGGTCCGTTTTCAAATGTTTTATTTTTGAACGTCAGTTCACATTTGTAGGTGGATCATCAGTGTTAGAGCTAAAATTAGCATGTTTAAAGTGATTTTCATGCTTCCAGGGGCCCAAAACACAAGATTTATGGAATGGTTAAAAGTGCATGAAAATGGCCAATTTACTCACTCTGAGTTCTCAAAAAGGGTTTCTTCACCCCGGGAAGTTAATTAAATACCATTTGGAGGCATTTAATGTTCGAGCAAAAACGGCTGATTTTCGACAAAAGAGATAACACCCCCCCATTACGTCATGCTTCAGAAATGTGGAAAATGGTCCGTTTTCAAATGTTTTATTTTTGAACGTCAGTTCACATTTGTAGGTGGATCATCAGTGTTAGAGCTAAAATTAGCATGTTTAAAGTGATTTTCATGCTTCCAGGGGCTCGGGAAGTTAATTAAATACCATTTGGAGGCATTTAATGTTCGAGCAAAAACGGCTGATTTTCGACAAAAGAGATAACACCCCCCATTACGTCATGCTTCAGAAATGTGGAAAATGGTCCGTTTTCAAATGTTTTATTTTTGAACGTCAGTTCACATTTGTAGGTGGATCATCAGTGTTAGAGCTAAAATTAGCATGTTTAAAGTGATTTTCATGCTTCCAGGGGCCCAAAACACAAGATTTATGGAATGGTTAAAAGTGCATGAAAATGGCCAATTTACTCACTCTGAGTTCTCAAAAAGGGTTTCTTCACCCCGGGAAGTTAATTAAATACCATTTGGAGGCATTTAATGTTCGAGCAAAAACGGCTGATTTTCGACAAAAGAGATAACACCCCCCCATTACGTCATGCTTCAGAAATGTGGAAAATGGTCCGTTTTCAAATGTTTTATTTTTGAACGTCAGTTCACATTTGTAGGTGGATCATCAGTGTTAGAGCTAAAATTAGCATGTTTAAAGTGATTTTCATGCTTCCAGGGGCTCGGGAAGTTAATTAAATACCATTTGGAGGCATTTAATGTTCGAGCAAAAACGGCTGATTTTCGACAAAAGAGATAACACCCCCCATTACGTCATGCTTCAGAAATGTGGAAAATGGTCCGTTTTCAAATGTTTTATTTTTGAACGTCAGTTCACATTTGTAGGTGGATCATCAGTGTTAGAGCTAAAATTAGCATGTTTAAAGTGATTTTCATGCTTCCAGGGGCCCAAAACACAAGATTTATGGAATGGTTAAAAGTGCATGAAAATGGCCAATTTACTCACTCTGAGTTCTCAAAAAGGGTTTCTTCACCCCGG
Source organism: Lissotriton vulgaris (assembly GCF_964263255.1). NCBI lineage: Eukaryota > Metazoa > Chordata > Amphibia > Caudata > Salamandridae > Lissotriton > Lissotriton vulgaris. The sequence continues at coordinate 217,872 of NW_028252525.1, forward strand.
GAAGTTAATTAAATACCATTTGGAGGCATTTAATGTTCGAGCAAAAACGGCTGATTTTCGACAAAAGAGATAACACCCCCCCATTACGTCATGCTTCAGAAATGTGGAAAATGGTCCGTTTTCAAATGTTTTATTTTTGAACGTCAGTTCACATTTGTAGGTGGATCATCAGTGTTAGAGCTAAAATTAGCATGTTTAAAGTGATTTTCATGCTTCCAGGGGCTCGGGAAGTGAAATAAATACCATTTGGAGGCATTTAATGTTCGAGCAAAAACGGCTGATTTTCGACAAAAGAGATAACACCCCCCCATTACGTCATGCTTCAGAAATGTGGAAAATGGTCCGTTTTCAAATGTTTTATTTTTGAACGTCAGTTCACATTTGTAGGTGGATCATCAGTGTTAGAGCTAAAATTAGCATGTTTAAAGTGATTTTTATGCTTCCAGGGGCTCGGGAAGTGAAATAAATACCATTTGGAGGCATTTAATGTTCGAGCAAAAACGGCTGATTTTCGACAAAAGAGATAACACCCCCCCATTACGTCATGCTTCAGAAATGTGGAAAATGGTCCGTTTTCAAATGTTTTATTTTTGAACGTCAGTTCACATTTGTAGGTGGATCATCAGTGTTAGAGCTAAAATTAGCATGTTTAAAGTGATTTTCATGCTTCCAGGGGCCCAAAACACAAGATTTATGGAATGGTTAAAAGTGCATGAAAATGGCCAATTTACTCACTCTGAGTTCTCAAAAAGGGTTTCTTCACCCCGGGAAGTTAATTAAATACCATTTGGAGGCATTTAATGTTCGAGCAAAAACGGCTGATTTTCGACAAAAGAGATAACACCCCCCCATTACGTCATGCTTCAGAAATGTGGAAAATGGTCCGTTTTCAAATGTTTTATTTTTGAACGTCAGTTCACATTTGTAGGTGGATCATCAGTGTTAGAGCTAAAATTAGCATGTTTAAAGTGATTTTCATGCTTCCAGGGGCTCGGGAAGTTAATTAAATACCATTTGGAGGCATTTAATGTTCGAGCAAAAACGGCTGATTTTCGACAAAAGAGATAACACCCCCCCATTACGTCATGCTTCAGAAATGTGGAAAATGGTCCGTTTTCAAATGTTTTATTTTTGAACGTCAGTTCACATTTGTAGGTGGATCATCAGTGTTAGAGCTAAAATTAGCATGTTTAAAGTGATTTTCATGCTTCCAGGGGCCCAAAACACAAGATTTATGGAATGGTTAAAAGTGCATGAAAATGGCCAATTTACTCACTCTGAGTTCTCAAAAAGGGTTTCTTCACCCCGGGAAGTTAATTAAATACCATTTGGAGGCATTTAATGTTCGAGCAAAAACGGCTGATTTTCGACAAAAGAGATAACACCCCCCCATTACGTCATGCTTCAGAAATGTGGAAAATGGTCCGTTTTCAAATGTTTTATTTTTGAACGTCAGTTCACATTTGTAGGTGGATCATCAGTGTTAGAGCTAAAATTAGCATGTTTAAAGTGATTTTCATGCTTCCAGGGGCTCAGGAAGTTAATTAAATACCATTTGGAGGCATTTAATGTTCGAGCAAAAACGGCTGATTTTCGACAAAAGAGATAACATCCCCCCATTACGTCATGCTTCAGAAATGTGGAAAATGGTCCGTTTTCAAATGTTTTATTTTTGAACGTCAGTTCACATTTGTAGGTGGATCATCAGTGTTAGAGCTAAAATTAGCATGTTTAAAGTGATTTTCATGCTTCCAGGGGCCCAAAACACAAGATTTATGGAATGGTTAAAAGTGCATGAAAATGGCCAATTTACTCACTCTGAGTTCTCAAAAAGGGTTTCTTCACCCCGGGAAGTTAATTAAATACCATTTGGAGGCATTTAATGTTCGAGCAAAAACGGCTGATTTTCGACAAAAGAGATAACACCCCCCCATTACGTCATGCTTCAGAAATGTGGAAAATGGTCCGTTTTCAAATGTTTTATTTTTGAACGTCAGTTCACATTTGTAGGTGGATCATCAGTGTTAGAGCTAAAATTAGCATGTTTAAAGTGATTTTCATGCTTCCAGGGGCTCGGGAAGTTAATTAAATACCATTTGGAGGCATTTAATGTTCGAGCAAAAACGGCTGATTTTCGACAAAAGAGATAACACCCCCCATTACGTCATGCTTCAGAAATGTGGAAAATGGTCCGTTTTCAAATGTTTTATTTTTGAACGTCAGTTCACATTTGTAGGTGGATCATCAGTGTTAGAGCTAAAATTAGCATGTTTAAAGTGATTTTCATGCTTCCAGGGGCCCAAAACACAAGATTTATGGAATGGTTAAAAGTGCATGAAAATGGCCAATTTACTCACTCTGAGTTCTCAAAAAGGGTTTCTTCACCCCGGGAAGTTAATTAAATACCATTTGGAGGCATTTAATGTTCGAGCAAAAACGGCTGATTTTCGACAAAAGAGATAACACCCCCCCATTACGTCATGCTTCAGAAATGTGGAAAATGGTCCGTTTTCAAATGTTTTATTTTTGAATGTCAGTTCACATTTGTAGGTGGATCATCAGTGTTAGAGCTAAAATTAGCATGTTTAAAGTGATTTTCATGCTTCCAGGGGCTCGGGAAGGTAATTAAATACCATTTGGAGGCATTTAATGTTCGAGCAAAAACGGCTGATTTTCGACAAAAGAGATAACACCCCCCATTACGTCATGCTTCAGAAATGTGGAAAATGGTCCGTTTTCAAATGTTTTATTTTTGAACGTCAGTTCACATTTGTAGGTGGATCATCAGTGTTAGAGCTAAAATTAGCATGTTTAAAGTGATTTTCATGCTTCCAGGGGCTCGGGAAGTTAATTAAATACCATTTGGAGGCATTTAATGTTCGAGCAAAAACGGCTGATTTTCGACAAAAGAGATAACACCCCCCCCCCATTACGTCATGCTTCAGAAATGTGGAAAATGGTCCGTTTTCAAATGTTTTATTTTTGAACGTCAGTTCACATTTGTAGGTGGATCATCAGTGTTAGAGCTAAAATTAGCATGTTTAAAGTGATTTTCATGCTTCCAGGGGCCCAAAACACAAGATTTATGGAATGGTTAAAAGTGCATGAAAATGGCCAATTTACTCACTCTGAGTTCTCAAAAAGGGTTTCTTCACCCCGGGAAGTTAATTAAATACCATTTGGAGGCATTTAATGTTCGAGCAAAAACGGCTGATTTTCGACAAAAGAGATAACACCCCCCCATTACGTCATGCTTCAGAAATGTGGAAAATGGTCCGTTTTCAAATGTTTTATTTTTGAACGTCAGTTCACATTTGTAGGTGGATCATCAGTGTTAGAGCTAAAATTAGCATGTTTAAAGTGATTTTCATGCTTCCAGGGGCTCGGGAAGTGAAATAAATACCATTTGGAGGCATTTAATGTTCGAGCAAAAACGGCTGATTTTCGACAAAAGAGATAACACCCCCCCATTACGTCATGCTTCAGAAATGTGGAAAATGGTCCGTTTTCAAATGTTTTATTTTTGAACGTCAGTTCACATTTGTAGGTGGATCATCAGTGTTAGAGCTAAAATTAGCATGTTTAAAGTGATTTTTATGCTTCCAGGGGCTCGGGAAGTGAAATAAATACCATTTGGAGGCATTTAATGTTCGAGCAAAAACGGCTGATTTTCGACAAAAGAGATAACACCCCCCCATTACGTCATGCTTCAGAAATGTGTAAAATGGTCCGTTTTCAAATGTTTTATTTTTGAACGTCAGTTCACATTTGTAGGTGGATCATCAGTGTTAGAGCTAAAATTAGCATGTTTAAAGTGATTTTCATGCTTCCAGGGGCCCAAAACACAAGATTTATGGAATGGTTAAAAGTGCATGAAAATGGCCAATTTACTCACTCTGAGTTCTCAAAAAGGGTTTCTTCACCCCGGGAAGTTAATTAAATACCATTTGGAGGCATTTAATGTTCGAGCAAAAACGGCTGATTTTCGACAAAAGAGATAACACCCCCCCATTACGTCATGCTTCAGAAATGTGGAAAATGGTCCGTTTTCAAATGTTTTATTTTTGAACGTCAGTTCACATTTGTAGGCGGATCATCAGTGTTAGAGCTAAAATTAGCATGTTTAAAGTGATGTTCATGCTTCCAGGGGCTCGGGAAGTTAATTAAATACCATTTGGAGGCATTTAATGTTCGAGCAAAAACGGCTGATTTTCGACAAAAGAGATAACACCCCCCCATTACGTCATGCTTCAGAAATGTGGAAAATGGTCCGTTTTCAAATGTTTTATTTTTGAACGTCAGTTCACATTTGTAGGTGGATCATCAGTGTTAGAGCTAAAATTAGCATGTTTAAAGTGATTTTCATGCTTCCAGGGGCCCAAAACACAAGATTTATGGAATGGTTAAAAGTGCATGAAAATGGCCAATTTACTCACTCTGAGTTCTCAAAAAGGGTTTCTTCACCCCGGGAAGTTAATTAAATACCATTTGGAGGCATTTAATGTTCGAGCAAAAACGGCTGATTTTCGACAAAAGAGATAACACCCCCCCATTACGTCATGCTTCAGAAATGTGGAAAATGGTCCGTTTTCAAATGTTTTATTTTTGAACGTCAGTTCACATTTGTAGGTGGATCATCAGTGTTAGAGCTAAAATTAGCATGTTTAAAGTGATTTTCATGCTTCCAGGGGCTCAGGAAGTTAATTAAATACCATTTGGAGGCATTTAATGTTCGAGCAAAAACGGCTGATTTTCGACAAAAGAGATAACACCCCCCCATTACGTCATGCTTCAGAAATGTGGAAAATGGTCCGTTTTCAAATGTTTTATTTTTGAACGTCAGTTCACATTTGTAGGTGGATCATCAGTGTTAGAGCTAAAATTAGCATGTTTAAAGTGATTTTCATGCTTCCAGGGGCCCAAAACACAAGATTTATGGAATGGTTAAAAGTGCATGAAAATGGCCAATTTACTCACTCTGAGTTCTCAAAAAGGGTTTCTTCACCCCGGGAAGTTAATTAAATACCATTTGGAGGCATTTAATGTTCGAGCAAAAACGGCTGATTTTCGACAAAAGAGATAACACCCCCCCATTACGTCATGCTTCAGAAATGTGGAAAATGGTCCGTTTTCAAATGTTTTATTTTTGAACGTCAGTTCACATTTGTAGGTGGATCATCAGTGTTAGAGCTAAAATTAGCATGTTTAAAGTGATTTTCATGCTTCCAGGGGCTCGGGAAGTTAATTAAATACCATTTGGAGGCATTTAATGTTCGAGCAAAAACGGCTGATTTTCGACAAAAGAGATAACACCCCCCATTACGTCATGCTTCAGAAATGTGGAAAATGGTCCGTTTTCAAATGTTTTATTTTTGAACGTCAGTTCACATTTGTAGGTGGATCATCAGTGTTAGAGCTAAAATTAGCATGTTTAAAGTGATTTTCATGCTTCCAGGGGCCCAAAACACAAGATTTATGGAATGGTTAAAAGTGCATGAAAATGGCCAATTTACTCACTCTGAGTTCTCAAAAAGGGTTTCTTCACCCCGGGAAGTTAATTAAATACCATTTGGAGGCATTTAATGTTCGAGCAAAAACGGCTGATTTTCGACAAAAGAGATAACACCCCCCCATTACGTCATGCTTCAGAAATGTGGAAAATGGTCCGTTTTCAAATGTTTTATTTTTGAACGTCAGTTCACATTTGTAGGTGGATCATCAGTGTTAGAGCTAAAATTAGCATGTTTAAAGTGATTTTCATGCTTCCAGGGGCTCAGGAAGTTAATTAAATACCATTTGGAGGCATTTAATGTTCGAGCAAAAACGGCTGATTTTCGACAAAAGAGATAACACCCCCCCATTACGTCATGCTTCAGAAATGTGGAAAATGGTCCGTTTTCAAATGTTTTATTTTTGAACGTCAGTTCACATTTGTAGGTGGATCATCAGTGTTAGAGCTAAAATTAGCATGTTTAAAGTGATTTTCATGCTTCCAGGGGCCCAAAACACAAGATTTATGGAATGGTTAAAAGTGCATGAAAATGGCCAATTTACTCACTCTGAGTTCTCAAAAAGGGTTTCTTCACCCCGGGAAGTTAATTAAATACCATTTGGAGGCATTTAATGTTCGAGCAAAAACGGCTGATTTTCGACAAAAGAGATAACACCCCCCCATTACGTCATGCTTCAGAAATGTGGAAAATGGTCCGTTTTCAAATGTTTTATTTTTGAACGTCAGTTCACATTTGTAGGTGGATCATCAGTGTTAGAGCTAAAATTAGCATGTTTAAAGTGATTTTCATGCTTCCAGGGGCTCGGGAAGTTAATTAAATACCATTTGGAGGCATTTAATGTTCGAGCAAAAACGGCTGATTTTCGACAAAAGAGATAACACCCCCCATTACGTCATGCTTCAGAAATGTGGAAAATGGTCCGTTTTCAAATGTTTTATTTTTGAACGTCAGTTCACATTTGTAGGTGGATCATCAGTGTTAGAGCTAAAATTAGCATGTTTAAAGTGATTTTCATGCTTCCAGGGGCCCAAAACACAAGATTTATGGAATGGTTAAAAGTGCATGAAAATGGCCAATTTACTCACTCTGAGTTCTCAAAAAGGGTTTCTTCACCCCGGGAAGTTAATTAAATACCATTTGGAGGCATTTAATGTTCGAGCAAAAACGGCTGATTTTCGACAAAAGAGATAACACCCCCCCATTACGTCATGCTTCAGAAATGTGGAAAATGGTCCGTTTTCAAATGTTTTATTTTTGAACGTCAGTTCACATTTGTAGGTGGATCATCAGTGTTAGAGCTAAAATTAGCATGTTTAAAGTGATTTTCATGCTTCCAGGGGCTCGGGAAGTTAATTAAATACCATTTGGAGGCATTTAATGTTCGAGCAAAAACGGCTGATTTTCGACAAAAGAGATAACACCCCCCCATTACGTCATGCTTCAGAAATGTGGAAAATGGTCCGTTTTCAAATGTTTTATTTTTGAACGTCAGTTCACATTTGTAGGTGGATCATCAGTGTTAGAGCTAAAATTAGCATGTTTAAAGTGATTTTCATGCTTCCAGGGGCCCAAAACACAAGATTTATGGAATGGTTAAAAGTGCATGAAAATGGCCAATTTACTCACTCTGAGTTCTCAAAAAGGGTTTCTTCACCCCGGGAAGTTAATTAAATACCATTTGGAGGCATTTAATGTTCTAACAAAAACGGCTGATTTTCGACAAAAGAGATAACACCCCCCCATTACGTCATGCTTCAGAAATGTGGAAAATGGTCCGTTTTCAAATGTTTTATTTTTGAACGTCAGTTCACATTTGTAGGTGGATCATCAGTGTTAGAGCTAAAATTAGCATGTTTAAAGTGATTTTCATGCTTCCAGGGGCTCGGGAAGTGAAATAAATACCATTTGGAGGCATTTAATGTTCGAGCAAAAACGGCTGATTTTCGACAAAAGAGATAACACCCCCACATTACGTCATGCTTCAGAAATGTGGAAAATGGTCCGTTTTCAAATGTTTTATTTTTGAACGTCAGTTCACATTTGTAGGTGGATCATCAGTGTTAGAGCTAAAATTAGCATGTTTAAAGTGATTTTTATGCTTCCAGGGGCTCGGGAAGTGAAATAAATACCATTTGGAGGCATTTAATGTTCGAGCAAAAACGGCTGATTTTCGACAAAAGAGATAACACCCCCCCATTACGTCATGCTTCAGAAATGTGGAAAATGGTCCGTTTTCAAATGTTTTATTTTTGAACGTCAGTTCACATTTGTAGGTGGATCATCAGTGTTAGAGCTAAAATTAGCATGTTTAAAGTGATTTTCATGCTTCCAGGGGCCCAAAACACAAGATTTATGGAATGGTTAAAAGTGCATGAAAATGGCCAATTTACTCACTCTGAGTTCTCAAAAAGGGTTTCTTCACCCCGGGAAGTTAATTAAATACCATTTGGAGGCATTTAATGTTCGAGCAAAAACGGCTGATTTTCGACAAAAGAGATAACACCCCCCCATTACGTCATGCTTCAGAAATGTGGAAAATGGTCCGTTTTCAAATGTTTTATTTTTGAACGTCAGTTCACATTTGTAGGTGGATCATCAGTGTTAGAGCTAAAATTAGCATGTTTAAAGTGATTTTCATGCTTCCAGGGGCTCGGGAAGTTAATTAAATACCATTTGGAGGCATTTAATGTTCGAGCAAAAACGGCTGATTTTCGACAAAAGAGATAACACCCCCCCATTACGTCATGCTTCAGAAATGTGGAAAATGGTCCGTTTTCAAATGTTTTATTTTTGAACGTCAGTTCACATTTGTAGGTGGATCATCAGTGTTAGAGCTAAAATTAGCATGTTTAAAGTGATTTTCATGCTTCCAGGGGCCCAAAACACAAGATTTATGGAATGGTTAAAAGTGCATGAAAATGGCCAATTTACTCACTCTGAGTTCTCAAAAAGGGTTTCTTCACCCCGGGAAGTTAATTAAATACCATTTGGAGGCATTTAATGTTCGAGCAAAAACGGCTGATTTTCGACAAAAGAGATAACACCCCCCCATTACGTCATGCTTCAGAAATGTGGAAAATGGTCCGTTTTCAAATGTTTTATTTTTGAACGTCAGTTCACATTTGTAGGTGGATCATCAGTGTTAGAGCTAAAATTAGCATGTTTAAAGTGATTTTCATGCTTCCAGGGGCTCAGGAAGTTAATTAAATACCATTTGGAGGCATTTAATGTTCGAGCAAAAACGGCTGATTTTCGACAAAAGAGATAACACCCCCCCATTACGTCATGCTTCAGAAATGTGGAAAATGGTCCGTTTTCAAATGTTTTATTTTTGAACGTCAGTTCACATTTGTAGGTGGATCATCAGTGTTAGAGCTAAAATTAGCATGTTTAAAGTGATTTTCATGCTTCCAGGGGCCCAAAACACAAGATTTATGGAATGGTTAAAAGTGCATGAAAATGGCCAATTTACTCACTCTGAGTTCTCAAAAAGGGTTTCTTCACCCCGGGAAGTTAATTAAATACCATTTGGAGGCATTTAATGTTCGAGCAAAAACGGCTGATTTTCGACAAAAGAGATAACACCCCCCCATTACGTCATGCTTCAGAAATGTGGAAAATGGTCCGTTTTCAAATGTTTTATTTTTGAACGTCAGTTCACATTTGTAGGTGGATCATCAGTGTTAGAGCTAAAATTAGCATGTTTAAAGTGATTTTCATGCTTCCAGGGGCTCGGGAAGTTAATTAAATACCATTTGGAGGCATTTAATGTTCGAGCAAAAACGGCTGATTTTCGACAAAAGAGATAACACCCCCCATTACGTAATGCTTCAGAAATGTGGAAAATGGTCCGTTTTCAAATGTTTTATTTTTGAACGTCAGTTCACATTTGTAGGTGGATCATCAGTGTTAGAGCTAAAATTAGCATGTTTAAAGTGATTTTCATGCTTCCAGGGGCCCAAAACACAAGATTTATGGAATGGTTAAAAGTGCATGAAAATGGCCAATTTACTCACTCTGAGTTCTCAAAAAGGGTTTCTTCACCCCGGGAAGTTAATTAAATACCATTTGGAGGCATTTAATGTTCGAGCAAAAACGGCTGATTTTCGACAAAAGAGATAACACCCCCCCATTACGTCATGCTTCAGAAATGTGGAAAATGGTCCGTTTTCAAATGTTTTATTTTTGAACGTCAGTTCACATTTGTAGGTGGATCATCAGTGTTAGAGCTAAAATTAGCATGTTTAAAGTGATTTTCATGCTTCCAGGGGCTCGGGAAGTTAATTAAATACCATTTGGAGGCATTTAATGTTCGAGCAAAAACGGCTGATTTTCGACAAAAGAGATAACACCCCCCCATTACGTCATGCTTCAGAAATGTGGAAAATGGTCCGTTTTCAAATGTTTTATTTTTGAACGTCAGTTCACATTTGTAGGTGGATCATCAGTGTTAGAGCTAAAATTAGCATGTTTAAAGTGATTTTCATGCTTCCAGGGGCCCAAAACACAAGATTTATGGAATGGTTAAAAGTGCATGAAAATGGCCAATTTACTCACTCTGAGTTCTCAAAAAGGGTTTCTTCACCCCGGGAAGTTAATTAAATACCATTTGGAGGCATTTAATGTTCGAGCAAAAACGGCTGATTTTCGACAAAAGAGATAACACCCCCCCATTACGTCATGCTTCAGAAATGTGGAAAATGGTCCGTTTTCAAATGTTTTATTTTTGAACGTCAGTTCACATTTGTAGGTGGATCATCAGTGTTAGAGCTAAAATTAGCATGTTTAAAGTGATTTTCATGCTTCCAGGGGCTCGGGAAGTGAAATAAATACCATTTGGAGGCATTTAATGTTCGAGCAAAAACGGCTGATTTTCGACAAAAGAGATAACACCCCCCCATTACGTCATGCTTCAGAAATGTGGAAAATGGTCCGTTTTCAAATGTTTTATTTTTGAACGTCAGTTCACATTTGTAGGTGGATCATCAGTGTTAGAGCTAAAATTAGCATGTTTAAAGTGATTTTTATGCTTCCAGGGGCTCGGGAAGTGAAATAAATACCATTTGGAGGCATTTAATGTTCGAGCAAAAACGGCTGATTTTCGACAAAAGAGATAACACCCCCCCATTACGTCATGCTTCAGAAATGTGGAAAATGGTCCGTTTTCAAATGTTTTATTTTTGAACGTCAGTTCACATTTGTAGGTGGATCATCAGTGTTAGAGCTAAAATTAGCATGTTTAAAGTGATTTTCATGCTTCCAGGGGCCCAAAACACAAGATTTATGGAATGGTTAAAAGTGCATGAAAATGGCCAATTTACTCACTCTGAGTTCTCAAAAAGGGTTTCTTCACCCCGGGAAGTTAATTAAATACCATTTGGAGGCATTTAATGTTCGAGCAAAAACGGCTGATTTTCGACAAAAGAGATAACACCCCCCCATTACGTCATGCTTCAGAAATGTGGAAAATGGTCCGTTTTCAAATGTTTTATTTTTGAACGTCAGTTCACATTTGTAGGTGGATCATCAGTGTTAGAGCTAAAATTAGCATGTTTAAAGTGATTTTCATGCTTCCAGGGGCTCGGGAAGTTAATTAAATACCATTTGGAGGAGTTTAATGTTCGAGCAAAAACGGCTGATTTTCGACAAAAGAGATAACACCCCCCATTACGTCATGCTTCAGAAATGTGGAAAATGGTCCGTTTTCAAATGTTTTATTTTTGAACGTCAGTTCACATTTGTAGGTGGATCATCAGTGTTAGAGCTAAAATTAGCATGTTTAAAGTGATTTTCATGCTTCCAGGGGCCCAAAACACAAGATTTATGGAATGGTTAAAAGTGCATGAAAATGGCCAATTTACTCACTCTGAGTTCTCAAAAAGGGTTTCTTCACCCCGGGAAGTTAATTAAATACCATTTGGAGGCATTTAATGTTCGAGCAAAAACGGCTGATTTTCGACAAAAGAGATAACACCCCCCCATTACGTCATGCTTCAGAAATGTGGAAAATGGTCCGTTTTCAAATGTTTTATTTTTGAACGTCAGTTCACATTTGTAGGTGGATCATCAGTGTTAGAGCTAAAATTAGCATGTTTAAAGTGATTTTCATGCTTCCAGGGGCTCGGGAAGTTAATTAAATACAATTTGGAGGCATTTAATGTTCGAGCAAAAACGGCTGATTTTCGACAAAAGAGATAACACCCCCCCATTACGTCATGCTTCAGAAATGTGGAAAATGGTCCGTTTTCAAATGTTTTATTTTTGAACGTCAGTTCACATTTGTAGGTGGATCATCAGTGTTAGAGCTAAAATTAGCATGTTTAAAGTGATTTTCATGCTTCCAGGGGCTCGGGAAGTGAAATAAATACCATTTGGAGGCATTTAATGTTCGAGCAAAAACGGCTGATTTTCGACAAAAGAGATAACACCCCCCCATTACGTCATGCTTCAGAAATGTGGAAAATGGTCCGTTTTCAAATGTTTTATTTTTGAACGTCAGTTCACATTTGTAGGTGGATCATCAGTGTTAGAGCTAAAATTAGCATGTTTAAAGTGATTTTTATGCTTCCAGGGGCTCGGGAAGTGAAATAAATTCCATTTGGAGGCATTTAATGTTCGAGCAAAAACGGCTGATTTTCGACAAAAGAGATAACACCCCCCCATTACGTCATGCTTCAGAAATGTGGAAAATGGTCCGTTTTCAAATGTTTTATTTTTGAACGTCAGTTCACATTTGTAGGTGGATCATCAGTGTTAGAGCTAAAATTAGCATGTTTAAAGTGATTTTCATGCTTCCAGGGGCCCAAAACACAAGATTTATGGAATGGTTAAAAGTGCATGAAAATGGCCAATTTACTCACTCTGAGTTCTCAAAAAGGGTTTCTTCACCCCGGGAAGTTAATTAAATACCATTTGGAGGCATTTAATGTTCGAGCAAAAACGGCTGATTTTCGACAAAAGAGATAACACCCCCCCATTACGTCATGCTTCAGAAATGTGGAAAATGGTCTGTTTTCAAATGTTTTATTTTTGAACGTCAGTTCACATTTGTAGGTGGATCATCAGTGTTAGAGCTAAAATTAGCATGTTTAAAGTGATTTTCATGCTTCCAGGGGCTCGGGAAGTTAATTAAATACCATTTGGAGGCATTTAATGTTCGAGCAAAAACGGCTGATTTTCGACAAAAGAGATAACACCCCCCCATTACGTCATGCTTCAGAAATGTGGAAAATGGTCCGTTTTCAAATGTTTTATTTTTGAACGTCAGTTCACATTTGTAGGTGGATCATCAGTGTTAGAGCTAAAATTAGCATGTTTAAAGTGATTTTCATGCTTCCAGGGGCCCAAAACACAAGATTTATGGAATGGTTAAAAGTGCATGAAAATGGCCAATTTACTCACTCTGAGTTCTCAAAAAGGGTTTCTTCACCCCGGGAAGTTAATTAAATACCATTTGGAGGCATTTAATGTTCGAGCAAAAACGGCTGATTTTCGACAAAAGAGATAACACCCCCCCATTACGTCATGCTTCAGAAATGTGGAAAATGGTCCGTTTTCAAATGTTTTATTTTTGAACGTCAGTTCACATTTGTAGGTGGATCATCAGTGTTAGAGCTAAAATTAGCATGTTTAAAGTGATTTTCATGCTTCCAGGGGCTCAGGAAGTTAATTAAATACCATTTGGAGGCATTTAATGTTCGAGCAAAAACGGCTGATTTTCGACAAAAGAGATAACACCCCCCCATTACGTCATGCTTCAGAAATGTGGAAAATGGTCCGTTTTCAAATGTTTTATTTTTGAACGTCAGTTCACATTTGTAGGTGGATCATCAGTGTTAGAGCTAAAATTAGCATGTTTAAAGTGATTTTCATGCTTCCAGGGGCCCAAAACACAAGATTTATGGAATGGTTAAAAGTGCATGAAAATGGCCAATTTACTCACTCTGAGTTCTCAAAAAGGGTTTCTTCACCCCGGGAAGTTAATTAAATACCATTTGGAGGCATTTAATGTTCGAGCAAAAACGGCTGATTTTCGACAAAAGAGATAACACCCCCCCATTACGTCATGCTTCAGAAATGTGGAAAATGGTCCGTTTTCAAATGTTTTATTTTTGAACGTCAGTTCACATTTGTAGGTGGATCATCAGTGTTAGAGCTAAAATTAGCATGTTTAAAGTGATTTTCATGCTTCCAGGGGCTCGGGAAGTTAATTAAATACCATTTGGAGGCATTTAATGTTCGAGCAAAAACGGCTGATTTTCGACAAAAGAGATAACACCCCCCATTACGTCATGCTTCAGAAATGTGGAAAATGGTCCGTTTTCAAATGTTTTATTTTTGAACGTCAGTTCACATTTGTAGGTGGATCATCAGTGTTAGAGCTAAAATTAGCATGTTTAAAGTGATTTTCATGCTTCCAGGGGCCCAAAACACAAGATTTATGGAATGGTTAAAAGTGCATGAAAATGGCCAATTTACTCACTCTGAGTTCTCAAAAAGGGTTTCTTCACCCCGGGAAGTTAATTAAATACCATTTGGAGGCATTTAATGTTCGAGCAAAAACGGCTGATTTTCGACAAAAGAGATAACACCCCCCCATTACGTCATGCTTCAGAAATGTGGAAAATGGTCCGTTTTCAAATGTTTTATTTTTGAACGTCAGTTCACATTTGTAGGTGGATCATCAGTGTTAGAGCTAAAATTAGCATGTTTAAAGTGATTTTCATGCTTCCAGGGGCTCGGGAAGTTAATTAAATACCATTTGGAGGCATTTAATGTTCGAGCAAAAACGGCTGATTTTCGACAAAAGAGATAACACCCCCCATTACGTCATGCTTCAGAAATGTGGAAAATGGTCCGTTTTCAAATGTTTTATTTTTGAACGTCAGTTCACATTTGTAGGTGGATCATCAGTGTTAGAGCTAAAATTAGCATGTTTAAAGTGATTTTCATGCTTCCAGGGGCCCAAAACACAAGATTTATGGAATGGTTAAAAGTGCATGAAAATGGCCAATTTACTCACTCTGAGTTCTCAAAAAGGGTTTCTTCACCCCGGGAAGTTAATTAAATACCATTTGGAGGCATTTAATGTTCGAGCAAAAACGGCTGATTTTCGACAAAAGAGATAACACCCCCCCATTACGTCATGCTTCAGAAATGTGGAAAATGGTCCGTTTTCAAATGTTTTATTTTTGAACGTCAGTTCACATTTGTAGGTGGATCATCAGTGTTAGAGCTAAAATTAGCATGTTTAAAGTGATTTTCATGCTTCCAGGGGCTCGGGAAGTGAAATAAATACCATTTGGAGGCATTTAATGTTCGAGCAAAAACGGCTGATTTTCGACAAAAGAGATAACACCCCCCCATTACGTCATGCTTCAGAAATGTGGAAAATGGTCCGTTTTCAAATGTTTTATTTTTGAACGTCAGTTCACATTTGTAGGTGGATCATCAGTGTTAGAGCTAAAATTAGCATGTTTAAAGTGATTTTTATGCTTCCAGGGGCTCGGGAAGTGAAATAAATACCATTTGGAGGCATTTAATGTTCGAGCAAAAACGGCTGATTTTCGACAAAAGAGATAACACCCCCCCATTACGTCATGCTTCAGAAATGTGGAAAATGGTCCGTTTTCAAATGTTTTATTTTTGAACGTCAGTTCACATTTGTAGGTGGATCATCAGTGTTAGAGCTAAAATTAGCATGTTTAAAGTGATTTTCATGCTTCCAGGGGCCCAAAACACAAGATTTATGGAATGGTTAAAAGTGCATGAAAATGGCCAATTTACTCACTCTGAGTTCTCAAAAAGGGTTTCTTCACCCCGGGAAGTTAATTAAATACCATTTGGAGGCATTTAATGTTCGAGCAAAAACGGCTGATTTTCGACAAAAGAGATAACACCCCCCCATTACGTCATGCTTCAGAAATGTGGAAAATGGTCCGTTTTCAAATGTTTTATTTTTGAACGTCAGTTCACATTTGTAGGTGGATCATCAGTGTTAGAGCTAAAATTAGCATGTTTAAAGTGATTTTCATGCTTCCAGGGGCTCAGGAAGTTAATTAAATACCATTTGGAGGCATTTAATGTTCGAGCAAAAACGGCTGATTTTCGACAAAAGAGATAACACCCCCCCATTACGTCATGCTTCAGAAATGTGGAAAATGGTCCGTTTTCAAATGTTTTATTTTTGAACGTCAGTTCACATTTGTAGGTGGATCATCAGTGTTAGAGCTAAAATTAGCATGTTTAAAGTGATTTTTATGCTTCCAGGGGCTCGGGAAGTGAAATAAATTCCATTTGGAGGCATTTAATGTTCGAGCAAAAACGGCTGATTTTCGACAAAAGAGATAACACCCCCCCATTACGTCATGCTTCAGAAATGTGGAAAATGGTCCGTTTTCAAATGTTTTATTTTTGAACGTCAGTTCACATTTGTAGGTGGATCATCAGTGTTAGAGCTAAAATTAGCATGTTTAAAGTGATTTTCATGCTTCCAGGGGCCCAAAACACAAGATTTATGGAATGGTTAAAAGTGCATGAAAATGGCCAATTTACTCACTCTGAGTTCTCAAAAAGGGTTTCTTCACCCCGGGAAGTTAATTAAATACCATTTGGAGGCATTTAATGTTCGAGCAAAAACGGCTGATTTTCGACAAAAGAGATA
Organism: Lissotriton vulgaris; assembly: GCF_964263255.1. NCBI lineage: Eukaryota > Metazoa > Chordata > Amphibia > Caudata > Salamandridae > Lissotriton > Lissotriton vulgaris. The sequence continues at coordinate 234,048 of NW_028252525.1, forward strand.
ACACCCCCCCATTACGTCATGCTTCAGAAATGTGGAAAATGGTCTGTTTTCAAATGTTTTATTTTTGAACGTCAGTTCACATTTGTAGGTGGATCATCAGTGTTAGAGCTAAAATTAGCATGTTTAAAGTGATTTTCATGCTTCCAGGGGCTCGGGAAGTTAATTAAATACCATTTGGAGGCATTTAATGTTCGAGCAAAAACGGCTGATTTTCGACAAAAGAGATAACACCCCCCCATTACGTCATGCTTCAGAAATGTGGAAAATGGTCCGTTTTCAAATGTTTTATTTTTGAACGTCAGTTCACATTTGTAGGTGGATCATCAGTGTTAGAGCTAAAATTAGCATGTTTAAAGTGATTTTCATGCTTCCAGGGGCCCAAAACACAAGATTTATGGAATGGTTAAAAGTGCATGAAAATGGCCAATTTACTCACTCTGAGTTCTCAAAAAGGGTTTCTTCACCCCGGGAAGTTAATTAAATACCATTTGGAGGCATTTAATGTTCGAGCAAAAACGGCTGATTTTCGACAAAAGAGATAACACCCCCCCATTACGTCATGCTTCAGAAATGTGGAAAATGGTCCGTTTTCAAATGTTTTATTTTTGAACGTCAGTTCACATTTGTAGGTGGATCATCAGTGTTAGAGCTAAAATTAGCATGTTTAAAGTGATTTTCATGCTTCCAGGGGCTCAGGAAGTTAATTAAATACCATTTGGAGGCATTTAATGTTCGAGCAAAAACGGCTGATTTTCGACAAAAGAGATAACACCCCCCCATTACGTCATGCTTCAGAAATGTGGAAAATGGTCCGTTTTCAAATGTTTTATTTTTGAACGTCAGTTCACATTTGTAGGTGGATCATCAGTGTTAGAGCTAAAATTAGCATGTTTAAAGTGATTTTCATGCTTCCAGGGGCCCAAAACACAAGATTTATGGAATGGTTAAAAGTGCATGAAAATGGCCAATTTACTCACTCTGAGTTCTCAAAAAGGGTTTCTTCACCCCGGGAAGTTAATTAAATACCATTTGGAGGCATTTAATGTTCGAGCAAAAACGGCTGATTTTCGACAAAAGAGATAACACCCCCCCATTACGTCATGCTTCAGAAATGTGGAAAATGGTCCGTTTTCAAATGTTTTATTTTTGAACGTCAGTTCACATTTGTAGGTGGATCATCAGTGTTAGAGCTAAAATTAGCATGTTTAAAGTGATTTTCATGCTTCCAGGGGCTCGGGAAGTTAATTAAATACCATTTGGAGGCATTTAATGTTCGAGCAAAAACGGCTGATTTTCGACAAAAGAGATAACACCCCCCATTACGTCATGCTTCAGAAATGTGGAAAATGGTCCGTTTTCAAATGTTTTATTTTTGAACGTCAGTTCACATTTGTAGGTGGATCATCAGTGTTAGAGCTAAAATTAGCATGTTTAAAGTGATTTTCATGCTTCCAGGGGCCCAAAACACAAGATTTATGGAATGGTTAAAAGTGCATGAAAATGGCCAATTTACTCACTCTGAGTTCTCAAAAAGGGTTTCTTCACCCCGGGAAGTTAATTAAATACCATTTGGAGGCATTTAATGTTCGAGCAAAAACGGCTGATTTTCGACAAAAGAGATAACACCCCCCCATTACGTCATGCTTCAGAAATGTGGAAAATGGTCCGTTTTCAAATGTTTTATTTTTGAACGTCAGTTCACATTTGTAGGTGGATCATCAGTGTTAGAGCTAAAATTAGCATGTTTAAAGTGATTTTCATGCTTCCAGGGGCTCGGGAAGTTAATTAAATACCATTTGGAGGCATTTAATGTTCGAGCAAAAACGGCTGATTTTCGACAAAAGAGATAACACCCCCCATTACGTCATGCTTCAGAAATGTGGAAAATGGTCCGTTTTCAAATGTTTTATTTTTGAACGTCAGTTCACATTTGTAGGTGGATCATCAGTGTTAGAGCTAAAATTAGCATGTTTAAAGTGATTTTCATGCTTCCAGGGGCCCAAAACACAAGATTTATGGAATGGTTAAAAGTGCATGAAAATGGCCAATTTACTCACTCTGAGTTCTCAAAAAGGGTTTCTTCACCCCGGGAAGTTAATTAAATACCATTTGGAGGCATTTAATGTTCGAGCAAAAACGGCTGATTTTCGACAAAAGAGATAACACCCCCCCATTACGTCATGCTTCAGAAATGTGGAAAATGGTCCGTTTTCAAATGTTTTATTTTTGAACGTCAGTTCACATTTGTAGGTGGATCATCAGTGTTAGAGCTAAAATTAGCATGTTTAAAGTGATTTTCATGCTTCCAGGGGCTCGGGAAGTGAAATAAATACCATTTGGAGGCATTTAATGTTCGAGCAAAAACGGCTGATTTTCGACAAAAGAGATAACACCCCCCCATTACGTCATGCTTCAGAAATGTGGAAAATGGTCCGTTTTCAAATGTTTTATTTTTGAACGTCAGTTCACATTTGTAGGTGGATCATCAGTGTTAGAGCTAAAATTAGCATGTTTAAAGTGATTTTTATGCTTCCAGGGGCTCGGGAAGTGAAATAAATACCATTTGGAGGCATTTAATGTTCGAGCAAAAACGGCTGATTTTCGACAAAAGAGATAACACCCCCCCATTACGTCATGCTTCAGAAATGTGGAAAATGGTCCGTTTTCAAATGTTTTATTTTTGAACGTCAGTTCACATTTGTAGGTGGATCATCAGTGTTAGAGCTAAAATTAGCATGTTTAAAGTGATTTTCATGCTTCCAGGGGCCCAAAACACAAGATTTATGGAATGGTTAAAAGTGCATGAAAATGGCCAATTTACTCACTCTGAGTTCTCAAAAAGGGTTTCTTCACCCCGGGAAGTTAATTAAATACCATTTGGAGGCATTTAATGTTCGAGCAAAAACGGCTGATTTTCGACAAAAGAGATAACACCCCCCCATTACGTCATGCTTCAGAAATGTGGAAAATGGTCCGTTTTCAAATGTTTTATTTTTGAACGTCAGTTCACATTTGTAGGTGGATCATCAGTGTTAGAGCTAAAATTAGCATGTTTAAAGTGATTTTCATGCTTCCAGGGGCTCGGGAAGTTAATTAAATACCATTTGGAGGCATTTAATGTTCGAGCAAAAACGGCTGATTTTCGACAAAAGAGATAACACCCCCCCATTACGTCATGCTTCAGAAATGTGGAAAATGGTCCGTTTTCAAATGTTTTATTTTTGAACGTCAGTTCACATTTGTAGGTGGATCATCAGTGTTAGAGCTAAAATTAGCATGTTTAAAGTGATTTTCATGCTTCCAGGGGCCCAAAACACAAGATTTATGGAATGGTTAAAAGTGCATGAAAATGGCCAATTTACTCACTCTGAGTTCTCAAAAAGGGTTTCTTCACCCCGGGAAGTTAATTAAATACCATTTGGAGGCATTTAATGTTCGAGCAAAAACGGCTGATTTTCGACAAAAGAGATAACACCCCCCCATTACGTCATGCTTCAGAAATGTGGAAAATGGTCCGTTTTCAAATGTTTTATTTTTGAACGTCAGTTCACATTTGTAGGTGGATCATCAGTGTTAGAGCTAAAATTAGCATGTTTAAAGTGATTTTCATGCTTCCAGGGGCTCAGGAAGTTAATTAAATACCATTTGGAGGCATTTAATGTTCGAGCAAAAACGGCTGATTTTCGACAAAAGAGATAACATCCCCCCATTACGTCATGCTTCAGAAATGTGGAAAATGGTCCGTTTTCAAATGTTTTATTTTTGAACGTCAGTTCACATTTGTAGGTGGATCATCAGTGTTAGAGCTAAAATTAGCATGTTTAAAGTGATTTTCATGCTTCCAGGGGCCCAAAACACAAGATTTATGGAATGGTTAAAAGTGCATGAAAATGGCCAATTTACTCACTCTGAGTTCTCAAAAAGGGTTTCTTCACCCCGGGAAGTTAATTAAATACCATTTGGAGGCATTTAATGTTCGAGCAAAAACGGCTGATTTTCGACAAAAGAGATAACACCCCCCCATTACGTCATGCTTCAGAAATGTGGAAAATGGTCCGTTTTCAAATGTTTTATTTTTGAACGTCAGTTCACATTTGTAGGTGGATCATCAGTGTTAGAGCTAAAATTAGCATGTTTAAAGTGATTTTCATGCTTCCAGGGGCTCGGGAAGTTAATTAAATACCATTTGGAGGCATTTAATGTTCGAGCAAAAACGGCTGATTTTCGACAAAAGAGATAACACCCCCCATTACGTCATGCTTCAGAAATGTGGAAAATGGTCCGTTTTCAAATGTTTTATTTTTGAACGTCAGTTCACATTTGTAGGTGGATCATCAGTGTTAGAGCTAAAATTAGCATGTTTAAAGTGATTTTCATGCTTCCAGGGGCCCAAAACACAAGATTTATGGAATGGTTAAAAGTGCATGAAAATGGCCAATTTACTCACTCTGAGTTCTCAAAAAGGGTTTCTTCACCCCGGGAAGTTAATTAAATACCATTTGGAGGCATTTAATGTTCGAGCAAAAACGGCTGATTTTCGACAAAAGAGATAACACCCCCCCATTACGTCATGCTTCAGAAATGTGGAAAATGGTCCGTTTTCAAATGTTTTATTTTTGAATGTCAGTTCACATTTGTAGGTGGATCATCAGTGTTAGAGCTAAAATTAGCATGTTTAAAGTGATTTTCATGCTTCCAGGGGCTCGGGAAGGTAATTAAATACCATTTGGAGGCATTTAATGTTCGAGCAAAAACGGCTGATTTTCGACAAAAGAGATAACACCCCCCATTACGTCATGCTTCAGAAATGTGGAAAATGGTCCGTTTTCAAATGTTTTATTTTTGAACGTCAGTTCACATTTGTAGGTGGATCATCAGTGTTAGAGCTAAAATTAGCATGTTTAAAGTGATTTTCATGCTTCCAGGGGCTCGGGAAGTTAATTAAATACCATTTGGAGGCATTTAATGTTCGAGCAAAAACGGCTGATTTTCGACAAAAGAGATAACACCCCCCCCCCATTACGTCATGCTTCAGAAATGTGGAAAATGGTCCGTTTTCAAATGTTTTATTTTTGAACGTCAGTTCACATTTGTAGGTGGATCATCAGTGTTAGAGCTAAAATTAGCATGTTTAAAGTGATTTTCATGCTTCCAGGGGCCCAAAACACAAGATTTATGGAATGGTTAAAAGTGCATGAAAATGGCCAATTTACTCACTCTGAGTTCTCAAAAAGGGTTTCTTCACCCCGGGAAGTTAATTAAATACCATTTGGAGGCATTTAATGTTCGAGCAAAAACGGCTGATTTTCGACAAAAGAGATAACACCCCCCCATTACGTCATGCTTCAGAAATGTGGAAAATGGTCCGTTTTCAAATGTTTTATTTTTGAACGTCAGTTCACATTTGTAGGTGGATCATCAGTGTTAGAGCTAAAATTAGCATGTTTAAAGTGATTTTCATGCTTCCAGGGGCTCGGGAAGTGAAATAAATACCATTTGGAGGCATTTAATGTTCGAGCAAAAACGGCTGATTTTCGACAAAAGAGATAACACCCCCCCATTACGTCATGCTTCAGAAATGTGGAAAATGGTCCGTTTTCAAATGTTTTATTTTTGAACGTCAGTTCACATTTGTAGGTGGATCATCAGTGTTAGAGCTAAAATTAGCATGTTTAAAGTGATTTTTATGCTTCCAGGGGCTCGGGAAGTGAAATAAATACCATTTGGAGGCATTTAATGTTCGAGCAAAAACGGCTGATTTTCGACAAAAGAGATAACACCCCCCCATTACGTCATGCTTCAGAAATGTGTAAAATGGTCCGTTTTCAAATGTTTTATTTTTGAACGTCAGTTCACATTTGTAGGTGGATCATCAGTGTTAGAGCTAAAATTAGCATGTTTAAAGTGATTTTCATGCTTCCAGGGGCCCAAAACACAAGATTTATGGAATGGTTAAAAGTGCATGAAAATGGCCAATTTACTCACTCTGAGTTCTCAAAAAGGGTTTCTTCACCCCGGGAAGTTAATTAAATACCATTTGGAGGCATTTAATGTTCGAGCAAAAACGGCTGATTTTCGACAAAAGAGATAACACCCCCCCATTACGTCATGCTTCAGAAATGTGGAAAATGGTCCGTTTTCAAATGTTTTATTTTTGAACGTCAGTTCACATTTGTAGGCGGATCATCAGTGTTAGAGCTAAAATTAGCATGTTTAAAGTGATGTTCATGCTTCCAGGGGCTCGGGAAGTTAATTAAATACCATTTGGAGGCATTTAATGTTCGAGCAAAAACGGCTGATTTTCGACAAAAGAGATAACACCCCCCCATTACGTCATGCTTCAGAAATGTGGAAAATGGTCCGTTTTCAAATGTTTTATTTTTGAACGTCAGTTCACATTTGTAGGTGGATCATCAGTGTTAGAGCTAAAATTAGCATGTTTAAAGTGATTTTCATGCTTCCAGGGGCCCAAAACACAAGATTTATGGAATGGTTAAAAGTGCATGAAAATGGCCAATTTACTCACTCTGAGTTCTCAAAAAGGGTTTCTTCACCCCGGGAAGTTAATTAAATACCATTTGGAGGCATTTAATGTTCGAGCAAAAACGGCTGATTTTCGACAAAAGAGATAACACCCCCCCATTACGTCATGCTTCAGAAATGTGGAAAATGGTCCGTTTTCAAATGTTTTATTTTTGAACGTCAGTTCACATTTGTAGGTGGATCATCAGTGTTAGAGCTAAAATTAGCATGTTTAAAGTGATTTTCATGCTTCCAGGGGCTCAGGAAGTTAATTAAATACCATTTGGAGGCATTTAATGTTCGAGCAAAAACGGCTGATTTTCGACAAAAGAGATAACACCCCCCCATTACGTCATGCTTCAGAAATGTGGAAAATGGTCCGTTTTCAAATGTTTTATTTTTGAACGTCAGTTCACATTTGTAGGTGGATCATCAGTGTTAGAGCTAAAATTAGCATGTTTAAAGTGATTTTCATGCTTCCAGGGGCCCAAAACACAAGATTTATGGAATGGTTAAAAGTGCATGAAAATGGCCAATTTACTCACTCTGAGTTCTCAAAAAGGGTTTCTTCACCCCGGGAAGTTAATTAAATACCATTTGGAGGCATTTAATGTTCGAGCAAAAACGGCTGATTTTCGACAAAAGAGATAACACCCCCCCATTACGTCATGCTTCAGAAATGTGGAAAATGGTCCGTTTTCAAATGTTTTATTTTTGAACGTCAGTTCACATTTGTAGGTGGATCATCAGTGTTAGAGCTAAAATTAGCATGTTTAAAGTGATTTTCATGCTTCCAGGGGCTCGGGAAGTTAATTAAATACCATTTGGAGGCATTTAATGTTCGAGCAAAAACGGCTGATTTTCGACAAAAGAGATAACACCCCCCATTACGTCATGCTTCAGAAATGTGGAAAATGGTCCGTTTTCAAATGTTTTATTTTTGAACGTCAGTTCACATTTGTAGGTGGATCATCAGTGTTAGAGCTAAAATTAGCATGTTTAAAGTGATTTTCATGCTTCCAGGGGCCCAAAACACAAGATTTATGGAATGGTTAAAAGTGCATGAAAATGGCCAATTTACTCACTCTGAGTTCTCAAAAAGGGTTTCTTCACCCCGGGAAGTTAATTAAATACCATTTGGAGGCATTTAATGTTCGAGCAAAAACGGCTGATTTTCGACAAAAGAGATAACACCCCCCCATTACGTCATGCTTCAGAAATGTGGAAAATGGTCCGTTTTCAAATGTTTTATTTTTGAACGTCAGTTCACATTTGTAGGTGGATCATCAGTGTTAGAGCTAAAATTAGCATGTTTAAAGTGATTTTCATGCTTCCAGGGGCTCAGGAAGTTAATTAAATACCATTTGGAGGCATTTAATGTTCGAGCAAAAACGGCTGATTTTCGACAAAAGAGATAACACCCCCCCATTACGTCATGCTTCAGAAATGTGGAAAATGGTCCGTTTTCAAATGTTTTATTTTTGAACGTCAGTTCACATTTGTAGGTGGATCATCAGTGTTAGAGCTAAAATTAGCATGTTTAAAGTGATTTTCATGCTTCCAGGGGCCCAAAACACAAGATTTATGGAATGGTTAAAAGTGCATGAAAATGGCCAATTTACTCACTCTGAGTTCTCAAAAAGGGTTTCTTCACCCCGGGAAGTTAATTAAATACCATTTGGAGGCATTTAATGTTCGAGCAAAAACGGCTGATTTTCGACAAAAGAGATAACACCCCCCCATTACGTCATGCTTCAGAAATGTGGAAAATGGTCCGTTTTCAAATGTTTTATTTTTGAACGTCAGTTCACATTTGTAGGTGGATCATCAGTGTTAGAGCTAAAATTAGCATGTTTAAAGTGATTTTCATGCTTCCAGGGGCTCGGGAAGTTAATTAAATACCATTTGGAGGCATTTAATGTTCGAGCAAAAACGGCTGATTTTCGACAAAAGAGATAACACCCCCCATTACGTCATGCTTCAGAAATGTGGAAAATGGTCCGTTTTCAAATGTTTTATTTTTGAACGTCAGTTCACATTTGTAGGTGGATCATCAGTGTTAGAGCTAAAATTAGCATGTTTAAAGTGATTTTCATGCTTCCAGGGGCCCAAAACACAAGATTTATGGAATGGTTAAAAGTGCATGAAAATGGCCAATTTACTCACTCTGAGTTCTCAAAAAGGGTTTCTTCACCCCGGGAAGTTAATTAAATACCATTTGGAGGCATTTAATGTTCGAGCAAAAACGGCTGATTTTCGACAAAAGAGATAACACCCCCCCATTACGTCATGCTTCAGAAATGTGGAAAATGGTCCGTTTTCAAATGTTTTATTTTTGAACGTCAGTTCACATTTGTAGGTGGATCATCAGTGTTAGAGCTAAAATTAGCATGTTTAAAGTGATTTTCATGCTTCCAGGGGCTCGGGAAGTTAATTAAATACCATTTGGAGGCATTTAATGTTCGAGCAAAAACGGCTGATTTTCGACAAAAGAGATAACACCCCCCCATTACGTCATGCTTCAGAAATGTGGAAAATGGTCCGTTTTCAAATGTTTTATTTTTGAACGTCAGTTCACATTTGTAGGTGGATCATCAGTGTTAGAGCTAAAATTAGCATGTTTAAAGTGATTTTCATGCTTCCAGGGGCCCAAAACACAAGATTTATGGAATGGTTAAAAGTGCATGAAAATGGCCAATTTACTCACTCTGAGTTCTCAAAAAGGGTTTCTTCACCCCGGGAAGTTAATTAAATACCATTTGGAGGCATTTAATGTTCTAACAAAAACGGCTGATTTTCGACAAAAGAGATAACACCCCCCCATTACGTCATGCTTCAGAAATGTGGAAAATGGTCCGTTTTCAAATGTTTTATTTTTGAACGTCAGTTCACATTTGTAGGTGGATCATCAGTGTTAGAGCTAAAATTAGCATGTTTAAAGTGATTTTCATGCTTCCAGGGGCTCGGGAAGTGAAATAAATACCATTTGGAGGCATTTAATGTTCGAGCAAAAACGGCTGATTTTCGACAAAAGAGATAACACCCCCACATTACGTCATGCTTCAGAAATGTGGAAAATGGTCCGTTTTCAAATGTTTTATTTTTGAACGTCAGTTCACATTTGTAGGTGGATCATCAGTGTTAGAGCTAAAATTAGCATGTTTAAAGTGATTTTTATGCTTCCAGGGGCTCGGGAAGTGAAATAAATACCATTTGGAGGCATTTAATGTTCGAGCAAAAACGGCTGATTTTCGACAAAAGAGATAACACCCCCCCATTACGTCATGCTTCAGAAATGTGGAAAATGGTCCGTTTTCAAATGTTTTATTTTTGAACGTCAGTTCACATTTGTAGGTGGATCATCAGTGTTAGAGCTAAAATTAGCATGTTTAAAGTGATTTTCATGCTTCCAGGGGCCCAAAACACAAGATTTATGGAATGGTTAAAAGTGCATGAAAATGGCCAATTTACTCACTCTGAGTTCTCAAAAAGGGTTTCTTCACCCCGGGAAGTTAATTAAATACCATTTGGAGGCATTTAATGTTCGAGCAAAAACGGCTGATTTTCGACAAAAGAGATAACACCCCCCCATTACGTCATGCTTCAGAAATGTGGAAAATGGTCCGTTTTCAAATGTTTTATTTTTGAACGTCAGTTCACATTTGTAGGTGGATCATCAGTGTTAGAGCTAAAATTAGCATGTTTAAAGTGATTTTCATGCTTCCAGGGGCTCGGGAAGTTAATTAAATACCATTTGGAGGCATTTAATGTTCGAGCAAAAACGGCTGATTTTCGACAAAAGAGATAACACCCCCCCATTACGTCATGCTTCAGAAATGTGGAAAATGGTCCGTTTTCAAATGTTTTATTTTTGAACGTCAGTTCACATTTGTAGGTGGATCATCAGTGTTAGAGCTAAAATTAGCATGTTTAAAGTGATTTTCATGCTTCCAGGGGCCCAAAACACAAGATTTATGGAATGGTTAAAAGTGCATGAAAATGGCCAATTTACTCACTCTGAGTTCTCAAAAAGGGTTTCTTCACCCCGGGAAGTTAATTAAATACCATTTGGAGGCATTTAATGTTCGAGCAAAAACGGCTGATTTTCGACAAAAGAGATAACACCCCCCCATTACGTCATGCTTCAGAAATGTGGAAAATGGTCCGTTTTCAAATGTTTTATTTTTGAACGTCAGTTCACATTTGTAGGTGGATCATCAGTGTTAGAGCTAAAATTAGCATGTTTAAAGTGATTTTCATGCTTCCAGGGGCTCAGGAAGTTAATTAAATACCATTTGGAGGCATTTAATGTTCGAGCAAAAACGGCTGATTTTCGACAAAAGAGATAACACCCCCCCATTACGTCATGCTTCAGAAATGTGGAAAATGGTCCGTTTTCAAATGTTTTATTTTTGAACGTCAGTTCACATTTGTAGGTGGATCATCAGTGTTAGAGCTAAAATTAGCATGTTTAAAGTGATTTTCATGCTTCCAGGGGCCCAAAACACAAGATTTATGGAATGGTTAAAAGTGCATGAAAATGGCCAATTTACTCACTCTGAGTTCTCAAAAAGGGTTTCTTCACCCCGGGAAGTTAATTAAATACCATTTGGAGGCATTTAATGTTCGAGCAAAAACGGCTGATTTTCGACAAAAGAGATAACACCCCCCCATTACGTCATGCTTCAGAAATGTGGAAAATGGTCCGTTTTCAAATGTTTTATTTTTGAACGTCAGTTCACATTTGTAGGTGGATCATCAGTGTTAGAGCTAAAATTAGCATGTTTAAAGTGATTTTCATGCTTCCAGGGGCTCGGGAAGTTAATTAAATACCATTTGGAGGCATTTAATGTTCGAGCAAAAACGGCTGATTTTCGACAAAAGAGATAACACCCCCCATTACGTAATGCTTCAGAAATGTGGAAAATGGTCCGTTTTCAAATGTTTTATTTTTGAACGTCAGTTCACATTTGTAGGTGGATCATCAGTGTTAGAGCTAAAATTAGCATGTTTAAAGTGATTTTCATGCTTCCAGGGGCCCAAAACACAAGATTTATGGAATGGTTAAAAGTGCATGAAAATGGCCAATTTACTCACTCTGAGTTCTCAAAAAGGGTTTCTTCACCCCGGGAAGTTAATTAAATACCATTTGGAGGCATTTAATGTTCGAGCAAAAACGGCTGATTTTCGACAAAAGAGATAACACCCCCCCATTACGTCATGCTTCAGAAATGTGGAAAATGGTCCGTTTTCAAATGTTTTATTTTTGAACGTCAGTTCACATTTGTAGGTGGATCATCAGTGTTAGAGCTAAAATTAGCATGTTTAAAGTGATTTTCATGCTTCCAGGGGCTCGGGAAGTTAATTAAATACCATTTGGAGGCATTTAATGTTCGAGCAAAAACGGCTGATTTTCGACAAAAGAGATAACACCCCCCCATTACGTCATGCTTCAGAAATGTGGAAAATGGTCCGTTTTCAAATGTTTTATTTTTGAACGTCAGTTCACATTTGTAGGTGGATCATCAGTGTTAGAGCTAAAATTAGCATGTTTAAAGTGATTTTCATGCTTCCAGGGGCCCAAAACACAAGATTTATGGAATGGTTAAAAGTGCATGAAAATGGCCAATTTACTCACTCTGAGTTCTCAAAAAGGGTTTCTTCACCCCGGGAAGTTAATTAAATACCATTTGGAGGCATTTAATGTTCGAGCAAAAACGGCTGATTTTCGACAAAAGAGATAACACCCCCCCATTACGTCATGCTTCAGAAATGTGGAAAATGGTCCGTTTTCAAATGTTTTATTTTTGAACGTCAGTTCACATTTGTAGGTGGATCATCAGTGTTAGAGCTAAAATTAGCATGTTTAAAGTGATTTTCATGCTTCCAGGGGCTCGGGAAGTGAAATAAATACCATTTGGAGGCATTTAATGTTCGAGCAAAAACGGCTGATTTTCGACAAAAGAGATAACACCCCCCCATTACGTCATGCTTCAGAAATGTGGAAAATGGTCCGTTTTCAAATGTTTTATTTTTGAACGTCAGTTCACATTTGTAGGTGGATCATCAGTGTTAGAGCTAAAATTAGCATGTTTAAAGTGATTTTTATGCTTCCAGGGGCTCGGGAAGTGAAATAAATACCATTTGGAGGCATTTAATGTTCGAGCAAAAACGGCTGATTTTCGACAAAAGAGATAACACCCCCCCATTACGTCATGCTTCAGAAATGTGGAAAATGGTCCGTTTTCAAATGTTTTATTTTTGAACGTCAGTTCACATTTGTAGGTGGATCATCAGTGTTAGAGCTAAAATTAGCATGTTTAAAGTGATTTTCATGCTTCCAGGGGCCCAAAACACAAGATTTATGGAATGGTTAAAAGTGCATGAAAATGGCCAATTTACTCACTCTGAGTTCTCAAAAAGGGTTTCTTCACCCCGGGAAGTTAATTAAATACCATTTGGAGGCATTTAATGTTCGAGCAAAAACGGCTGATTTTCGACAAAAGAGATAACACCCCCCCATTACGTCATGCTTCAGAAATGTGGAAAATGGTCCGTTTTCAAATGTTTTATTTTTGAACGTCAGTTTACATTTGTAGGTGGATCATCAGTGTTAGAGCTAAAATTAGCATGTTTAAAGTGATTTTCATGCTTCCAGGGGCTCGGGAAGTTAATTAAATACCATTTGGAGGAGTTTAATGTTCGAGCAAAAACGGCTGATTTTCGACAAAAGAGATAACACCCCCCATTACGTCATGCTTCAGAAATGTGGAAAATGGTCCGTTTTCAAATGTTTTATTTTTGAACGTCAGTTCACATTTGTAGGTGGATCATCAGTGTTAGAGCTAAAATTAGCATGTTTAAAGTGATTTTCATGCTTCCAGGGGCCCAAAACACAAGATTTATGGAATGGTTAAAAGTGCATGAAAATGGCCAATTTACTCACTCTGAGTTCTCAAAAAGGGTTTCTTCACCCCGGGAAGTTAATTAAATACCATTTGGAGGCATTTAATGTTCGAGCAAAAACGGCTGATTTTCGACAAAAGAGATAACACCCCCCCATTACGTCATGCTTCAGAAATGTGGAAAATGGTCCGTTTTCAAATGTTTTATTTTTGAACGTCAGTTCACATTTGTAGGTGGATCATCAGTGTTAGAGCTAAAATTAGCATGTTTAAAGTGATTTTCATGCTTCCAGGGGCTCGGGAAGTTAATTAAATACAATTTGGAGGCATTTAATGTTCGAGCAAAAACGGCTGATTTTCGACAAAAGAGATAACACCCCCCCATTACGTCATGCTTCAGAAATGTGGAAAATGGTCCGTTTTCAAATGTTTTATTTTTGAACGTCAGTTCACATTTGTAGGTGGATCATCAGTGTTAGAGCTAAAATTAGCATGTTTAAAGTGATTTTCATGCTTCCAGGGGCTCGGGAAGTGAAATAAATACCATTTGGAGGCATTTAATGTTCGAGCAAAAACGGCTGATTTTCGACAAAAGAGATAACACCCCCCCATTACGTCATGCTTCAGAAATGTGGAAAATGGTCCGTTTTCAAATGTTTTATTTTTGAACGTCAGTTCACATTTGTAGGTGGATCATCAGTGTTAGAGCTAAAATTAGCATGTTTAAAGTGATTTTTATGCTTCCAGGGGCTCGGGAAGTGAAATAAATACCATTTGGAGGCATTTAATGTTCGAGCAAAAACGGCTGATTTTCGACAAAAGAGATAACACCCCCCCATTACGTCATGCTTCAGAAATGTGTAAAATGGTCCGTTTTCAAATGTTTTATTTTTGAACGTCAGTTCACATTTGTAGGTGGATCATCAGTGTTAGAGCTAAAATTAGCATGTTTAAAGTGATTTTCATGCTTCCAGGGGCCCAAAACACAAGATTTATGGAATGGTTAAAAGTGCATGAAAATGGCCAATTTACTCACTCTGAGTTCTCAAAAAGGGTTTCTTCACCCCGGGAAGTTAATTAAATACCATTTGGAGGCATTTAATGTTCGAGCAAAAACGGCTGATTTTCGACAAAAGAGATAACACCCCCCCATTACGTCATGCTTCAGAAATGTGGAAAATGGTCCGTTTTCAAATGTTTTATTTTTGAACGTCAGTTCACATTTGTAGGCGGATCATCAGTGTTAGAGCTAAAATTAGCATGTTAAAGTGATGTTCATGCTTCCAGGGCTCGGGAAGTTAATTAAATACCATTTGGAGGCATTTAATGTTCGAGCAAAAACGGCTGATTTTCGACAAAAGAGATAACACCCCCCCATTACGTCATGCTTCAGAAATGTGGAAAATGGTCCGTTTTCAAATGTTTTATTTTTGAACGTCAGTTCACATTTGTAGGTGGATCATCAGTGTTAGAGCTAAAATTAGCATGTTTAAAGTGATTTTCATGCTTCCAGGGGCCCAAAACACAAGATTTATGGAATGGTTAAAAGTGCATGAAAATGGCCAATTTACTCACTCTGAGTTCTCAAAAAGGGTTTCTCACCCCGGGAAGTTAATTAAATACCATTTGGAGGCATTTAATGTTCGAGCAAAAACGGCTGATTTTCGACAAAGAGATAACACCCCCCCATTACGTCATGCTTCAGAAATGTGGAAAATGGTCCGTTTTCAAATGTTTTATTTTTGAACGTCAGTTCACATTTGTAGGTGGATCATCAGTGTTAGAGCTAAAATTAGCATGTTTAAAGTGATTTTCATGCTTCCAGGGGCTCAGGAAGTTAATTAAATACCATTTGGAGGCATTTAATGTTCGAGCAAAAACGGCTGATTTTCGACAAAAGAGATAACACCCCCCCATTACGTCATGCTTCAGAAATGTGGAAAATGGTCCGTTTTCAAATGTTTTATTTTTGAACGTCAGTTCACATTTGTAGGTGGATCATCAGTGTTAGAGCTAAAATTAGCATGTTTAAAGTGATTTTCATGCTTCCAGGGGCCCAAAACACAAGATTTATGGAATGGTTAAAAGTGCATGAAAATGGCCAATTTACTCACTCTGAGTTCTCAAAAAGGGTTTCTTCACCCCGGGAAGTTAATTAAATACCATTTGGAGGCATTTAATGTTCGAGCAAAAACGGCTGATTTTCGACAAAAGAGATAACACCCCCCCATTACGTCATGCTTCAGAAATGTGGAAAATGGTCCGTTTTCAATGTTTTATTTTGAACGTCAGTTTCACATTTGTAGGTGGATCATCAGTGTTAGAGCTAAAATTAGCATGTTTAAAGTGATTTTCATGCTTCCAGGGGCTCGGGAAGTTAATTAAATACCATTTGGAGGCATTTAATGTTCGAGCAAAAACGGCTGATTTTCGACAAAAGAGATAACACCCCCCATTACGTCATGCTTCAGAAATGTGGAAAATGTCCGTTTTCAAATGTTTTATTTTTGAACGTCAGTTCACATTTGTAGGTGGATCATCAGTGTTAGAGCTAAAATTAGCATGTTTAAAGTGATTTTCATGCTTCCAGGGGCCCAAAACACAAGATTTATGGAATGGTTAAAAGTGCATGAAAATGGCCAATTTACTCACTCTGAGTTCTCAAAAAGGGTTTCTTCACCCGGGAAGTTAATTAAATACCATTTGGAGGCATTTAATGTTCGAGCAAAAACGGCTGATTTTCGACAAAAGAGATAACACCCCCCCATTACGTCATGCTTCAGAAATGTGGAAAATGGTCCGTTTTCAATGTTTATTTTTGAACGTCAGTTCACATTTGTAGGTGGATCATCAGTGTTAGAGCTAAAATTAGCATGTTTAAAGTGATTTTCATGCTTCCAGGGGCTCGGGAAGTTAATTAAATACCATTTGGAGGCATTTAATGTTCGAGCAAAAACGGCTGATTTTCGACAAAAGAGATAACACCCCCCCATTACGTCATGCTTCAGAAATGTGGAAAATGGTCCGTTTTCAAATGTTTTATTTTTGAACGTCAGTTCACATTTGTAGGTGGATCATCAGTGTTAGAGCTAAAATTAGCATGTTGACAGTGATTTTCATGCTTCCAGGGGCCCAAAACACAAGATTTATGGAATGGTTAAAAGTGCATGAAAATGGCCAATTTACTCACTCTGAGTTCTCAAAAAGGGTTTCTTCACCCCGGGAAGTTAATTAAATACCATTTGGAGGCATTTAATGTTCGAGCAAAAACGGCTGATTTTCGACAAAAGAGATAACACCCCCCCATTACGTCATGCTTCAGAAATGTGGAAAATGGTCCGTTTTCAAATGTTTTATTTTTGAACGTCAGTTCACATTTGTAGGTGGATCATCAGTGTTAGAGCTAAAATTAGCATGTTTAAAGTGATTTTCATGCTTCCAGGGGCTCGGGAAGTGAAATAAATACCATTTGGAGGCATTTAATGTTCGAGCAAAAACGGCTGATTTTCGACAAAAGAGATAACACCCCCCCATTACGTCATGCTTCAGAAATGTGGAAAATGGTCCGTTTTCAAATGTTTTATTTTTGAACGTCAGTTCACATTTGTAGGTGGATCATCAGTGTTAGAGCTAAAATTAGCATGTTTAAAGTGATTTTTATGCTTCCAGGGGCTCGGGAAGTGAAATAAATACCATTTGGAGGCATTTAATGTTCGAGCAAAAACGGCTGATTTTCGACAAAAGAGATAACACCCCCCCATTACGTCATGCTTCAGAAATGTGGAAAATGGTCCGTTTTCAAATGTTTTATTTTTGAACGTCAGTTCACATTTGTAGGTGGATCATCAGTGTTAGAGCTAAAATTAGCATGTTTAAAGTGATTTTCATGCTTCCAGGGGCCCAAAACACAAGATTTATGGAATGGTTAAAAGTGCATGAAAATGGCCAATTTACTCACTCTGAGTTCTCAAAAAGGGTTTCTTCACCCCGGGAAGTTAATTAAATACCATTTGGAGGCATTTAATGTTCGAGCAAAAACGGCTGATTTTCGACAAAAGAGATAACACCCCCCCATTACGTCATGCTTCAGAAATGTGGAAAATGGTCCGTTTTCAAATGTTTTATTTTTGAACGTCAGTTCACATTTGTAGGTGGATCATCAGTGTTAGAGCTAAAATTAGCATGTTTAAAGTGATTTTCATGCTTCCAGGGGCTCGGGAAGTTAATTAAATACCATTTGGAGGCATTTAATGTTCGAGCAAAAACGGCTGATTTTCGACAAAAGAGATAACACCCCCCCATTACGTCATGCTTCAGAAATGTGGAAAATGGTCCGTTTTCAAATGTTTTATTTTTGAACGTCAGTTCACATTTGTAGGTGGATCATCAGTGTTAGAGCTAAAATTAGCATGTTTAAAGTGATTTTCATGCTTCCAGGGGCCCAAAACACAAGATTTATGGAATGGTTAAAAGTGCATGAAAATGGCCAATTTACTCACTCTGAGTTCTCAAAAAGGGTTTCTTCACCCCGGGAAGTTAATTAAATACCATTTGGAGGCATTTAATGTTCGAGCAAAAACGGCTGATTTTCGACAAAAGAGATAACACCCCCCCATTACGTCATGCTTCAGAAATGTGGAAAATGGTCCGTTTTCAAATGTTTTATTTTTGAACGTCAGTTCACATTTGTAGGTGGATCATCAGTGTTAGAGCTAAAATTAGCATGTTTAAAGTGATTTTCATGCTTCCAGGGGCTCAGGAAGTTAATTAAATACCATTTGGAGGCATTTAATGTTCGAGCAAAAACGGCTGATTTTCGACAAAAGAGATAACACCCCCCCATTACGTCATGCTTCAGAAATGTGGAAAATGGTCCGTTTTCAAATGTTTTATTTTTGAACGTCAGTTCACATTTGTAGGTGGATCATCAGTGTTAGAGCTAAAATTAGCATGTTTAAAGTGATTTTCATGCTTCCAGGGGCCCAAAACACAAGATTTATGGAATGGTTAAAAGTGCATGAAAATGGCCAATTTACTCACTCTGAGTTCTCAAAAAGGGTTTCTTCACCCCGGGAAGTTAATTAAATACCATTTGGAGGCATTTAATGTTCGAGCAAAAACGGCTGATTTTCGACAAAAGAGATAACACCCCCCCATTACGTCATGCTTCAGAAATGTGGAAAATGGTCCGTTTTCAAATGTTTTATTTTTGAACGTCAGTTCACATTTGTAGGTGGATCATCAGTGTTAGAGCTAAAATTAGCATGTTTAAAGTGATTTTCATGCTTCCAGGGGCTCGGGAAGTTAATTAAATACCATTTGGAGGCATTTAATGTTCGAGCAAAAACGGCTGATTTTCGACAAAAGAGATAACACCCCCCATTACGTCATGCTTCAGAAATGTGGAAAATGGTCCGTTTTCAAATGTTTTATTTTTGAACGTCAGTTCACATTTGTAGGTGGATCATCAGTGTTAGAGCTAAAATTAGCATGTTTAAAGTGATTTTCATGCTTCCAGGGGCCCAAAACACAAGATTTATGGAATGGTTAAAAGTGCATGAAAATGGCCAATTTACTCACTCTGAGTTCTCAAAAAGGGTTTCTTCACCCCGGGAAGTTAATTAAATACCATTTGGAGGCATTTAATGTTCGAGCAAAAACGGCTGATTTTCGACAAAAGAGATAACACCCCCCCATTACGTCATGCTTCAGAAATGTGGAAAATGGTCCGTTTTCAAATGTTTTATTTTTGAACGTCAGTTCACATTTGTAGGTGGATCATCAGTGTTAGAGCTAAAATTAGCATGTTTAAAGTGATTTTCATGCTTCCAGGGGCTCGGGAAGTTAATTAAATACCATTTGGAGGCATTTAATGTTCGAGCAAAAACGGCTGATTTTCGACAAAAGAGATAACACCCCCCCATTACGTCATGCTTCAGAAATGTGGAAAATGGTCCGTTTTCAAATGTTTTATTTTTGAACGTCAGTTCACATTTGTAGGTGGATCATCAGTGTTAGAGCTAAAATTAGCATGTTTAAAGTGATTTTCATGCTTCCAGGGGCCCAAAACACAAGATTTATGGAATGGTTAAAAGTGCATGAAAATGGCCAATTTACTCACTCTGAGTTCTCAAAAAGGGTTTCTTCACCCCGGGAAGTTAATTAAATACCATTTGGAGGCATTTAATGTTCTAACAAAAACGGCTGATTTTCGACAAAAGAGATAACACCCCCCCATTACGTCATGCTTCAGAAATGTGGAAAATGGTCCGTTTTCAAATGTTTTATTTTTGAACGTCAGTTCACATTTGTAGGTGGATCATCAGTGTTAGAGCTAAAATTAGCATGTTTAAAGTGATTTTCATGCTTCCAGGGGCTCGGGAAGTGAAATAAATACCATTTGGAGGCATTTAATGTTCGAGCAAAAACGGCTGATTTTCGACAAAAGAGATAACACCCCCCCATTACGTCATGCTTCAGAAATGTGGAAAATGGTCCGTTTTCAAATGTTTTATTTTTGAACGTCAGTTCACATTTGTAGGTGGATCATCAGTGTTAGAGCTAAAATTAGCATGTTTAAAGTGATTTTTATGCTTCCAGGGGCTCGGGAAGTGAAATAAATACCATTTGGAGGCATTTAATGTTCGAGCAAAAACGGCTGATTTTCGACAAAAGAGATAACACCCCCCCATTACGTCATGCTTCAGAAATGTGGAAAATGGTCCGTTTTCAAATGTTTTATTTTTGAACGTCAGTTCACATTTGTAGGTGGATCATCAGTGTTAGAGCTAAAATTAGCATGTTTAAAGTGATTTTCATGCTTCCAGGGGCCCAAAACACAAGATTTATGGAATGGTTAAAAGTGCATGAAAATGGCCAATTTACTCACTCTGAGTTCTCAAAAAGGGTTTCTTCACCCCGGGAAGTTAATTAAATACCATTTGGAGGCATTTAATGTTCGAGCAAAAACGGCTGATTTTCGACAAAAGAGATAACACCCCCCCATTACGTCATGCTTCAGAAATGTGGAAAATGGTCCGTTTTCAAATGTTTTATTTTTGAACGTCAGTTCACATTTGTAGGTGGATCATCAGTGTTAGAGCTAAAATTAGCATGTTTAAAGTGATTTTCATGCTTCCAGGGGCTCGGGAAGTTAATTAAATACCATTTGGAGGCATTTAATGTTCGAGCAAAAACGGCTGATTTTCGACAAAAGAGATAACACCCCCCCATTACGTCATGCTTCAGAAATGTGGAAAATGGTCCGTTTTCAAATGTTTTATTTTTGAACGTCAGTTCACATTTGTAGGTGGATCATCAGTGTTAGAGCTAAAATTAGCATGTTTAAAGTGATTTTCATGCTTCCAGGGGCCCAAAACACAAGATTTATGGAATGGTTAAAAGTGCATGAAAATGGCCAATTTACTCACTCTGAGTTCTCAAAAAGGGTTTCTTCACCCCGGGAAGTTAATTAAATACCATTTGGAGGCATTTAATGTTCGAGCAAAAACGGCTGATTTTCGACAAAAGAGATAACACCCCCCCATTACGTCATGCTTCAGAAATGTGGAAAATGGTCCGTTTTCAAATGTTTTATTTTTGAACGTCAGTTCACATTTGTAGGTGGATCATCAGTGTTAGAGCTAAAATTAGCATGTTTAAAGTGATTTTCATGCTTCCAGGGGCTCAGGAAGTTAATTAAATACCATTTGGAGGCATTTAATGTTCGAGCAAAAACGGCTGATTTTCGACAAAAGAGATAACACCCCCCCATTACGTCATGCTTCAGAAATGTGGAAAATGGTCCGTTTTCAAATGTTTTATTTTTGAACGTCAGTTCACATTTGTAGGTGGATCATCAGTGTTAGAGCTAAAATTAGCATGTTTAAAGTGATTTTCATGCTTCCAGGGGCCCAAAACACAAGATTTATGGAATGGTTAAAAGTGCATGAAAATGGCCAATTTACTCACTCTGAGTTCTCAAAAAGGGTTTCTTCACCCCGGGAAGTTAATTAAATACCATTTGGAGGCATTTAATGTTCGAGCAAAAACGGCTGATTTTCGACAAAAGAGATAACACCCCCCCATTACGTCATGCTTCAGAAATGTGGAAAATGGTCCGTTTTCAAATGTTTTATTTTTGAACGTCAGTTCACATTTGTAGGTGGATCATCAGTGTTAGAGCTAAAATTAGCATGTTTAAAGTGATTTTCATGCTTCCAGGGGCTCGGGAAGTTAATTAAATACCATTTGGAGGCATTTAATGTTCGAGCAAAAACGGCTGATTTTCGACAAAAGAGATAACACCCCCCATTACGTAATGCTTCAGAAATGTGGAAAATGGTCCGTTTTCAAATGTTTTATTTTTGAACGTCAGTTCACATTTGTAGGTGGATCATCAGTGTTAGAGCTAAAATTAGCATGTTTAAAGTGATTTTCATGCTTCCAGGGGCCCAAAACACAAGATTTATGGAATGGTTAAAAGTGCATGAAAATGGCCAATTTACTCACTCTGAGTTCTCAAAAAGGGTTTCTTCACCCCGGGAAGTTAATTAAATACCATTTGGAGGCATTTAATGTTCGAGCAAAAACGGCTGATTTTCGACAAAAGAGATAACACCCCCCCATTACGTCATGCTTCAGAAATGTGGAAAATGGTCCGTTTTCAAATGTTTTATTTTTGAACGTCAGTTCACATTTGTAGGTGGATCATCAGTGTTAGAGCTAAAATTAGCATGTTTAAAGTGATTTTCATGCTTCCAGGGGCTCGGGAAGTTAATTAAATACCATTTGGAGGCATTTAATGTTCGAGCAAAAACGGCTGATTTTCGACAAAAGAGATAACACCCCCCCATTACGTCATGCTTCAGAAATGTGGAAAATGGTCCGTTTTCAAATGTTTTATTTTTGAACGTCAGTTCACATTTGTAGGTGGATCATCAGTGTTAGAGCTAAAATTAGCATGTTTAAAGTGATTTTCATGCTTCCAGGGGCCCAAAACACAAGATTTATGGAATGGTTAAAAGTGCATGAAAATGGCCAATTTACTCACTCTGAGTTCTCAAAAAGGGTTTCTTCACCCCGGGAAGTTAATTAAATACCATTTGGAGGCATTTAATGTTCGAGCAAAAACGGCTGATTTTCGACAAAAGAGATAACACCCCCCCATTACGTCATGCTTCAGAAATGTGGAAAATGGTCCGTTTTCAAATGTTTTATTTTTGAACGTCAGTTCACATTTGTAGGTGGATCATCAGTGTTAGAGCTAAAATTAGCATGTTTAAAGTGATTTTCATGCTTCCAGGGGCTCGGGAAGTGAAATAAATACCATTTGGAGGCATTTAATGTTCGAGCAAAAACGGCTGATTTTCGACAAAAGAGATAACACCCCCCCATTACGTCATGCTTCAGAAATGTGGAAAATGGTCCGTTTTCAAATGTTTTATTTTTGAACGTCAGTTCACATTTGTAGGTGGATCATCAGTGTTAGAGCTAAAATTAGCATGTTTAAAGTGATTTTTATGCTTCCAGGGGCTCGGGAAGTGAAATAAATACCATTTGGAGGCATTTAATGTTCGAGCAAAAACGGCTGATTTTCGACAAAAGAGATAACACCCCCCCATTACGTCATGCTTCAGAAATGTGGAAAATGGTCCGTTTTCAAATGTTTTATTTTTGAACGTCAGTTCACATTTGTAGGTGGATCATCAGTGTTAGAGCTAAAATTAGCATGTTTAAAGTGATTTTCATGCTTCCAGGGGCCCAAAACACAAGATTTATGGAATGGTTAAAAGTGCATGAAAATGGCCAATTTACTCACTCTGAGTTCTCAAAAAGGGTTTCTTCACCCCGGGAAGTTAATTAAATACCATTTGGAGGCATTTAATGTTCGAGCAAAAACGGCTGATTTTCGACAAAAGAGATAACACCCCCCCATTACGTCATGCTTCAGAAATGTGGAAAATGGTCCGTTTTCAAATGTTTTATTTTTGAACGTCAGTTCACATTTGTAGGTGGATCATCAGTGTTAGAGCTAAAATTAGCATGTTTAAAGTGATTTTCATGCTTCCAGGGGCTCGGGAAGTTAATTAAATACCATTTGGAGGCATTTAATGTTCGAGCAAAAACGGCTGATTTTCGACAAAAGAGATAACACCCCCCCCATTACGTCATGCTTCAGAAATGTGGAAAATGGTCCGTTTTCAAATGTTTTATTTTTGAACGTCAGTTCACATTTGTAGGTGGATCATCAGTGTTAGAGCTAAAATTAGCATGTTTAAAGTGATTTTCATGCTTCCAGGGGCCCAAAACACAAGATTTATGGAATGGTTAAAAGTGCATGAAAATGGCCAATTTACTCACTCTGAGTTCTCAAAAAGGGTTTCTTCACCCCGGGAAGTTAATTAAATACCATTTGGAGGCATTTAATGTTCGAGCAAAAACGGCTGATTTTCGACAAAAGAGATAACACCCCCCCATTACGTCATGCTTCAGAAATGTGGAAAATGGTCCGTTTTCAAATGTTTTATTTTTGAACGTCAGTTCAATTTGTAGGTGGATCATCAGTGTTAGAGCTAAAATTAGCATGTTTAAAGTGATTTTCATGCTTCCAGGGGCTCAGGAAGTTAATTAAATACCATTTGGAGGCATTTAATGTTCGAGCAAAAACGGCTGATTTTCGACAAAAGAGATAACACCCCCCCATTACGTCATGCTTCAGAAATGTGGAAAATGGTCCGTTTTCAAATGTTTTATTTTTGAACGTCAGTTCACATTTGTAGGTGGATCATCAGTGTTAGAGCTAAAATTAGCATGTTTAAAGTGATTTTCATGCTTCCAGGGGCCCAAAACACAAGATTTATGGAATGGTTAAAAGTGCATGAAAATGGCCAATTTACTCACTCTGAGTTCTCAAAAAGGGTTTCTTCACCCCGGGAAGTTAATTAAATACCATTTGGAGGCATTTAATGTTCGAGCAAAAACGGCTGATTTTCGACAAAAGAGATAACACCCCCCATTACGTCATGCTTCAGAAATGTGGAAAATGGTCCGTTTTCAAATGTTTTATTTTTGAACGTCAGTTCACATTTGTAGGTGGATCATCAGTGTTAGAGCTAAAATTAGCATGTTTAAAGTGATTTTCATGCTTCCAGGGGCTCGGGAAGTTAATTAAATACCATTTGGAGGAGTTTAATGTTCGAGCAAAAACGGCTGATTTTCGACAAAAGAGATAACACCCCCCATTACGTCATGCTTCAGAAATGTGGAAAATGGTCCGTTTTCAAATGTTTTATTTTTGAACGTCAGTTCACATTTGTAGGTGGATCATCAGTGTTAGAGCTAAAATTAGCATGTTTAAAGTGATTTTCATGCTTCCAGGGGCCCAAAACACAAGATTTATGGAATGGTTAAAAGTGCATGAAAATGGCCAATTTACTCACTCTGAGTTCTCAAAAAGGGTTTCTTCACCCCGGGAAGTTAATTAAATACCATTTGGAGGCATTTAATGTTCGAGCAAAAACGGCTGATTTTCGACAAAAGAGATAACACCCCCCCATTACGTCATGCTTCAGAAATGTGGAAAATGGTCCGTTTTCAAATGTTTTATTTTTGAACGTCAGTTCACATTTGTAGGTGGATCATCAGTGTTAGAGCTAAAATTAGCATGTTTAAAGTGATTTTCATGCTTCCAGGGGCTCGGGAAGTTAATTAAATACAATTTGGAGGCATTTAATGTTCGAGCAAAAACGGCTGATTTTCGACAAAAGAGATAACACCCCCCCATTACGTCATGCTTCAGAAATGTGGAAAATGGTCCGTTTTCAAATGTTTTATTTTTGAACGTCAGTTCACATTTGTAGGTGGATCATCAGTGTTAGAGCTAAAATTAGCATGTTTAAAGTGATTTTCATGCTTCCAGGGGCCCAAAACACAAGATTTATGGAATGGTTAAAAGTGCATGAAAATGGCCAATTTACTCACTCTGAGTTCTCAAAAAGGGTTTCTTCACCCCGGGAAGTTAATTAAATACCATTTGGAGGCATTTAATGTTCGAGCAAAAACGGCTGATTTTCGACAAAAGAGATAACACCCCCCCATTACGTCATGCTTCAGAAATGTGGAAAATGGTCCGTTTTCAAATGTTTTATTTTTGAACGTCAGTTCACATTTGTAGGTGGATCATCAGTGTTAGAGCTAAAATTAGCATGTTTAAAGTGATTTTCATGCTTCCAGGGGCTCGGGAAGTGAAATAAATACCATTTGGAGGCATTTAATGTTCGAGCAAAAACGGCTGATTTTCGACAAAAGAGATAACACCCCCCCATTACGTCATGCTTCAGAAATGTGGAAAATGGTCCGTTTTCAAATGTTTTATTTTTGAACGTCAGTTCACATTTGTAGGTGGATCATCAGTGTTAGAGCTAAAATTAGCATGTTTAAAGTGATTTTTATGCTTCCAGGGGCTCGGGAAGTGAAATAAATTCCATTTGGAGGCATTTAATGTTCGAGCAAAAACGGCTGATTTTCGACAAAAGAGATAACACCCCCCCATTACGTCATGCTTCAGAAATGTGGAAAATGGTCCGTTTTCAAATGTTTTATTTTTGAACGTCAGTTCACATTTGTAGGTGGATCATCAGTGTTAGAGCTAAAATTAGCATGTTTAAAGTGATTTTCATGCTTCCAGGGGCCCAAAACACAAGATTTATGGAATGGTTAAAAGTGCATGAAAATGGCCAATTTACTCACTCTGAGTTCTCAAAAAGGGTTTCTTCACCCCGGGAAGTTAATTAAATACCATTTGGAGGCATTTAATGTTCGAGCAAAAACGGCTGATTTTCGACAAAAGAGATAACACCCCCCCATTACGTCATGCTTCAGAAATGTGGAAAATGGTCCGTTTTCAAATGTTTTATTTTTGAACGTCAGTTCACATTTGTAGGTGGATCATCAGTGTTAGAGCTAAAATTAGCATGTTTAAAGTGATTTTCATGCTTCCAGGGGCTCGGGAAGTTAATTAAATACCATTTGGAGGCATTTAATGTTCGAGCAAAAACGGCTGATTTTCGACAAAAGAGATAACACCCCCCCATTACGTCATGCTTCAGAAATGTGGAAAATGGTCCGTTTTCAAATGTTTTATTTTTGAACGTCAGTTCACATTTGTAGGTGGATCATCAGTGTTAGAGCTAAAATTAGCATGTTTAAAGTGATTTTCATGCTTCCAGGGGCCCAAAACACAAGATTTATGGAATGGTTAAAAGTGCATGAAAATGGCCAATTTACTCACTCTGAGTTCTCAAAAAGGGTTTCTTCACCCCGGGAAGTTAATTAAATACCATTTGGAGGCATTTAATGTTCGAGCAAAAACGGCTGATTTTCGACAAAAGAGATAACACCCCCCCATTACGTCATGCTTCAGAAATGTGGAAAATGGTCCGTTTTCAAATGTTTTATTTTTGAACGTCAGTTCACATTTGTAGGTGGATCATCAGTGTTAGAGCTAAAATTAGCATGTTTAAAGTGATTTTCATGCTTCCAGGGGCCCAAAACACAAGATTTATGGAATGGTTAAAAGTGCATGAAAATGGCCAATTTACTCACTCTGAGTTCTCAAAAAGGGTTTCTTCACCCCGGGAAGTTAATTAAATACCATTTGGAGGCATTTAATGTTCGAGCAAAAACGGCTGATTTTCGACAAAAGAGATAACACCCCCCCATTACGTCATGCTTCAGAAATGTGGAAAATGGTCCGTTTTCAAATGTTTTATTTTTGAACGTCAGTTCACATTTGTAGGTGGATCATCAGTGTTAGAGCTAAAATTAGCATGTTTAAAGTGATTTTCATGCTTCCAGGGGCTCGGGAAGTTAATTAAATACCATTTGGAGGCATTTAATGTTCGAGCAAAAACGGCTGATTTTCGACAAAAGAGATAACACCCCCCATTACGTCATGCTTCAGAAATGTGGAAAATGGTCCGTTTTCAAATGTTTTATTTTTGAACGTCAGTTCACATTTGTAGGTGGATCATCAGTGTTAGAGCTAAAATTAGCATGTTTAAAGTGATTTTCATGCTTCCAGGGGCCCAAAACACAAGATTTATGGAATGGTTAAAAGTGCATGAAAATGGCCAATTTACTCACTCTGAGTTCTCAAAAAGGGTTTCTTCACCCCGGGAAGTTAATTAAATACCATTTGGAGGCATTTAATGTTCGAGCAAAAACGGCTGATTTTCGACAAAAGAGATAACACCCCCCCATTACGTCATGCTTCAGAAATGTGGAAAATGGTCCGTTTTCAAATGTTTTATTTTTGAACGTCAGTTCACATTTGTAGGTGGATCATCAGTGTTAGAGCTAAAATTAGCATGTTTAAAGTGATTTTCATGCTTCCAGGGGCTCGGGAAGTTAATTAAATACCATTTGGAGGCATTTAATGTTCGAGCAAAAACGGCTGATTTTCGACAAAAGAGATAACACCCCCCATTACGTCATGCTTCAGAAATGTGGAAAATGGTCCGTTTTCAAATGTTTTATTTTTGAACGTCAGTTCACATTTGTAGGTGGATCATCAGTGTTAGAGCTAAAATTAGCATGTTTAAAGTGATTTTCATGCTTCCAGGGGCCCAAAACACAAGATTTATGGAATGGTTAAAAGTGCATGAAAATGGCCAATTTACTCACTCTGAGTTCTCAAAAAGGGTTTCTTCACCCCGGGAAGTTAATTAAATACCATTTGGAGGCATTTAATGTTCGAGCAAAAACGGCTGATTTTCGACAAAAGAGATAACACCCCCCCATTACGTCATGCTTCAGAAATGTGGAAAATGGTCCGTTTTCAAATGTTTTATTTTTGAACGTCAGTTCACATTTGTAGGTGGATCATCAGTGTTAGAGCTAAAATTAGCATGTTTAAAGTGATTTTCATGCTTCCAGGGGCTCGGGAAGTGAAATAAATACCATTTGGAGGCATTTAATGTTCGAGCAAAAACGGCTGATTTTCGACAAAAGAGATAACACCCCCCCATTACGTCATGCTTCAGAAATGTGGAAAATGGTCCGTTTTCAAATGTTTTATTTTTGAACGTCAGTTCACATTTGTAGGTGGATCATCAGTGTTAGAGCTAAAATTAGCATGTTTAAAGTGATTTTTATGCTTCCAGGGGCTCGGGAAGTGAAATAAATACCATTTGGAGGCATTTAATGTTCGAGCAAAAACGGCTGATTTTCGACAAAAGAGATAACACCCCCCCATTACGTCATGCTTCAGAAATGTGGAAAATGGTCCGTTTTCAAATGTTTTATTTTTGAACGTCAGTTCACATTTGTAGGTGGATCATCAGTGTTAGAGCTAAAATTAGCATGTTTAAAGTGATTTTCATGCTTCCAGGGGCCCAAAACACAAGATTTATGGAATGGTTAAAAGTGCATGAAAATGGCCAATTTACTCACTCTGAGTTCTCAAAAAGGGTTTCTTCACCCCGGGAAGTTAATTAAATACCATTTGGAGGCATTTACTGTTCGAGCAAAAACGGCTGATTTTCGACAAAAGAGATAACACCCCCCCATTACGTCATGCTTCAGAAATGTGGAAAATGGTCCGTTTTCAAATGTTTTATTTTTGAACGTCAGTTCACATTTGTAGGTGGATCATCAGTGTTAGAGCTAAAATTAGCATGTTTAAAGTGATTTTCATGCTTCCAGGGGCTCGGGAAGTTAATTAAATACCATTTGGAGGCATTTAATGTTCGAGCAAAAACGGCTGATTTTCGACAAAAGAGATAACACCCCCCCATTACGTCATGCTTCAGAAATGTGGAAAATGGTCCGTTTTCAAATGTTTTATTTTTGAACGTCAGTTCACATTTGTAGGTGGATCATCAGTGTTAGAGCTAAAATTAGCATGTTTAAAGTGATTTTCATGCTTCCAGGGGCCCAAAACACAAGATTTATGGAATGGTTAAAAGTGCATGAAAATGGCCAATTTACTCACTCTGAGTTCTCAAAAAGGGTTTCTTCACCCCGGGAAGTTAATTAAATACCATTTGGAGGCATTTAATGTTCGAGCAAAAACGGCTGATTTTCGACAAAAGAGATAACACCCCCCCATTACGTCATGCTTCAGAAATGTGGAAAATGGTCCGTTTTCAAATGTTTTATTTTTGAACGTCAGTTCACATTTGTAGGTGGATCATCAGTGTTAGAGCTAAAATTAGCATGTTTAAAGTGATTTTCATGCTTCCAGGGGCTCAGGAAGTTAATTAAATACCATTTGGAGGCATTTAATGTTCGAGCAAAAACGGCTGATTTTCGACAAAAGAGATAACATCCCCCCATTACGTCATGCTTCAGAAATGTGGAAAATGGTCCGTTTTCAAATGTTTTATTTTTGAACGTCAGTTCACATTTGTAGGTGGATCATCAGTGTTAGAGCTAAAATTAGCATGTTTAAAGTGATTTTCATGCTTCCAGGGGCCCAAAACACAAGATTTATGGAATGGTTAAAAGTGCATGAAAATGGCCAATTTACTCACTCTGAGTTCTCAAAAAGGGTTTCTTCACCCCGGGAAGTTAATTAAATACCATTTGGAGGCATTTAATGTTCGAGCAAAAACGGCTGATTTTCGACAAAAGAGATAACACCCCCCCATTACGTCATGCTTCAGAAATGTGGAAAATGGTCCGTTTTCAAATGTTTTATTTTTGAACGTCAGTTCACATTTGTAGGTGGATCATCAGTGTTAGAGCTAAAATTAGCATGTTTAAAGTGATTTTCATGCTTCCAGGGGCTCGGGAAGTTAATTAAATACCATTTGGAGGCATTTAATGTTCGAGCAAAAACGGCTGATTTTCGACAAAAGAGATAACACCCCCCATTACGTCATGCTTCAGAAATGTGGAAAATGGTCCGTTTTCAAATGTTTTATTTTTGAACGTCAGTTCACATTTGTAGGTGGATCATCAGTGTTAGAGCTAAAATTAGCATGTTTAAAGTGATTTTCATGCTTCCAGGGGCCCAAAACACAAGATTTATGGAATGGTTAAAAGTGCATGAAAATGGCCAATTTACTCACTCTGAGTTCTCAAAAAGGGTTTCTTCACCCCGGGAAGTTAATTAAATACCATTTGGAGGCATTTAATGTTCGAGCAAAAACGGCTGATTTTCGACAAAAGAGATAACACCCCCCCATTACGTCATGCTTCAGAAATGTGGAAAATGGTCCGTTTTCAAATGTTTTATTTTTGAACGTCAGTTCACATTTGTAGGTGGATCATCAGTGTTAGAGCTAAAATTAGCATGTTTAAAGTGATTTTCATGCTTCCAGGGGCTCGGGAAGGTAATTAAATACCATTTGGAGGCATTTAATGTTCGAGCAAAAACGGCTGATTTTCGACAAAAGAGATAACACCCCCCATTACGTCATGCTTCAGAAATGTGGAAAATGGTCCGTTTTCAAATGTTTTATTTTTGAACGTCAGTTCACATTTGTAGGTGGATCATCAGTGTTAGAGCTAAAATTAGCATGTTTAAAGTGATTTTCATGCTTCCAGGGGCTCGGGAAGTTAATTAAATACCATTTGGAGGCATTTAATGTTCGAGCAAAAACGGCTGATTTTCGACAAAAGAGATAACACCCCCCCCCCATTACGTCATGCTTCAGAAATGTGGAAAATGGTCCGTTTTCAAATGTTTTATTTTTGAACGTCAGTTCACATTTGTAGGTGGATCATCAGTGTTAGAGCTAAAATTAGCATGTTTAAAGTGATTTTCATGCTTCCAGGGGCCCAAAACACAAGATTTATGGAATGGTTAAAAGTGCATGAAAATGGCCAATTTACTCACTCTGAGTTCTCAAAAAGGGTTTCTTCACCCCGGGAAGTTAATTAAATACCATTTGGAGGCATTTAATGTTCGAGCAAAAACGGCTGATTTTCGACAAAAGAGATAACACCCCCCCATTACGTCATGCTTCAGAAATGTGGAAAATGGTCCGTTTTCAAATGTTTTATTTTTGAACGTCAGTTCACATTTGTAGGTGGATCATCAGTGTTAGAGCTAAAATTAGCATGTTTAAAGTGATTTTCATGCTTCCAGGGGCTCGGGAAGTGAAATAAATACCATTTGGAGGCATTTAATGTTCGAGCAAAAACGGCTGATTTTCGACAAAAGAGATAACACCCCCCCATTACGTCATGCTTCAGAAATGTGGAAAATGGTCCGTTTTCAAATGTTTTATTTTTGAACGTCAGTTCACATTTGTAGGTGGATCATCAGTGTTAGAGCTAAAATTAGCATGTTTAAAGTGATTTTTATGCTTCCAGGGGCTCGGGAAGTGAAATAAATACCATTTGGAGGCATTTAATGTTCGAGCAAAAACGGCTGATTTTCGACAAAAGAGATAACACCCCCCCATTACGTCATGCTTCAGAAATGTGGAAAATGGTCCGTTTTCAAATGTTTTATTTTTGAACGTCAGTTCACATTTGTAGGTGGATCATCAGTGTTAGAGCTAAAATTAGCATGTTTAAAGTGATTTTCATGCTTCCAGGGGCCCAAAACACAAGATTTATGGAATGGTTAAAAGTGCATGAAAATGGCCAATTTACTCACTCTGAGTTCTCAAAAAGGGTTTCTTCACCCCGGGAAGTTAATTAAATACCATTTGGAGGCATTTAATGTTCGAGCAAAAACGGCTGATTTTCGACAAAAGAGATAACACCCCCCCATTACGTCATGCTTCAGAAATGTGGAAAATGGTCCGTTTTCAAATGTTTTATTTTTGAACGTCAGTTCACATTTGTAGGTGGATCATCAGTGTTAGAGCTAAAATTAGCATGTTTAAAGTGATGTTCATGCTTCCAGGGGCTCGGGAAGTTAATTAAATACCATTTGGAGGCATTTAATGTTCGAGCAAAAACGGCTGATTTTCGACAAAAGAGATAACACCCCCCCATTACGTCATGCTTCAGAAATGTGGAAAATGGTCCGTTTTCAAATGTTTTATTTTTGAACGTCAGTTCACATTTGTAGGTGGATCATCAGTGTTAGAGCTAAAATTAGCATGTTTAAAGTGATTTTCATGCTTCCAGGGGCCCAAAACACAAGATTTATGGAATGGTTAAAAGTGCATGAAAATGGCCAATTTACTCACTCTGAGTTCTCAAAAAGGGTTTCTTCACCCCGGGAAGTTAATTAAATACCATTTGGAGGCATTTAATGTTCGAGCAAAAACGGCTGATTTTCGACAAAAGAGATAACACCCCCCCATTACGTCATGCTTCAGAAATGTGGAAAATGGTCCGTTTTCAAATGTTTTATTTTTGAACGTCAGTTCACATTTGTAGGTGGATCATCAGTGTTAGAGCTAAAATTAGCATGTTTAAAGTGATTTTCATGCTTCCAGGGGCTCAGGAAGTTAATTAAATACCATTTGGAGGCATTTAATGTTCGAGCAAAAACGGCTGATTTTCGACAAAAGAGATAACACCCCCCCATTACGTCATGCTTCAGAAATGTGGAAAATGGTCCGTTTTCAAATGTTTTATTTTTGAACGTCAGTTCACATTTGTAGGTGGATCATCAGTGTTAGAGCTAAAATTAGCATGTTTAAAGTGATTTTCATGCTTCCAGGGGCCCAAAACACAAGATTTATGGAATGGTTAAAAGTGCATGAAAATGGCCAATTTACTCACTCTGAGTTCTCAAAAAGGGTTTCTTCACCCCGGGAAGTTAATTAAATACCATTTGGAGGCATTTAATGTTCGAGCAAAAACGGCTGATTTTCGACAAAAGAGATAACACCCCCCCATTACGTCATGCTTCAGAAATGTGGAAAATGGTCCGTTTTCAAATGTTTTATTTTTGAACGTCAGTTCACATTTGTAGGTGGATCATCAGTGTTAGAGCTAAAATTAGCATGTTTAAAGTGATTTTCATGCTTCCAGGGGCTCGGGAAGTTAATTAAATACCATTTGGAGGCATTTAATGTTCGAGCAAAAACGGCTGATTTTCGACAAAAGAGATAACACCCCCCATTACGTCATGCTTCAGAAATGTGGAAAATGGTCCGTTTTCAAATGTTTTATTTTTGAACGTCAGTTCACATTTGTAGGTGGATCATCAGTGTTAGAGCTAAAATTAGCATGTTTAAAGTGATTTTCATGCTTCCAGGGGCCCAAAACACAAGATTTATGGAATGGTTAAAAGTGCATGAAAATGGCCAATTTACTCACTCTGAGTTCTCAAAAAGGGTTTCTTCACCCCGGGAAGTTAATTAAATACCATTTGGAGGCATTTAATGTTCGAGCAAAAACGGCTGATTTTCGACAAAAGAGATAACACCCCCCCATTACGTCATGCTTCAGAAATGTGGAAAATGGTCCGTTTTCAAATGTTTTATTTTTGAACGTCAGTTCACATTTGTAGGTGGATCATCAGTGTTAGAGCTAAAATTAGCATGTTTAAAGTGATTTTCATGCTTCCAGGGGCTCGGGAAGTTAATTAAATACCATTTGGAGGCATTTAATGTTCGAGCAAAAACGGCTGATTTTCGACAAAAGAGATAACACCCCCCCATTACGTCATGCTTCAGAAATGTGGAAAATGGTCCGTTTTCAAATGTTTTATTTTTGAACGTCAGTTCACATTTGTAGGTGGATCATCAGTGTTAGAGCTAAAATTAGCATGTTTAAAGTGATTTTCATGCTTCCAGGGGCCCAAAACACAAGATTTATGGAATGGTTAAAAGTGCATGAAAATGGCCAATTTACTCACTCTGAGTTCTCAAAAAGGGTTTCTTCACCCCGGGAAGTTAATTAAATACCATTTGGAGGCATTTAATGTTCGAGCAAAAACGGCTGATTTTCGACAAAAGAGATAACACCCCCCCATTACGTCATGCTTCAGAAATGTGGAAAATGGTCCGTTTTCAAATGTTTTATTTTTGAACGTCAGTTCACATTTGTAGGTGGATCATCAGTGTTAGAGCTAAAATTAGCATGTTTAAAGTGATTTTCATGCTTCCAGGGGCTCGGGAAGTGAAATAAATACCATTTGGAGGCATTTAATGTTCGAGCAAAAACGGCTGATTTTCGACAAAAGAGATAACACCCCCCCATTACGTCATGCTTCAGAAATGTGGAAAATGGTCCGTTTTCAAATGTTTTATTTTTGAACGTCAGTTCACATTTGTAGGTGGATCATCAGTGTTAGAGCTAAAATTAGCATGTTTAAAGTGATTTTTATGCTTCCAGGGGCTCGGGAAGTGAAATAAATACCATTTGGAGGCATTTAATGTTCGAGCAAAAACGGCTGATTTTCGACAAAAGAGATAACACCCCCCCATTACGTCATGCTTCAGAAATGTGGAAAATGGTCCGTTTTCAAATGTTTTATTTTTGAACGTCAGTTCACATTTGTAGGTGGATCATCAGTGTTAGAGCTAAAATTAGCATGTTTAAAGTGATTTTCATGCTTCCAGGGGCCCAAAACACAAGATTTATGGAATGGTTAAAAGTGCATGAAAATGGCCAATTTACTCACTCTGAGTTCTCAAAAAGGGTTTCTTCACCCCGGGAAGTTAATTAAATACCATTTGGAGGCATTTAATGTTCGAGCAAAAACGGCTGATTTTCGACAAAAGAGATAACACCCCCCCATTACGTCATGCTTCAGAAATGTGGAAAATGGTCCGTTTTCAAATGTTTTATTTTTGAACGTCAGTTCACATTTGTAGGTGGATCATCAGTGTTAGAGCTAAAATTAGCATGTTTAAAGTGATTTTCATGCTTCCAGGGGCTCGGGAAGTTAATTAAATACCATTTGGAGGCATTTAATGTTCGAGCAAAAACGGCTGATTTTCGACAAAAGAGATAACACCCCCCCATTACGTCATGCTTCAGAAATGTGGAAAATGGTCCGTTTTCAAATGTTTTCTTTTTGAACGTCAGTTCACATTTGTAGGTGGATCATCAGTGTTAGAGCTAAAATTAGCATGTTTAAAGTGATTTTCATGCTTCCAGGGGCCCAAAACACAAGATTTATGGAATGGTTAAAAGTGCATGAAAATGGCCAATTTACTCACTCTGAGTTCTCAAAAAGGGTTTCTTCACCCCGGGAAGTTAATTAAATACCATTTGGAGGCATTTAATGTTCGAGCAAAAACGGCTGATTTTCGACAAAAGAGATAACACCCCCCCATTACGTCATGCTTCAGAAATGTGGAAAATGGTCCGTTTTCAAATGTTTTATTTTTGAACGTCAGTTCACATTTGTAGGTGGATCATCAGTGTTAGAGCTAAAATTAGCATGTTTAAAGTGATTTTCATGCTTCCAGGGGCTCAGGAAGTTAATTAAATACCATTTGGAGGCATTTAATGTTCGAGCAAAAACGGCTGATTTTCGACAAAAGAGATAACACCCCCCCATTACGTCATGCTTCAGAAATGTGGAAAATGGTCCGTTTTCAAATGTTTTATTTTTGAACGTCAGTTCACATTTGTAGGTGGATCATCAGTGTTAGAGCTAAAATTAGCATGTTTAAAGTGATTTTCATGCTTCCAGGGGCCCAAAACACAAGATTTATGGAATGGTTAAAAGTGCATGAAAATGGCCAATTTACTCACTCTGAGTTCTCAAAAAGGGTTTCTTCACCCCGGGAAGTTAATTAAATACCATTTGGAGGCATTTAATGTTCGAGCAAAAATGGCTGATTTTCGACAAAAGAGATAACACCCCCCCATTACGTCATGCTTCAGAAATGTGGAAAATGGTCCGTTTTCAAATGTTTTATTTTTGAACGTCAGTTCACATTTGTAGGTGGATCATCAGTGTTAGAGCTAAAATTAGCATGTTTAAAGTGATTTTCATGCTTCCAGGGGCTCGGGAAGTTAATTAAATACCATTTGGAGGCATTTAATGTTCGAGCAAAAACGGCTGATTTTCGACAAAAGAGATAACACCCCCCCATTACGTCATGCTTCAGAAATGTGGAAAATGGTCCGTTTTCAAATGTTTTATTTTTGAACGTCAGTTCACATTTGTAGGTGGATCATCAGTGTTAGAGCTAAAATTAGCATGTTTAAAGTGATTTTCATGCTTCCAGGGGCCCAAAACACAAGATTTATGGAATGGTTAAAAGGTGCATGAAAATGGCCAATTTACTCACTCTGAGTTCTCAAAAAGGGTTTCTTCACCCCGGGAAGTTAATTAAATACCATTTGGAGGCATTTAATGTTCGAGCAAAAACGGCTGATTTTCGACAAAAGAGATAACACCCCCCCATTACGTCATGCTTCAGAAATGTGGAAAATGGTCCGTTTTCAAATGTTTTATTTTTGAACGTCAGTTCACATTTGTAGGTGGATCATCAGTGTTAG
The DNA here is from genome assembly GCF_964263255.1 of Lissotriton vulgaris. Taxonomy (NCBI): domain Eukaryota; kingdom Metazoa; phylum Chordata; class Amphibia; order Caudata; family Salamandridae; genus Lissotriton; species Lissotriton vulgaris. The sequence continues at coordinate 270,854 of NW_028252525.1, forward strand.
AGCTAAAATTAGCATGTTTAAAGTGATTTTCATGCTTCCAGGGGCTCGGGAAGTTAATTAAATACCATTTGGAGGCATTTAATGTTCGAGCAAAAACGGCTGATTTTCGACAAAAGAGATAACACCCCCCATTACGTCATGCTTCAGAAATGTGGAAAATGGTCCGTTTTCAAATGTTTTATTTTTGAACGTCAGTTCACATTTGTAGGTGGATCATCAGTGTTAGAGCTAAAATTAGCATGTTTAAAGTGATTTTCATGCTTCCAGGGGCCCAAAACACAAGATTTATGGAATGGTTAAAAGTGCATGAAAATGGCCAATTTACTCACTCTGAGTTCTCAAAAAGGGTTTCTTCACCCCGGGAAGTTAATTAAATACCATTTGGAGGCATTTAATGTTCGAGCAAAAACGGCTGATTTTCGACAAAAGAGATAACACCCCCCCATTACGTCATGCTTCAGAAATGTGGAAAATGGTCCGTTTTCAAATGTTTTATTTTTGAACGTCAGTTCACATTTGTAGGTGGATCATCAGTGTTAGAGCTAAAATTAGCATGTTTAAAGTGATTTTCATGCTTCCAGGGGCTCGGGAAGTTAATTAAATACCATTTGGAGGCATTTAATGTTCGAGCAAAAACGGCTGATTTTCGACAAAAGAGATAACACCCCCCCATTACGTCATGCTTCAGAAATGTGGAAAATGGTCCGTTTTCAAATGTTTTATTTTTGAACGTCAGTTCACATTTGTAGGTGGATCATCAGTGTTAGAGCTAAAATTAGCATGTTTAAAGTGATTTTCATGCTTCCAGGGGCCCAAAACACAAGATTTATGGAATGGTTAAAAGTGCATGAAAATGGCCAATTTACTCACTCTGAGTTCTCAAAAAGGGTTTCTTCACCCCGGGAAGTTAATTAAATACCATTTGGAGGCATTTAATGTTCGAGCAAAAACGGCTGATTTTCGACAAAAGAGATAACACCCCCCCATTACGTCATGCTTCAGAAATGTGGAAAATGGTCCGTTTTCAAATGTTTTATTTTTGAACGTCAGTTCACATTTGTAGGTGGATCATCAGTGTTAGAGCTAAAATTAGCATGTTTAAAGTGATTTTCATGCTTCCAGGGGCTCGGGAAGTGAAATAAATACCATTTGGAGGCATTTAATGTTCGAGCAAAAACGGCTGATTTTCGACAAAAGAGATAACACCCCCCCATTACGTCATGCTTCAGAAATGTGGAAAATGGTCCGTTTTCAAATGTTTTATTTTTGAACGTCAGTTCACATTTGTAGGTGGATCATCAGTGTTAGAGCTAAAATTAGCATGTTTAAAGTGATTTTCATGCTTCCAGGGGCCCAAAACACAAGATTTATGGAATGGTTAAAAGGTGCATGAAAATGGCCAATTTACTCACTCTTAGTTCTCAAAAAGGGTTTCTTCACCCCGGGAAGTTAATTAAATACCATTTGGAGGCATTTAATGTTCGAGCAAAAACGGCTGATTTTCGACAAAAGAGATAACACCCCCCCATTACGTCATGCTTCAGAAATGTGGAAAATGGTCCGTTTTCAAATGTTTTATTTTTGAACGTCAGTTCACATTTGTAGGTGGATCATCAGTGTTAGAGCTAAAATTAGCATGTTTAAAGTGATTTTCATGCTTCCAGGGGCTCGGGAAGTTAATTAAATACCATTTGGAGGCATTTAATGTTCGAGCAAAAACGGCTGATTTTCGACAAAAGAGATAACACCCCCCATTACGTCATGCTTCAGAAATGTGGAAAATGGTCCGTTTTCAAATGTTTTATTTTTGAACGTCAGTTCACATTTGTAGGTGGATCATCAGTGTTAGAGCTAAAATTAGCATGTTTAAAGTGATTTTCATGCTTCCAGGGGCCCAAAACACAAGATTTATGGAATGGTTAAAAGTGCATGAAAATGGCCAATTTACTCACTCTGAGTTCTCAAAAAGGGTTTCTTCACCCCGGGAAGTTAATTAAATACCATTTGGAGGCATTTAATGTTCGAGCAAAAACGGCTGATTTTCGACAAAAGAGATAACACCCCCCCATTACGTCATGCTTCAGAAATGTGGAAAATGGTCCGTTTTCAAATGTTTTATTTTTGAACGTCAGTTCACATTTGTAGGTGGATCATCAGTGTTAGAGCTAAAATTAGCATGTTTAAAGTGATTTTCATGCTTCCAGGGGCTCGGGAAGTTAATTAAATACCATTTGGAGGCATTTAATGTTCGAGCAAAAACGGCTGATTTTCGACAAAAGAGATAACACCCCCCCATTACGTCATGCTTCAGAAATGTGGAAAATGGTCCGTTTTCAAATGTTTTATTTTTGAACGTCAGTTCACATTTGTAGGTGGATCATCAGTGTTAGAGCTAAAATTAGCATGTTTAAAGTGATTTTCATGCTTCCAGGGGCCCAAAACACAAGATTTATGGAATGGTTAAAAGTGCATGAAAATGGCCAATTTACTCACTCTGAGTTCTCAAAAAGGGTTTCTTCACCCCGGGAAGTTAATTAAATACCATTTGGAGGCATTTAATGTTCGAGCAAAAACGGCTGATTTTCGACAAAAGAGATAACACCCCCCCATTACGTCATGCTTCAGAAATGTGGAAAATGGTCCGTTTTCAAATGTTTTATTTTTGAACGTCAGTTCACATTTGTAGGTGGATCATCAGTGTTAGAGCTAAAATTAGCATGTTTAAAGTGATTTTCATGCTTCCAGGGGCTCGGGAAGTGAAATAAATACCATTTGGAGGCATTTAATGTTCGAGCAAAAACGGCTGATTTTCGACAAAAGAGATAACACCCCCCCATTACGTCATGCTTCAGAAATGTGGAAAATGGTCCGTTTTCAAATGTTTTATTTTTGAACGTCAGTTCACATTTGTAGGTGGATCATCAGTGTTAGAGCTAAAATTAGCATGTTTAAAGTGATTTTTATGCTTCCAGGGGCTCGTGAAGTGAAATAAATACCATTTGGAGGCATTTAATGTTCGAGCAAAAACGGCTGATTTTCGACAAAAGAGATAACACCCCCCCATTACGTCATGCTTCAGAAATGTGGAAAATGGTCCGTTTTCAAATGTTTTATTTTTGAACGTCAGTTCACATTTGTAGATGGATCATCAGTGTTAGAGCTAAAATTAGCATGTTTAAAGTGATTTTCATGCTTCCAGGGGCCCAAAACACAAGATTTATGGAATGGTTAAAAGTGCATAAAAATGGCCAATTTACTCACTCTGAGTTCTCAAAAAGGGTTTCTTCACCCCGGGAAGTTAATTAAATACCATTTGGAGGCATTTAATGTTCGAGCAAAAACGGCTGATTTTCGACAAAAGAGATAACACCCCCCCATTACGTCATGCTTCAGAAATGTGGAAAATGGTCCGTTTTCAAATGTTTTATTTTTGAACGTCAGTTCACATTTGTAGGTGGATCATCAGTGTTAGAGCTAAAATTAGCATGTTTAAAGTGATTTTCATGCTTCCAGGGGCTCGGGAAGTTAATTAAATACCATTTGGAGGCATTTAATGTTCGAGCAAAAACGGCTGATTTTCGACAAAAGAGATAACACCCCCCCATTACGTCATGCTTCAGAAATGTGGAAAATGGTCCGTTTTCAAATGTTTTATTTTTGAATGTCAGTTCACATTTGTAGGTGGATCATCAGTGTTAGAGCTAAAATTAGCATGTTTAAAGTGATTTTCATGCTTCCAGGGGCCCAAAACACAAGATTTATGGAATGGTTAAAAGTGCATGAAAATGGCCAATTTACTCACTCTGAGTTCTCAAAAAGGGTTTCTTCACCCCGGGAAGTTAATTAAATACCATTTGGAGGCATTTAATGTTCGAGCAAAAACGGCTGATTTTCGACAAAAGAGATAACACCCCCCCATTACGTCATGCTTCAGAAATGTGGAAAATGGTCCGTTTTCAAATGTTTTATTTTTGAACGTCAGTTCACATTTGTAGGTGGATCATCAGTGTTAGAGCTAAAATTAGCATGTTTAAAGTGATTTTCATGCTTCCAGGGGCTCGGGAAGTTAATTAAATACCATTTGGAGGCATTTAATGTTCGAGCAAAAACGGCTGATTTTCGACAAAAGAGATAACACCCCCCCATTACGTCATGCTTCAGAAATGTGGAAAATGGTCCGTTTTCAAATGTTTTATTTTTGAACGTCAGTTCACATTTGTAGGTGGATCATCAGTGTTAGAGCTAAAATTAGCATGTTTAAAGTGATTTTCATGCTTCCAGGGGCCCAAAACACAAGATTTATGGAATGGTTAAAAGTGCATGAAAATGGCCAATTTACTCACTCTGAGTTCTCAAAAAGGGTTTCTTCACCCCGGGAAGTTAATTAAATACCATTTGGAGGCATTTAATGTTCGAGCAAAAACGGCTGATTTTCGACAAAAGAGATAACACCCCCCCATTACGTCATGCTTCAGAAATGTGGAAAATGGTCCGTTTTCAAATGTTTTATTTTTGAACGTCAGTTCACATTTGTAGGTGGATCATCAGTGTTAGAGCTAAAATTAGCATGTTTAAAGTGATTTTCATGCTTCCAGGGGCTCGGGAAGTTAATTAAATACCATTTGGAGGCATTTAATGTTCGAGCAAAAACGGCTGATTTTCGACAAAAGAGATAACACCCCCCATTACGTCATGCTTCAGAAATGTGGAAAATGGTCCGTTTTCAAATGTTTTATTTTTGAACGTCAGTTCACATTTGTAGGTGGATCATCAGTGTTAGAGCTAAAATTAGCATGTTTAAAGTGATTTTCATGCTTCCAGGGGCCCAAAACACAAGATTTATGGAATGGTTAAAAGTGCATGAAAATGGCCAATTTACTCACTCTGAGTTCTCAAAAAGGGTTTCTTCACCCCGGGAAGTTAATTAAATACCATTTGGAGGCATTTAATGTTCGAGCAAAAACGGCTGATTTTCGACAAAAGAGATAACACCCCCCCATTACGTCATGCTTCAGAAATGTGGAAAATGGTCCGTTTTCAAATGTTTTATTTTTGAACGTCAGTTCACATTTGTAGGTGGATCATCAGTGTTAGAGCTAAAATTAGCATGTTTAAAGTGATTTTCATGCTTCCAGGGGCTCGGGAAGTTAATTAAATACCATTTGGAGGCATTTAATGTTCGAGCAAAAACGGCTGATTTTCGACAAAAGAGATAACACCCCCCCATTACGTCATGCTTCAGAAATGTGGAAAATGGTCCGTTTTCAAATGTTTTATTTTTGAACGTCAGTTCACATTTGTAGGTGGATCATCAGTGTTAGAGCTAAAATTAGCATGTTTAAAGTGATTTTCATGCTTCCAGGGGCCCAAAACACAAGATTTATGGAATGGTTAAAAGTGCATGAAAATGGCCAATTTACTCACTCTGAGTTCTCAAAAAGGGTTTCTTCACCCCGGGAAGTTAATTAAATACCATTTGGAGGCATTTAATGTTCGAGCAAAAACGGCTGATTTTCGACAAAAGAGATAACACCCCCCCATTACGTCATGCTTCAGAAATGTGGAAAATGGTCCGTTTTCAAATGTTTTATTTTTGAACGTCAGTTCACATTTGTAGGTGGATCATCAGTGTTAGAGCTAAAATTAGGATGTTTAAAGTGATTTTCATGCTTCCAGGGGCTCGGGAAGTGAAATAAATACCATTTGGAGGCATTTAATGTTCGAGCAAAAACAGCTGATTTTCGACAAAAGAGATAACACCCCCCCATTACGTCATGCTTCAGAAATGTGGAAAATGGTCCGTTTTCAAATGTTTTATTTTTGAACGTCAGTTCACATTTGTAGGTGGATCATCAGTGTTAGAGCTAAAATTAGCATGTTTAAAGTGATTTTTATGCTTCCAGGGGCTCGGGAAGTGAAATAAATACCGTTTGGAGGCATTTAATGTTCGTGCAAAAACGGCTGATTTTCGACAGCAGAGATAACACCCCCCCATTACGTCATGCTTCAGAAATGTGGAAAATGGTCCGTTTTCAAATGTTTTATTTTTGAACGTCTGTTCACATTTGTAGGTGGATCATCAGTGTTAGAGCTAAAATTAGCATGTTTAAAGTGATTTTCATGCTTCCAGGGGCCCAAAACACAAGATTTATGGAATGGTTAAAAGTGCATGAAAATGGCCAATTTACTCACTCTGAGTTCTCAAAAAGGGTTTCTTCACCCCGGGAAGTTAATTAAATACCATTTGGAGGCATTTAATGTCCGAGCAAAAACGGCTGATTTTCGACAAAAGAGATAACACCCCCCCATTACGTCATGCTTCAGAAATGTGGAAAATGGTCCGTTTTCAAATGTTTTATTTTTGAACGTCAGTTCACATTTGTAGGTGGATCATCAGTGTTAGAGCTAAAATTAGCATGTTTAAAGTGATTTTTATGCTTCCAGGGGCTCGGGAAGTGAAATAAATACCATTTGGAGGCATTTAATGTTCGAGCAAAAACGGCTGATTTTCGACAAAAGAGATAACACCCCCCCATTACGTCATGCTTCAGAAATGTGGAAAATGGTCCGTTTTCAAATGTTTTATTTTTGAACGTCAGTTCACATTTGTAGGTGGATCATCAGTGTTAGAGCTAAAATTAGCATGTTTAAAGTGATTTTCATGCTTCCAGGGGCCCAAAACACAAGATTTATGGAATGGTTAAAAGTGCATGAAAATGGCCAATTTACTCACTCTGAGTTCTCAAAAAGGGTTTCTTCACCCCGGGAAGTTAATTAAATACCATTTGGAGGCATTTAATGTTCGAGCAAAAACGGCTGATTTTCGACAAAAGAGATAACACCCCCCCATTACGTCATGCTTCAGAAATGTGGAAAATGGTCCGTTTTCAAATGTTTTATTTTTGAACGTCAGTTCACATTTGTAGGTGGATCATCAGTGTTAGAGCTAAAATTAGCATGTTTAAAGTGATTTTCATGCTTCCAGGGGCTCGGGAAGTGAAATAAATACCATTTGGAGGCATTTAATGTTCGAGCAAAAACGGCTGATTTTCGACAAAAGAGATAACACCCCCCCATTACGTCATGCTTCAGAAATGTGGAAAATGGTCCGTTTTCAAATGTTTTATTTTTGAACGTCAGTTCACATTTGTAGGTGGATCATCAGTGTTAGAGCTAAAATTAGCATGTTTAAAGTGATTTTTATGCTTCCAGGGGCTCGGGAAGTGAAATAAATACCATTTGGAGGCATTTAATGTTCGAGCAAAAACGGCTGATTTTCGACAAAAGAGATAACACCCCCCCATTACGTCATGCTTCAGAAATGTGGAAAATGGTCCGTTTTCAAATGTTTTATTTTTGAACGTCAGTTCACATTTGTAGGTGGATCATCAGTGTTAGAGCTAAAATTAGCATGTTTAAAGTGATTTTCATGCTTCCAGGGGCCCAAAACACAAGATTTATGGAATGGTTAAAAGTGCATGAAAATGGCCAATTTACTCACTCTGAGTTCTCAAAAAGGGTTTCTTCACCCCGGGAAGTTAATTAAATACCATTTGGAGGCATTTAATGTTCGAGCAAAAACGGCTGATTTTCGACAAAAGAGATAACACCCCCCCATTACGTCATGCTTCAGAAATGTGGAAAATGGTCCGTTTTCAAATGTTTTATTTTTGAACGTCAGTTCACATTTGTAGGTGGATCATCAGTGTTAGAGCTAAAATTAGCATGTTTAAAGTGATTTTCATGCTTCCAGGGGCTCGGGAAGTTAATTAAATACCATTTGGAGGCATTTAATGTTCGAGCAAAAACGGCTGATTTTCGACAAAAGAGATAACACCCCCCATTACGTCATGCTTCAGAAATGTGGAAAATGGTCCGTTTTCAAATGTTTTATTTTTGAACGTCAGTTCACATTTGTAGGTGGATCATCAGTGTTAGAGCTAAAATTAGCATGTTTAAAGTGATTTTCATGCTTCCAGGGGCTCAGGAAGTTAATTAAATACCATTTGGAGGCATTTAATGTTCGAGCAAAAACGGCTGATTTTCGACAAAAGAGATAACACCCCCCCATTACGTCATGCTTCAGAAATGTGGAAAATGGTCCGTTTTCAAATGTTTTATTTTTGAACGTCAGTTCACATTTGTAGGTGGATCATCAGTGTTAGAGCTAAAATTAGCATGTTTAAAGTGATTTTCATGCTTCCAGGGGCCCAAAACACAAGATTTATGGAATGGTTAAAAGTGCATGAAAATGGCCAATTTACTCACTCTGAGTTCTCAAAAAGGGTTTCTTCACCCCGGGAAGTTAATTAAATACCATTTGGAGGCATTTAATGTTCGAGCAAAAACGGCTGATTTTCGACAAAAGAGATAACACCCCCCCATTACGTCATGCTTCAGAAATGTGGAAAATGGTCCGTTTTCAAATGTTTTATTTTTGAACGTCAGTTCACATTTGTAGGTGGATCATCAGTGTTAGAGCTAAAATTAGCATGTTTAAAGTGATTTTCATGCTTCCAGGGGCTCGGGAAGTTAATTAAATACCATTTGGAGGCATTTAATGTTCGAGCAAAAACGGCTGATTTTCGACAAAAGAGATAACACCCCCCCATTACGTCATGCTTCAGAAATGTGGAAAATGGTCCGTTTTCAAATGTTTTATTTTTGAACGTCAGTTCACATTTGTAGGTGGATCATCAGTGTTAGAGCTAAAATTAGCATGTTTAAAGTGATTTTCATGCTTCCAGGGGCCCAAAACACAAGATTTATGGAATGGTTAAAAGGTGCATGAAAATGGCCAATTTACTCACTCTGAGTTCTCAAAAAGGGTTTCTTCACCCCGGGAAGTTAATTAAATACCATTTGGAGGCATTTAATGTTCGAGCAAAAACGGCTGATTTTCGACAAAAGAGATAACACCCCCCCATTACGTCATGCTTCAGAAATGTGGAAAATGGTCCGTTTTCAAATGTTTTATTTTTGAACGTCAGTTCACATTTGTAGGTGGATCATCAGTGTTAGAGCTAAAATTAGCATGTTTAAAGTGATTTTCATGCTTCCAGGGGCTCGGGAAGTTAATTAAATACCATTTGGAGGCATTTAATGTTCGAGCAAAAACGGCTGATTTTCGACAAAAGAGATAACACCCCCCATTACGTCATGCTTCAGAAATGTGGAAAATGGTCCGTTTTCAAATGTTTTATTTTTGAACGTCAGTTCACATTTGTAGGTGGATCATCAGTGTTAGAGCTAAAATTAGCATGTTTAAAGTGATTTTCATGCTTCCAGGGGCCCAAAACACAAGATTTATGGAATGGTTAAAAGTGCATGAAAATGGCCAATTTACTCACTCTGAGTTCTCAAAAAGGGTTTCTTCACCCCGGGAAGTTAATTAAATACCATTTGGAGGCATTTAATGTTCGAGCAAAAACGGCTGATTTTCGACAAAAGAGATAACACCCCCCCATTACGTCATGCTTCAGAAATGTGGAAAATGGTCCGTTTTCAAATGTTTTATTTTTGAACGTCAGTTCACATTTGTAGGTGGATCATCAGTGTTAGAGCTAAAATTAGCATGTTTAAAGTGATTTTCATGCTTCCAGGGGCTCGGGAAGTTAATTAAATACCATTTGGAGGCATTTAATGTTCGAGCAAAAACGGCTGATTTTCGACAAAAGAGATAACACCCCCCCATTACGTCATGCTTCAGAAATGTGGAAAATGGTCCGTTTTCAAATGTTTTATTTTTGAACGTCAGTTCACATTTGTAGGTGGATCATCAGTGTTAGAGCTAAAATTAGCATGTTTAAAGTGATTTTCATGCTTCCAGGGGCCCAAAACACAAGATTTATGGAATGGTTAAAAGTGCATGAAAATGGCCAATTTACTCACTCTGAGTTCTCAAAAAGGGTTTCTTCACCCCGGGAAGTTAATTAAATACCATTTGGAGGCATTTAATGTTCGAGCAAAAACGGCTGATTTTCGACAAAAGAGATAACACCCCCCCATTACGTCATGCTTCAGAAATGTGGAAAATGGTCCGTTTTCAAATGTTTTATTTTTGAACGTCAGTTCACATTTGTAGGTGGATCATCAGTGTTAGAGCTAAAATTAGCATGTTTAAAGTGATTTTCATGCTTCCAGGGGCTCGGGAAGTGAAATAAATACCATTTGGAGGCATTTAATGTTCGAGCAAAAACGGCTGATTTTCGACAAAAGAGATAACACCCCCCCATTACGTCATGCTTCAGAAATGTGGAAAATGGTCCGTTTTCAAATGTTTTATTTTTGAACGTCAGTTCACATTTGTAGGTGGATCATCAGTGTTAGAGCTAAAATTAGCATGTTTAAAGTGATTTTTATGCTTCCAGGGGCTCGTGAAGTGAAATAAATACCATTTGGAGGCATTTAATGTTCGAGCAAAAACGGCTGATTTTCGACAAAAGAGATAACACCCCCCCATTACGTCATGCTTCAGAAATGTGGAAAATGGTCCGTTTTCAAATGTTTTATTTTTGAACGTCAGTTCACATTTGTAGGTGGATCATCAGTGTTAGAGCTAAAATTAGCATGTTTAAAGTGATTTTCATGCTTCCAGGGGCCCAAAACACAAGATTTATGGAATGGTTAAAAGTGCATAAAAATGGCCAATTTACTCACTCTGAGTTCTCAAAAAGGGTTTCTTCACCCCGGGAAGTTAATTAAATACCATTTGGAGGCATTTAATGTTCGAGCAAAAACGGCTGATTTTCGACAAAAGAGATAACACCCCCCCATTACGTCATGCTTCAGAAATGTGGAAAATGGTCCGTTTTCAAATGTTTTATTTTTGAACGTCAGTTCACATTTGTAGGTGGATCATCAGTGTTAGAGCTAAAATTAGCATGTTTAAAGTGATTTTCATGCTTCCAGGGGCTCGGGAAGTTAATTAAATACCATTTGGAGGCATTTAATGTTCGAGCAAAAACGGCTGATTTTCGACAAAAGAGATAACACCCCCCCATTACGTCATGCTTCAGAAATGTGGAAAATGGTCCGTTTTCAAATGTTTTATTTTTGAATGTCAGTTCACATTTGTAGGTGGATCATCAGTGTTAGAGCTAAAATTAGCATGTTTAAAGTGATTTTCATGCTTCCAGGGGCCCAAAACACAAGATTTATGGAATGGTTAAAAGTGCATGAAAATGGCCAATTTACTCACTCTGAGTTCTCAAAAAGGGTTTCTTCACCCCGGGAAGTTAATTAAATACCATTTGGAGGCATTTAATGTTCGAGCAAAAACGGCTGATTTTCAACAAAAGAGATAACACCCCCCCATTACGTCATGCTTCAGAAATGTGGAAAATGGTCCGTTTTCAAATGTTTTATTTTTGAACGTCAGTTCACATTTGTAGGTGGATCATCAGTGTTAGAGCTAAAATTAGCATGTTTAAAGTGATTTTCATGCTTCCAGGGGCTCGGGAAGTTAATTAAATACCATTTGGAGGCATTTAATGTTCGAGCAAAAACGGCTGATTTTCGACAAAAGAGATAACACCCCCCCATTACGTCATGCTTCAGAAATGTGGAAAATGGTCCGTTTTCAAATGTTTTATTTTTGAACGTCAGTTCACATTTGTAGGTGGATCATCAGTGTTAGAGCTAAAATTAGCATGTTTAAAGTGATTTTCATGCTTCCAGGGGCCCAAAACACAAGATTTATGGAATGGTTAAAAGTGCATGAAAATGGCCAATTTACTCACTCTGAGTTCTCAAAAAGGGTTTCTTCACCCCGGGAAGTTAATTAAATACCATTTGGAGGCATTTAATGTTCGAGCAAAAACGGCTGATTTTCGACAAAAGAGATAACACCCCCCCATTACGTCATGCTTCAGAAATGTGGAAAATGGTCCGTTTTCAAATGTTTTATTTTTGAACGTCAGTTCACATTTGTAGGTGGATCATCAGTGTTAGAGCTAAAATTAGCATGTTTAAAGTGATTTTCATGCTTCCAGGGGCTCGGGAAGTTAATTAAATACCATTTGGAGGCATTTAATGTTCGAGCAAAAACGGCTGATTTTCGACAAAAGAGATAACACCCCCCATTACGTCATGCTTCAGAAATGTGGAAAATGGTCCGTTTTCAAATGTTTTATTTTTGAACGTCAGTTCACATTTGTAGGTGGATCATCAGTGTTAGAGCTAAAATTAGCATGTTTAAAGTGATTTTCATGCTTCCAGGGGCCCAAAACACAAGATTTATGGAATGGTTAAAAGTGCATGAAAATGGCCAATTTACTCACTCTGAGTTCTCAAAAAGGGTTTCTTCACCCCGGGAAGTTAATTAAATACCATTTGGAGGCATTTAATGTTCGAGCAAAAACGGCTGATTTTCGACAAAAGAGATAACACCCCCCCATTACGTCATGCTTCAGAAATGTGGAAAATGGTCCGTTTTCAAATGTTTTATTTTTGAACGTCAGTTCACATTTGTAGGTGGATCATCAGTGTTAGAGCTAAAATTAGCATGTTTAAAGTGATTTTCATGCTTCCAGGGGCTCGGGAAGTTAATTAAATACCATTTGGAGGCATTTAATGTTCGAGCAAAAACGGCTGATTTTCGACAAAAGAGATAACACCCCCCCATTACGTCATGCTTCAGAAATGTGGAAAATGGTCCGTTTTCAAATGTTTTATTTTTGAACGTCAGTTCACATTTGTAGGTGGATCATCAGTGTTAGAGCTAAAATTAGCATGTTTAAAGTGATTTTCATGCTTCCAGGGGCCCAAAACACAAGATTTATGGAATGGTTAAAAGTGCATGAAAATGGCCAATTTACTCACTCTGAGTTCTCAAAAAGGGTTTCTTCACCCCGGGAAGTTAATTAAATACCATTTGGAGGCATTTAATGTTCGTGCAAAAACGGCTGATTTTCGACAGCAGAGATAACACCCCCCCATTACGTCATGCTTCAGAAATGTGGAAAATGGTCCGTTTTCAAATGTTTTATTTTTGAACGTCAGTTCACATTTGTAGGTGGATCATCAGTGTTAGAGCTAAAATTAGCATGTTTAAAGTGATTTTCATGCTTCCAGGGGCTCGGGAAGTGAAATAAATACCATTTGGAGGCATTTAATGTTCGAGCAAAAACAGCTGATTTTCGACAAAAGAGATAACACCCCCCCATTACGTCATGCTTCAGAAATGTGGAAAATGGTCCGTTTTCAAATGTTTTATTTTTGAACGTCAGTTCACATTTGTAGGTGGATCATCAGTGTTAGAGCTAAAATTAGCATGTTTAAAGTGATTTTTATGCTTCCAGGGGCTCGGGAAGTGAAATAAATACCGTTTGGAGGCATTTAATGTTCGTGCAAAAACGGCTGATTTTCGACAGCAGAGATAACACCCCCCCATTACGTCATGCTTCAGAAATGTGGAAAATGGTCCGTTTTCAAATGTTTTATTTTTGAACGTCTGTTCACATTTGTAGGTGGATCATCAGTGTTAGAGCTAAAATTAGCATGTTTAAAGTGATTTTCATGCTTCCAGGGGCCCAAAACACAAGATTTATGGAATGGTTAAAAGTGCATGAAAATGGCCAATTTACTCACTCTGAGTTCTCAAAAAGGGTTTCTTCACCCCGGGAAGTTAATTAAATACCATTTGGAGGCATTTAATGTCCGAGCAAAAACGGCTGATTTTCGACAAAAGAGATAACACCCCCCCATTACGTCATGCTTCAGAAATGTGGAAAATGGTCCGTTTTCAAATGTTTTATTTTTGAACGTCAGTTCACATTTGTAGGTGGATCATCAGTGTTAGAGCTAAAATTAGCATGTTTAAAGTGATTTTTATGCTTCCAGGGGCTCGGGAAGTGAAATAAATACCATTTGGAGGCATTTAATGTTCGAGCAAAAACGGCTGATTTTCGACAAAAGAGATAACACCCCCCCATTACGTCATGCTTCAGAAATGTGGAAAATGGTCCGTTTTCAAATGTTTTATTTTTGAACGTCAGTTCACATTTGTAGGTGGATCATCAGTGTTAGAGCTAAAATTAGCATGTTTAAAGTGATTTTCATGCTTCCAGGGGCCCAAAACACAAGATTTATGGAATGGTTAAAAGTGCATGAAAATGGCCAATTTACTCACTCTGAGTTCTCAAAAAGGGTTTCTTCACCCCGGGAAGTTAATTAAATACCATTTGGAGGCATTTAATGTTCGAGCAAAAACGGCTGATTTTCGACAAAAGAGATAACACCCCCCCATTACGTCATGCTTCAGAAATGTGGAAAATGGTCCGTTTTCAAATGTTTTATTTTTGAACGTCAGTTCACATTTGTAGGTGGATCATCAGTGTTAGAGCTAAAATTAGCATGTTTAAAGTGATTTTCATGCTTCCAGGGGCTCGGGAAGTTAATTAAATACCATTTGGAGGCATTTAATGTTCGAGCAAAAACGGCTGATTTTCGACAAAAGAGATAACACCCCCCCATTACGTCATGCTTCAGAAATGTGGAAAATGGTCCGTTTTCAAATGTTTTATTTTTGAACGTCAGTTCACATTTGTAGGTGGATCATCAGTGTTAGAGCTAAAATTAGCATGTTTAAAGTGATTTTCATGCTTCCAGGGGCCCAAAACACAAGATTTATGGAATGGTTAAAAGTGCATGAAAATGGCCAATTTACTCACTCTGAGTTCTCAAAAAGGGTTTCTTCACCCCGGGAAGTTAATTAAATACCATTTGGAGGCATTTAATGTTCGAGCAAAAACGGCTGATTTTCGACAAAAGAGATAACACCCCCCCATTACGTCATGCTTCAGAAATGTGGAAAATGGTCCGTTTTCAAATGTTTTATTTTTGAACGTCAGTTCACATTTGTAGGTGGATCATCAGTGTTAGAGCTAAAATTAGCATGTTTAAAGTGATTTTCATGCTTCCAGGGGCTCGGGAAGTTAATTAAATACCATTTGGAGGCATTTAATGTTCGAGCAAAAACGGCTGATTTTCGACAAAAGAGATAACACCCCCCATTACGTCATGCTTCAGAAATGTGGAAAATGGTCCGTTTTCAAATGTTTTATTTTTGAACGTCAGTTCACATTTGTAGGTGGATCATCAGTGTTAGAGCTAAAATTAGCATGTTTAAAGTGATTTTCATGCTTCCAGGGGCCCAAAACACAAGATTTATGGAATGGTTAAAAGTGCATGAAAATGGCCAATTTACTCACTCTGAGTTCTCAAAAAGGGTTTCTTCACCCCGGGAAGTTAATTAAATACCATTTGGAGGCATTTAATGTTCGAGCAAAAACGGCTGATTTTTGACAAAAGAGATAACACCCCCCCATTACGTCATGCTTCAGAAATGTGGAAAATGGTCCGTTTTCAAATGTTTTATTTTTGAACGTCAGTTCACATTTGTAGGTGGATCATCAGTGTTAGAGCTAAAATTAGCATGTTTAAAGTGATTTTCATGCTTCTAGGGGCTCGGGAAGTTAATTAAATACCATTTGGAGGCATTTAATGTTCGAGCAAAAACGGCTGATTTTCGACAAAAGAGATAACACCCCCCCATTACGTCATGCTTCAGAAATGTGGAAAATGGTCCGTTTTCAAATGTTTTATTTTTGAACGTCAGTTCACATTTGTAGGTGGATCATCAGTGTTAGAGCTAAAATTAGCATGTTTAAAGTGATTTTCATGCTTCCAGGGGCCCAAAACACAAGATTTATGGAATGGTTAAAAGTGCATGAAAATGGCCAATTTACTCACTCTGAGTTCTCAAAAAGGGTTTCTTCACCCCGGGAAGTTAATTAAATACCATTTGGAGGCATTTAATGTTCGAGCAAAAACGGCTGATTTTCGACAAAAGAGATAACACCCCCCCATTACGTCATGCTTCAGAAATGTGGAAAATGGTCCGTTTTCAAATGTTTTATTTTTGAACGTCAGTTCACATTTGTAGGTGGATCATCAGTGTTAGAGCTAAAATTAGCATGTTTAAAGTGATTTTCATGCTTCCAGGGGCTCGGGAAGTGAAATAAATACCATTTGGAGGCATTTAATGTTCGAGCAAAAACGGCTGATTTTCGACAAAAGAGATAACACCCCCCCATTACGTCATGCTTCAGAAATGTGGAAAATGGTCCGTTTTCAAATGTTTTATTTTTGAACGTCAGTTCACATTTGTAGGTGGATCATCAGTGTTAGAGCTAAAATTAGCATGTTTAAAGTGATTTTTATGCTTCCAGGGGCTCGGGAAGTGAAATAAATACCATTTGGAGGCATTTAATGTTCGAGCAAAAACGGCTGATTTTCGACAAAAGAGATAACACCCCCCCATTACGTCATGCTTCAGAAATGTGGAAAATGGTCCGTTTTCAAATGTTTTATTTTTGAACGTCAGTTCACATTTGTAGGTGGATCATCAGTGTTAGAGCTAAAATTAGCATGTTTAAAGTGATTTTCATGCTTCCAGGGGCCCAAAACACAAGATTTATGGAATGGTTAAAAGTGCATGAAAATGG
Organism: Lissotriton vulgaris; assembly: GCF_964263255.1. Lineage (NCBI taxonomy): Eukaryota > Metazoa > Chordata > Amphibia > Caudata > Salamandridae > Lissotriton > Lissotriton vulgaris. Next base: position 287,362 of record NW_028252525.1, read on the forward strand.
CCAATTTACTCACTCTGAGTTCTCAAAAAGGGTTTCTTCACCCCGGGAAGTTAATTAAATACCATTTGGAGGCATTTAATGTTCGATCAAAAACGGCTGATTTTCGACAAAAGAGATAACACCCCCCCATTACGTCATGCTTCAGAAATGTGGAAAATGGTCCGTTTTCAAATGTTTTATTTTTGAACGTCAGTTCACATTTGTAGGTGGATCATCAGTGTTAGAGCTAAAATTAGCATGTTTAAAGTGATTTTCATGCTTCCAGGGGCTCGGGAAGTTAATTAAATACCATTTGGAGGCATTTAATGTTCGAGCAAAAACGGCTGATTTTCGACAAAAGAGATAACACCCCCCCATTACGTCATGCTTCAGAAATGTGGAAAATGGTCCGTTTTCAAATGTTTTATTTTTGAACGTCAGTTCACATTTGTAGGTGGATCATCAGTGTTAGAGCTAAAATTAGCATGTTTAAAGTGATTTTCATGCTTCCAGGGGCCCAAAACACAAGATTTATGGAATGGTTAAAAGTGCATGAAAATGGCCAATTTACTCACTCTGAGTTCTCAAAAAGGGTTTCTTCACCCCGGGAAGTTAATTAAATACCATTTGGAGGCATTTAATGTTCGAGCAAAAACGGCTGATTTTTGACAAAAGAGATAACACCCCCCCATTACGTCATGCTTCAGAAATGTGGAAAATGGTCCGTTTTCAAATGTTTTATTTTTGAACGTCAGTTCACATTTGTAGGTGGATCATCAGTGTTAGAGCTAAAATTAGCATGTTTAAAGTGATTTTCATGCTTCTAGGGGCTCGGGAAGTTAATTAAATACCATTTGGAGGCATTTAATGTTCGAGCAAAAACGGCTGATTTTCGACAAAAGAGATAACACCCCCCCATTACGTCATGCTTCAGAAATGTGGAAAATGGTCCGTTTTCAAATGTTTTATTTTTGAACGTCAGTTCACATTTGTAGGTGGATCATCAGTGTTAGAGCTAAAATTAGCATGTTTAAAGTGATTTTCATGCTTCCAGGGGCCCAAAACACAAGATTTATGGAATGGTTAAAAGTGCATGAAAATGGCCAATTTACTCACTCTGAGTTCTCAAAAAGGGTTTCTTCACCCCGGGAAGTTAATTAAATACCATTTGGAGGCATTTAATGTTCGAGCAAAAACGGCTGATTTTCGACAAAAGAGATAACACCCCCCCCATTACGTCATGCTTCAGAAATGTGGAAAATGGTCCGTTTTCAAATGTTTTATTTTTGAACGTCAGTTCACATTTGTAGGTGGATCATCAGTGTTAGAGCTAAAATTAGCATGTTTAAAGTGATTTTCATGCTTCCAGGGGCTCGGGAAGTGAAATAAATACCATTTGGAGGCATTTAATGTTCGAGCAAAAACGGCTGATTTTCGACAAAAGAGATAACACCCCCCATTACGTCATGCTTCAGAAATGTGGAAAATGGTCCGTTTTCAAATGTTTTATTTTTGAACGTCAGTTCACATTTGTAGGTGGATCATCAGTGTTAGAGCTAAAATTAGCATGTTTAAAGTGATTTTTATGCTTCCAGGGGCTCGGGAAGTGAAATAAATACCATTTGGAGGCATTTAATGTTCGAGCAAAAACGGCTGATTTTCGACAAAAGAGATAACACCCCCCCATTACGTCATGCTTCAGAAATGTGGAAAATGGTCCGTTTTCAAATGTTTTATTTTTGAACGTCAGTTCACATTTGTAGGTGGATCATCAGTGTTAGAGCTAAAATTAGCATGTTTAAAGTGATTTTCATGCTTCCAGGGGCCCAAAACACAAGATTTATGGAATGGTTAAAAGTGCATGAAAATGGCCAATTTACTCACTCTGAGTTCTCAAAAAGGGTTTCTTCACCCCGGGAAGTTAATTAAATACCATTTGGAGGCATTTAATGTTCGAGCAAAAACGGCTGATTTTCGACAAAAGAGATAACACCCCCCATTACGTCATGCTTCAGAAATGTGGAAAATGGTCCGTTTTCAAATGTTTTATTTTTGAACGTCAGTTCACATTTGTAGGTGGATCATCAGTGTTAGAGCTAAAATTAGCATGTTTAAAGTGATTTTCATGCTTCCAGGGGCTCGGGAAGTTAATTAAATACCATTTGGAGGCATTTAATGTTCGAGCAAAAACGGCTGATTTTCGACAAAAGAGATAACACCCCCCCATTACGTCATGCTTCAGAAATGTGGAAAATGGTCCGTTTTCAAATGTTTTATTTTTGAACGTCAGTTCACATTTGTAGGTGGATCATCAGTGTTAGAGCTAAAATTAGCATGTTTAAAGTGATTTTCATGCTTCCAGGGGCCCAAAACACAAGATTTATGGAATGGTTAAAAGTGCATGAAAATGGCCAATTTACTCACTCTGAGTTCTCAAAAAGGGTTTCTTCACCCCGGGAAGTTAATTAAATACCATTTGGAGGCATTTAATGTTCGAGCAAAAACGGCTGATTTTCGACAAAAGAGATAACACCCCCCCATTACGTCATGCTTCAGAAATGTGGAAAATGGTCCGTTTTCAAATGTTTTATTTTTGAACGTCAGTTCACATTTGTAGGTGGATCATCAGTGTTAGAGCTAAAATTAGCATGTTTAAAGTGATTTTCATGCTTCCAGGGGCTCGGGAAGTTAATTAAATACCATTTGGAGGCATTTAATGTTCGAGCAAAAACGGCTGATTTTCGACAAAAGAGATAACACCCCCCATTACGTCATGCTTCAGAAATGTGGAAAATGGTCCGTTTTCAAATGTTTTATTTTTGAACGTCAGTTCACATTTGTAGGTGGATCATCAGTGTTAGAGCTAAAATTAGCATGTTTAAAGTGATTTTCATGCTTCCAGGGGCCCAAAACACAAGATTTATGGAATGGTTAAAAGTGCATGAAAATGGCCAATTTACTCACTCTGAGTTCTCAAAAAGGGTTTCTTCACCCCGGGAAGTTAATTAAATACCATTTGGAGGCATTTAATGTTCGAGCAAAAACGGCTGATTTTTGACAAAAGAGATAACACCCCCCCATTACGTCATGCTTCAGAAATGTGGAAAATGGTCCGTTTTCAAATGTTTTATTTTTGAACGTCAGTTCACATTTGTAGGTGGATCATCAGTGTTAGAGCTAAAATTAGCATGTTTAAAGTGATTTTCATGCTTCCAGGGGCTCGGGAAGTTAATTAAATACCATTTGGAGGCATTTAATGTTCGAGCAAAAACGGCTGATTTTCGACAAAAGAGATAACACCCCCCCATTACGTCATGCTTCAGAAATGTGGAAAATGGTCCGTTTTCAAATGTTTTATTTTTGAACGTCAGTTCACATTTGTAGGTGGATCATCAGTGTTAGAGCTAAAATTAGCATGTTTAAAGTGATTTTCATGCTTCCAGGGGCCCAAAACACAAGATTTATGGAATGGTTAAAAGTGCATGAAAATGGCCAATTTACTCACTCTGAGTTCTCAAAAAGGGTTTCTTCACCCCGGGAAGTTAATTAAATACCATTTGGAGGCATTTAATGTTCGAGCAAAAACGGCTGATTTTCGACAAAAGAGATAACACCCCCCCCATTACGTCATGCTTCAGAAATGTGGAAAATGGTCCGTTTTCAAATGTTTTATTTTTGAACGTCAGTTCACATTTGTAGGTGGATCATCAGTGTTAGAGCTAAAATGAGCATGTTTAAAGTGATTTTCATGCTTCCAGGGGCTCGGGAAGTGAAATAAATACCATTTGGAGGCATTTAATGTTCGAGCAAAAACGGCTGATTTTCGACAAAAGAGATAACACCCCCCCATTACGTCATGCTTCAGAAATGTGGAAAATGGTCCGTTTTCAAATGTTTTATTTTTGAACGTCAGTTCACATTTGTAGGTGGATCATCAGTGTTAGAGCTAAAATTAGCATGTTTAAAGTGATTTTTATGCTTCCAGGGGCTCGGGAAGTGAAATAAATACCATTTGGAGGCATTTAATGTTCGAGCAAAAACGGCTGATTTTCGACAAAAGAGATAACACCCCCCCATTACGTCATGCTTCAGAAATGTGGAAAATGGTCCGTTTTCAAATGTTTTATTTTTGAACGTCAGTTCACATTTGTAGGTGGATCATCAGTGTTAGAGCTAAAATTAGCATGTTTAAAGTGATTTTCATGCTTCCAGGGGCCCAAAACACAAGATTTATGGAATGGTTAAAAGTGCATGAAAATGGCCAATTTACTCACTCTGAGTTCTCAAAAAGGGTTTCTTCACCCCGGGAAGTTAATTAAATACCATTTGGAGGCATTTAATGTTCGAGCAAGAACGGCTGATTTTCGACAAAAGAGATAACACCCCCCCATTACGTCATGCTTCAGAAATGTGGAAAATGGTCCGTTTTCAAATGTTTTATTTTTGAACGTCAGTTCACATTTGTAGGTGGATCATCAGTGTTAGAGCTAAAATTAGCATGTTTAAAGTGATTTTCATGCTTCCAGGGGCTCGGGAAGTTAATTAAATACCATTTGGAGGCATTTAATGTTCGAGCAAAAACGGCTGATTTTCGACAAAAGAGATAACACCCCCCCATTACGTCATGCTTCAGAAATGTGGAAAATGGTCCGTTTTCAAATGTTTTATTTTTGAACGTCAGTTCACATTTGTAGGTGGATCATCAGTGTTAGAGCTAAAATTAGCATGTTTAAAGTGATTTTCATGCTTGCAGGGGCCCAAAACACAAGATTTATGGAATGGTTAAAAGTGCATGAAAATGGCCAATTTACTCACTCTGAGTTCTCAAAAAGGGTTTCTTCACCCCGGGAAGTTAATTAAATACCATTTGGAGGCATTTAATGTTCGAGCAAAAACGGCTGATTTTCGACAAAAGAGATAACACCCCCCCATTACGTCATGCTTCAGAAATGTGGAAAATGGTCCGTTTTCAAATGTTTTATTTTTGAACGTCAGTTCACATTTGTAGGTGGATCATCAGTGTTAGAGCTAAAATTAGCATGTTTAAAGTGATTTTCATGCTTCCAGGGGCTCGGGAAGTTAATTAAATACCATTTGGAGGCATTTAATGTTCGAGCAAAAACGGCTGATTTTCGACAAAAGAGATAACACCCCCCCATTACGTCATGCTTCAGAAATGTGGAAAATGGTCCGTTTTCAAATGTTTTATTTTTGAACGTCAGTTCACATTTGTAGGTGGATCATCAGTGTTAGAGCTAAAATTAGCATGTTTAAAGTGATTTTCATGCTTCCAGGGGCCCAAAACACAAGATTTATGGAATGGTTAAAAGTGCATGAAAATGGCCAATTTACTCACTCTGAGTTCTCAAAAAGGGTTTCTTCACCCCGGGAAGTTAATTAAATACCATTTGGAGGCATTTAATGTTCGAGCAAAAACGGCTGATTTTCGACAAAAGAGATAACACCCCCCCATTACGTCATGCTTCAGAAATGTGGAAAATGGTCCGTTTTCAAATGTTTTATTTTTGAACGTCAGTTCACATTTGTAGGTGGATCATCAGTGTTAGAGCTAAAATTACCATGATTAAAGTGATTTTCATGCTTCCAGGGGCTCGGGAAGTTAATTAAATACCATTTGGAGGCATTTAATGTTCGAGCAAAAACGGCTGATTTTCGACAAAAGAGATAACACCCCCCATTACGTCATGCTTCAGAAATGTGGAAAATGGTCCGTTTTCAAATGTTTTATTTTTGAACGTCAGTTCACATTTGTAGGTGGATCATCAGTGTTAGAGCTAAATCTAGCATGTTTAAAGTGATTTTCATGCTTCCAGGGGCCCAAAACACAAGATTTATGGAATGGTTAAAAGTGCATGAAAATGGCCAATTTACTCACTCTGAGTTCTCAAAAAGGGTTTCTTCACCCCGGGAAGTTAATTAAATACCATTTGGAGGCATTTAATGTTCGAGCAAAAACGGCTGATTTTCGACAAAAGAGATAACACCCCCCCATTACGTCATGCTTCAGAAATGTGGAAAATGGTCCGTTTTCAAATGTTTTATTTTTGAACGTCAGTTCACATTTGTAGGTGGATCATCAGTGTTAGAGCTAAAATTAGCATGTTTAAAGTGATTTTCATGCTTCCAGGGGCTCGGGAAGTTAATTAAATACCATTTGGAGGCATTTAATGTTCGAGCAAAAACGGCTGATTTTCGACAAAAGAGATAACACCCCCCCATTACGTCATGCTTCAGAAATGTGGAAAATGGTCCGTTTTCAAATGTTTTATTTTTGAACGTCAGTTCACATTTGTAGGTGGATCATCAGTGTTAGAGCTAAAATTAGCATGTTTAAAGTGATTTTCATGCTTCCAGGGGCCCAAAACACAAGATTTATGGAATGGTTAAAAGTGCATGAAAATGGCCAATTTACTCACTCTGAGTTCTCAAAAAGGGTTTCTTCACCCCGGGAAGTTAATTAAATACCATTTGGAGGCATTTAATGTTCGAGCAAAAACGGCTGATTTTCGACAAAAGAGATAACACCCCCCCATTACGTCATGCTTCAGAAATGTGGAAAATGGTCCGTTTTCAAATGTTTTATTTTTGAACGTCAGTTCACATTTGTAGGTGGATCATCAGTGTTAGAGCTAAAATTAGCATGTTTAAAGTGATTTTCATGCTTCCAGGGGCTCGGGAAGTTAATTAAATACCATTTGGAGGCATTTAATGTTCGAGCAAAAACGGCTGATTTTCGACAAAAGAGATAACACCCCCCATTACGTCATGCTTCAGAAATGTGGAAAATGGTCCGTTTTCAAATGTTTTATTTTTGAACGTCAGTTCACATTTGTAGGTGGATCATCAGTGTTAGAGCTAAAATTAGCATGTTTAAAGTGATTTTCATGCTTCCAGGGGCCCAAAACACAAGATTTATGGAATGGTTAAAAGTGCATGAAAATGGCCAATTTACTCACTCTGAGTTCTCAAAAAGGGTTTCTTCACCCCGGGAAGTTAATTAAATACCATTTGGAGGCATTTAATGTTCGAGCAAAAACGGCTGATTTTCGACAAAAGAGATAACACCCCCCCATTACGTCATGCTTCAGAAATGTGGAAAATGGTCCGTTTTCAAATGTTTTATTTTTGAACGTCAGTTCACATTTGTAGGTGGATCATCAGTGTTAGAGCTAAAATTAGCATGTTTAAAGTGATTTTCATGCTTCCAGGGGCTCGGGAAGTTAATTAAATACCATTTGGAGGCATTTAATGTTCGAGCAAAAACGGCTGATTTTCGACAAAAGAGATAACACCCCCCCATTACGTCATGCTTCAGAAATGTGGAAAATGGTCCGTTTTCAAATGTTTTATTTTTGAACGTCAGTTCACATTTGTAGGTGGATCATCAGTGTTAGAGCTAAAATTAGCATGTTTAAAGTGATTTTCATGCTTCCAGGGGCCCAAAACACAAGATTTATGGAATGGTTAAAAGTGCATGAAAATGGCCAATTTACTCACTCTGAGTTCTCAAAAAGGGTTTCTTCACCCCGGGAAGTTAATTAAATACCATTTGGAGGCATTTAATGTTCGAGCAAAAACGGCTGATTTTCGACAAAAGAGATAACCCCCCCCATTACGTCATGCTTCAGAAATGTGGAAAATGGTCCGTTTTCAAATGTTTTATTTTTGAACGTCAGTTCACATTTGTAGGTGGATCATCAGTGTTAGAGCAAAAATTAGCATGTTTAAAGTGATTTTCATGCTTCCAGGGGCTCGGGAAGTGAAATAAATATATTTTGGAGGCATTTAATGTTCGAGCAAAAACGGCTGATTTTCGACAAAAGAGATAACACCCCCCCATTACGTCATGCTTCAGAAATGTGGAAAATGGTCCGTTTTCAAATGTTTTATTTTTGAACGTCAGTTCACATTTGTAGGTGGATCATCAGTGTTAGAGCTAAAATTAGCATGTTTAAAGTGATTTTTATGCTTCCAGGGGCTCGGGAAGTTAATTAAATACCATTTGGAGGCATTTAATGTTCGAGCAAAAACGGCTGATTTTCGACAAAAGAGATAACACCCCCCATTACGTCATGCTTCAGAAATGTGGAAAATGGTCCGTTTTCAAATGTTTTATTTTTGAACGTCAGTTCACATTTGTAGGTGGATCATCAGTGTTAGAGCTAAAATTAGCATGTTTAAAGTGATTTTCATGCTTCCAGGGGCCCAAAACCGAAGATTTATGGAATGGTTAAAAGTGCATGAAAATGGCCAATTTACTCACTCTGAGTTCTCAAAAAGGGTTTCTTCACCCCGGGAAGTTAATTAAATACCATTTGGAGGCATTTAATGTTCGAGCAAAAACGGCTGATTTTCGACAAAAGAGATAACACCCCCCCATTACGTCATGCTTCAGAAATGTGGAAAATGGTCCGTTTTCAAATGTTTTATTTTTGAACGTCAGTTCACATTTGTAGGTGGATCATCAGTGTTAGAGCTAAAATTAGCATGTTTAAAGTGATTTTTATGCTTCCAGGGGCTCGGGTAGTGAAATAAATACCATTTGGAGGCATTTAATGTTCGAGCAAAAACGGCTGATTTTCGACAAAAGAGATAACACCCCCCCATTACGTCATGCTTCAGAAATGTGGAAAATGGTCCGTTTTCAAATGTTTTATTTTTGAACGTCAGTTCACATTTGTAGGTGGATCATCAGTGTTAGAGCTAAAATTAGCATGTTTAAAGTGATTTTCATGCTTCCAGGGGCCCAAAACACAAGATTTATGGAATGGTTAAAAGTGCATGAAAATGGCCAATTTACTGACTCTGAGTTCTCAAAAAGGGTTTCTTCACCCCGGGAAGTTAATTAAATACCATTTGGAGGCATTTAATGTTCGAGCAAAAACGGCTGATTTTCGACAAAAGAGATAACACCCCCCCATTACGTCATGCTTCAGAAATGTGGAAAATGGTCCGTTTTCAAATGTTTTATTTTTGAACGTCAGTTCACATTTGTAGGTGGATCATCAGTGTTAGAGCTAAAATTAGCATGTTTAAAGTGATTTTCATGCTTCCAGGGGCTCGGGAAGTTAATTAAATACCATTTGGAGGCATTTAATGTTCGAGCAAAAACGGCTGATTTTCGGCAAAAGAGATAACACCCCCCCATTACGTCATGCTTCAGAAATGTGGAAAATGGTCCGTTTTCAAATGTTTTATTTTTGAACGTCAGTTCACATTTGTAGGTGGATCATCAGTGTTAGAGCTAAAATTAGCATGTTTAAAGTGATTTTCATGCTTCCAGGGGCCCAAAACACAAGATTTATGGAATGGTTAAAAGTGCATGAAAATGGCCAATTTACTCACTCTGAGTTCTCAAAAAGGGTTTCTTCACCCCGGGAAGTTAATTAAATACCATTTGGAGGCATTTAATGTTCGAGCAAAAACGGCTGATTTTCGACAAAAGAGATAACACCCCCCCATTACGTCATGCTTCAGAAATGTGGAAAATGGTCCGTTTTCAAATGTTTTATTTTTGAACGTCAGTTCACATTTTTAGGTGGATCATCAGTGTTAGAGCTAAAATTAGCATGTTTAAAGTGATTTTCATGCTTCCAGGGGCTCGGGAAGTTAATTAAATACCATTTGGAGGCATTTAATGTTCGAGCAAAAACGGCTGATTTTCGACAAAAGAGATAACACCCCCCATTACGTCATGCTTCAGAAATGTGGAAAATGGTCCGTTTTCAAATGTTTTATTTTTGAACGTCAGTTCACATTTGTAGGTGGATCATCAGTGTTAGAGCTAAAATTAGCATGTTTAAAGTGATTTTCATGCTTCCAGGGGCCCAAAACACAAGATTTATGGAATGGTTAAAAGTGCATGAAAATGGCCAATTTACTCACTCTGAGTTCTCAAAAAGGGTTTCTTCACCCCGGGAAGTTAATTAAATACCATTTGGAGGCATTTAATGTTCGAGCAAAAACGGCTGATTTTCGACAAAAGAGATAACACCCCCCCATTACCTCATGCTTCAGAAATGTGGAAAATGGTCCGTTTTCAAATGTTTTATTTTTGAACGTCAGTTCACATTTGTAGGTGGATCATCAGTGTTAGAGCTAAAATTAGCATGTTTAAAGTGATTTTCATGCTTCCAGGGGCTCGGGAAGTTAATTAAATACCATTTGGAGGCATTTAATGTTCGAGCAAAAACGGCTGATTTTCGACAAAAGAGATAACACCCCCCCATTACGTCATGCTTCAGAAATGTGGAAAATGGTCCGTTTTCAAATGTTTTATTTTTGAACGTCAGTTCACATTTGTAGGTGGATCATCAGTGTTAGAGCTAAAATTAGCATGTTTAAAGTGATTTTCATGCTTCCAGGGGCCCAAAACACAAGATTTATGGAATGGTTAAAAGTGCATGAAAATGGCCAATTTACTCACTCTGAGTTCTCAAAAAGGGTTTCTTCACCCCGGGAAGTTAATTAAATACCATTTGGAGGCATTTAATGTTCGAGCAAAAACGGCTGATTTTCGACAAAAGAGATAACACCCCCCCATTACGTCATGCTTCAGAAATGTGGAAAATGGTCCGTTTTCAAATGTTTTATTTTTGAACGTCAGTTCACATTTGTAGGTGGATCATCAGTGTTAGAGCTAAAATTAGCATGTTTAAAGTGATTTTCATGCTTCCAGGGGCTCGGGAAGTGAAATAAATATATTTTGGAGGCATTTAATGTTCGAGCAAAAACGGCTGATTTTCGACAAAAGAGATAACACCCCCCCATTACGTCATGCTTCAGAAATGTGGAAAATGGTCCGTTTTCAAATGTTTTATTTTTGAACGTCAGTTCACATTTGTAGGTGGATCATCAGTGTTAGAGCTAAAATTAGCATGTTTAAAGTGATTTTTATGCTTCCAGGGGCTCGGGAAGTTAATTAAATACCATTTGGAGGCATTTAATGTTCGAGCAAAAACGGCTGATTTTCGACAAAAGAGATAACACCCCCCATTACGTCATGCTTCAGAAATGTGGAAAATGGTCCGTTTTCAAATGTTTTATTTTTGAACGTCAGTTCACATTTGTAGGTGGATCATCAGTGTTAGAGCTAAAATTAGCATGTTTAAAGTGATTTTCATGCTTCCAGGGGCCCAAAACCGAAGATTTATGGAATGGTTAAAAGTGCATGAAAATGGCCAATTTACTCACTCTGAGTTCTCAAAAAGGGTTTCTTCACCCCGGGAAGTTAATTAAATACCATTTGGAGGCATTTAATGTTCGAGCAAAAACGGCTGATTTTCGACAAAAGAGATAACACCCCCCCATTACGTCATGCTTCAGAAATGTGGAAAATGGTCCGTTTTCAAATGTTTTATTTTTGAACGTCAGTTCACATTTGTAGGTGGATCATCAGTGTTAGAGCTAAAATTAGCATGTTTAAAGTGATTTTTATGCTTCCAGGGGCTCGGGTAGTGAAATAAATACCATTTGGAGGCATTTAATGTTCGAGCAAAAACGGCTGATTTTCGACAAAAGAGATAACACCCCCCCATTACGTCATGCTTCAGAAATGTGGAAAATGGTCCGTTTTCAAATGTTTTATTTTTGAACGTCAGTTCACATTTGTAGGTGGATCATCAGTGTTAGAGCTAAAATTAGCATGTTTAAAGTGATTTTCATGCTTCCAGGGGCCCAAAACACAAGATTTATGGAATGGTTAAAAGTGCATGAAAATGGCCAATTTACTGACTCTGAGTTCTCAAAAAGGGTTTCTTCACCCCGGGAAGTTAATTAAATACCATTTGGAGGCATTTAATGTTCGAGCAAAAACGGCTGATTTTCGACAAAAGAGATAACACCCCCCCATTACGTCATGCTTCAGAAATGTGGAAAATGGTCCGTTTTCAAATGTTTTATTTTTGAACGTCAGTTCACATTTGTAGGTGGATCATCAGTGTTAGAGCTAAAATTAGCATGTTTAAAGTGATTTTCATGCTTCCAGGGGCTCGGGAAGTTAATTAAATACCATTTGGAGGCATTTAATGTTCGAGCAAAAACGGCTGATTTTCGGCAAAAGAGATAACACCCCCCCATTACGTCATGCTTCAGAAATGTGGAAAATGGTCCGTTTTCAAATGTTTTATTTTTGAACGTCAGTTCACATTTGTAGGTGGATCATCAGTGTTAGAGCTAAAATTAGCATGTTTAAAGTGATTTTCATGCTTCCAGGGGCCCAAAACACAAGATTTATGGATTGGTTAAAAGTGCATGAAAATGGCCAATTTACTCACTCTGAGTTCTCAAAAAGGGTTTCTTCACCCCGGGAAGTTAATTAAATACCATTTGGAGGCATTTAATGTTCGAGCAAAAACGGCTGATTTTCGACAAAAGAGATAACACCCCCCCATTACGTCATGCTTCAGAAATGTGGAAAATGGTCCGTTTTCAAATGTTTTATTTTTGAACGTCAGTTCACATTTTTAGGTGGATCATCAGTGTTAGAGCTAAAATTAGCATGTTTAAAGTGATTTTCATGCTTCCAGGGGCTCGGGAAGTTAATTAAATACCATTTGGAGGCATTTAATGTTCGAGCAAAAACGGCTGATTTTCGACAAAAGAGATAACACCCCCCATTACGTCATGCTTCAGAAATGTGGAAAATGGTCCGTTTTCAAATGTTTTATTTTTGAACGTCAGTTCACATTTGTAGGTGGATCATCAGTGTTAGAGCTAACATTAGCATGTTTAAAGTGATTTTCATGCTTCCAGGGGCCCAAAACACAAGATTTATGGAATGGTTAAAAGTGCATGAAAATGGCCAATTTACTCACTCTGAGTTCTCAAAAAGGGTTTCTTCACCCCGGGAAGTTAATTAAATACCATTTGGAGGCATTTAATGTTCGAGCAAAAACGGCTGATTTTCGACAAAAGAGATAACACCCCCCCATTACCTCATGCTTCAGAAATGTGGAAAATGGTCCGTTTTCAAATGTTTTATTTTTGAACGTCAGTTCACATTTGTAGGTGGATCATCAGTGTTAGAGCTAAAATTAGCATGTTTAAAGTGATTTTCATGCTTCCAGGGGCTCGGGAAGTTAATTAAATACCATTTGGAGGCATTTAATGTTCGAGCAAAAACGGCTGATTTTCGACAAAAGAGATAACACCCCCCCATTACGTCATGCTTCAGAAATGTGGAAAATGGTCCGTTTTCAAATGTTTTATTTTTGAACGTCAGTTCACATTTGTAGGTGGATCATCAGTGTTAGAGCTAAAATTAGCATGTTTAAAGTGATTTTCATGCTTCCAGGGGCCCAAAACACAAGATTTATGGAATGGTTAAAAGTGCATGAAAATGGCCAATTTACTCACTCTGAGTTCTCAAAAAGGGTTTCTTCACCCCGGGAAGTTAATTAAATACCATTTGGAGGCATTTAATGTTCGAGCAAAAACGGCTGATTTTCGACAAAAGAGATAACACCCCCCCATTACGTCATGCTTCAGAAATGTGGAAAATGGTCCGTTTTCAAATGTTTTATTTTTGAACGTCAGTTCACATTTGTAGGTGGATCATCAGTGTTAGAGCTAAAATTAGCATGTTTAAAGTGATTTTCATGCTTCCAGGGGCTCGGGAAGTGAAATAAATACCATTTGGAGGCATTTAATGTTCGAGCAAAAACGGCTGATTTTCGACAAAAGAGATAACACCCCCCCATTACGTCATGCTTCAGAAATGTGGAAAATGGTCCGTTTTCAAATGTTTTATTTTTGAACGTCAGTTCACATTTGTAGGTGGATCATCAGTGTTAGAGCTAAAATTAGCATGTTTAAAGTGATTTTTATGCTTCCAGGGGCTCGGGAAGTGAAATAAATACCATTTGGAGGCATTTAATGTTCGAGCAAAAACGGCTGATTTTCGACAAAAGAGATAACACCCCCCCATTACGTCATGCTTCAGAAATGTGGAAAATGGTCCGTTTTCAAATGTTTTATTTTTGAACGTCAGTTCACATTTGTAGGTGGATCATCAGTGTTAGAGCTAAAATTAGCATGTTTAAAGTGATTTTCATGCTTCCAGGGGCCCAAAACACAAGATTTATGGAATGGTTAAAAGTGCATGAAAATGGCCAATTTACTCACTCTGAGTTCTCAAAAAGGGTTTCTTCACCCCGGGAAGTTAATTAAATACCATTTGGAGGCATTTAATGTTCGAGCAAAAACGGCTGATTTTCGACAAAAGAGATAACACCCCCCCATTACGTCATGCTTCAGAAATGTGGAAAATGGTCCGTTTTCAAATGTTTTATTTTTGAACGTCAGTTCACATTTGTAGGTGGATCATCAGTGTTAGAGCTAAAATTAGCATGTTTAAAGTGATTTTCATGCTTCCAGGGGCTCGGGAAGTTAATTAAATACCATTTGGAGGCATTTAATGTTCGAGCAAAAACGGCTGATTTTCGACAAAAGAGATAACACCCCCCCATTACGTCATGCTTCAGAAATGTGGAAAATGGTCCGTTTTCAAATGTTTTATTTTTGAACGTCAGTTCACATTTGTAGGTGGATCATCAGTGTTAGAGCTAAAATTAGCATGTTTAAAGTGATTTTCATGCTTCCAGGGGCCCAAAACACAAGATTTATGGAATGGTTAAAAGTGCATGAAAATGGCCAATTTACTCACTCTGAGTTCTCAAAAAGGGTTTCTTCACCCCGGGAAGTTAATTAAATACCATTTGGAGGCATTTAATGTTCGAGCAAAAACGGCTGATTTTCGACAAAAGAGATAACACCCCCCCATTACGTCATGCTTCAGAAATGTGGAAAATGGTCCGTTTTCAAATGTTTTATTTTTGAACGTCAGTTCACATTTGTAGGTGGATCATCAGTGTTAGAGCTAAAATTAGCATGTTTAAAGTGATTTTCATGCTTCCAGGGGCTCGGGAAGTGAAATAAATATATTTTGGAGGCATTTAATGTTCGAGCAAAAACGGCTGATTTTCGACAAAAGAGATAACACCCCCCCATTACGTCATGCTTCAGAAATGTGGAAAATGGTCCGTTTTCAAATGTTTTATTTTTGAACGTCAGTTCACATTTGTAGGTGGATCATCAGTGTTAGAGCTAAAATTAGCATGTTTAAAGTGATTTTTATGCTTCCAGGGGCTCGGGAAGTTAATTAAATACCATTTGGAGGCATTTAATGTTCGAGCAAAAACGGCTGATTTTCGACAAAAGAGATAACACCCCCCATTACGTCATGCTTCAGAAATGTGGAAAATGGTCCGTTTTCAAATGTTTTATTTTTGAACGTCAGTTCACATTTGTAGGTGGATCATCAGTGTTAGAGCTAAAATTAGCATGTTTAAAGTGATTTTCATGCTTCCAGGGGCCCAAAACCGAAGATTTATGGAATGGTTAAAAGTGCATGAAAATGGCCAATTTACTCACTCTGAGTTCTCAAAAAGGGTTTCTTCACCCCGGGAAGTTAATTAAATACCATTTGGAGGCATTTAATGTTCGAGCAAAAACGGCTGATTTTCGACAAAAGAGATAACACCCCCCCATTACGTCATGCTTCAGAAATGTGGAAAATGGTCCGTTTTCAAATGTTTTATTTTTGAACGTCAGTTCACATTTGTAGGTGGATCATCAGTGTTAGAGCTAAAATTAGCATGTTTAAAGTGATTTTTATGCTTCCAGGGGCTCGGGTAGTGAAATAAATACCATTTGGAGGCATTTAATGTTCGAGCAAAAACGGCTGATTTTCGACAAAAGAGATAACACC
This sequence comes from Lissotriton vulgaris, assembly GCF_964263255.1. Taxonomy (NCBI): domain Eukaryota; kingdom Metazoa; phylum Chordata; class Amphibia; order Caudata; family Salamandridae; genus Lissotriton; species Lissotriton vulgaris. Next base: position 303,131 of record NW_028252525.1, read on the forward strand.
CCCCCATTACGTCATGCTTCAGAAATGTGGAAAATGGTCCGTTTTCAAATGTTTTATTTTTGAACGTCAGTTCACATTTGTAGGTGGATCATCAGTGTTAGAGCTAAAATTAGCATGTTTAAAGTGATTTTCATGCTTCCAGGGGCCCAAAACACAAGATTTATGGAATGGTTAAAAGTGCATGAAAATGGCCAATTTACTGACTCTGAGTTCTCAAAAAGGGTTTCTTCACCCCGGGAAGTTAATTAAATACCATTTGGAGGCATTTAATGTTCGAGCAAAAACGGCTGATTTTCGACAAAAGAGATAACACCCCCCCATTACGTCATGCTTCAGAAATGTGGAAAATGGTCCGTTTTCAAATGTTTTATTTTTGAACGTCAGTTCACATTTGTAGGTGGATCATCAGTGTTAGAGCTAAAATTAGCATGTTTAAAGTGATTTTCATGCTTCCAGGGGCTCGGGAAGTTAATTAAATACCATTTGGAGGCATTTAATGTTCGAGCAAAAACGGCTGATTTTCGGCAAAAGAGATAACACCCCCCCATTACGTCATGCTTCAGAAATGTGGAAAATGGTCCGTTTTCAAATGTTTTATTTTTGAACGTCAGTTCACATTTGTAGGTGGATCATCAGTGTTAGAGCTAAAATTAGCATGTTTAAAGTGATTTTCATGCTTCCAGGGGCCCAAAACACAAGATTTATGGATTGGTTAAAAGTGCATGAAAATGGCCAATTTACTCACTCTGAGTTCTCAAAAAGGGTTTCTTCACCCCGGGAAGTTAATTAAATACCATTTGGAGGCATTTAATGTTCGAGCAAAAACGGCTGATTTTCGACAAAAGAGATAACACCCCCCCATTACGTCATGCTTCAGAAATGTGGAAAATGGTCCGTTTTCAAATGTTTTATTTTTGAACGTCAGTTCACATTTTTAGGTGGATCATCAGTGTTAGAGCTAAAATTAGCATGTTTAAAGTGATTTTCATGCTTCCAGGGGCTCGGGAAGTTAATTAAATACCATTTGGAGGCATTTAATGTTCGAGCAAAAACGGCTGATTTTCGACAAAAGAGATAACACCCCCCATTACGTCATGCTTCAGAAATGTGGAAAATGGTCCGTTTTCAAATGTTTTATTTTTGAACGTCAGTTCACATTTGTAGGTGGATCATCAGTGTTAGAGCTAACATTAGCATGTTTAAAGTGATTTTCATGCTTCCAGGGGCCCAAAACACAAGATTTATGGAATGGTTAAAAGTGCATGAAAATGGCCAATTTACTCACTCTGAGTTCTCAAAAAGGGTTTCTTCACCCCGGGAAGTTAATTAAATACCATTTGGAGGCATTTAATGTTCGAGCAAAAACGGCTGATTTTCGACAAAAGAGATAACACCCCCCCATTACCTCATGCTTCAGAAATGTGGAAAATGGTCCGTTTTCAAATGTTTTATTTTTGAACGTCAGTTCACATTTGTAGGTGGATCATCAGTGTTAGAGCTAAAATTAGCATGTTTAAAGTGATTTTCATGCTTCCAGGGGCTCGGGAAGTTAATTAAATACCATTTGGAGGCATTTAATGTTCGAGCAAAAACGGCTGATTTTCGACAAAAGAGATAACACCCCCCCATTACGTCATGCTTCAGAAATGTGGAAAATGGTCCGTTTTCAAATGTTTTATTTTTGAACGTCAGTTCACATTTGTAGGTGGATCATCAGTGTTAGAGCTAAAATTAGCATGTTTAAAGTGATTTTCATGCTTCCAGGGGCCCAAAACACAAGATTTATGGAATGGTTAAAAGTGCATGAAAATGGCCAATTTACTCACTCTGAGTTCTCAAAAAGGGTTTCTTCACCCCGGGAAGTTAATTAAATACCATTTGGAGGCATTTAATGTTCGAGCAAAAACGGCTGATTTTCGACAAAAGAGATAACACCCCCCCATTACGTCATGCTTCAGAAATGTGGAAAATGGTCCGTTTTCAAATGTTTTATTTTTGAACGTCAGTTCACATTTGTAGGTGGATCATCAGTGTTAGAGCTAAAATTAGCATGTTTAAAGTGATTTTCATGCTTCCAGGGGCTCGGGAAGTGAAATAAATACCATTTGGAGGCATTTAATGTTCGAGCAAAAACGGCTGATTTTCGACAAAAGAGATAACACCCCCCCATTACGTCATGCTTCAGAAATGTGGAAAATGGTCCGTTTTCAAATGTTTTATTTTTGAACGTCAGTTCACATTTGTAGGTGGATCATCAGTGTTAGAGCTAAAATTAGCATGTTTAAAGTGATTTTTATGCTTCCAGGGGCTCGGGAAGTGAAATAAATACCATTTGGAGGCATTTAATGTTCGAGCAAAAACGGCTGATTTTCGACAAAAGAGATAACACCCCCCCATTACGTCATGCTTCAGAAATGTGGAAAATGGTCCGTTTTCAAATGTTTTATTTTTGAACGTCAGTTCACATTTGTAGGTGGATCATCAGTGTTAGAGCTAAAATTAGCATGTTTAAAGTGATTTTCATGCTTCCAGGGGCCCAAAACACAAGATTTATGGAATGGTTAAAAGTGCATGAAAATGGCCAATTTACTCACTCTGAGTTCTCAAAAAGGGTTTCTTCACCCCGGGAAGTTAATTAAATACCATTTGGAGGCATTTAATGTTCGAGCAAAAACGGCTGATTTTCGACAAAAGAGATAACACCCCCCCATTACGTCATGCTTCAGAAATGTGGAAAATGGTCCGTTTTCAAATGTTTTATTTTTGAACGTCAGTTCACATTTGTAGGTGGATCATCAGTGTTAGAGCTAAAATTAGCATGTTTAAAGTGATTTTCATGCTTCCAGGGGCTCGGGAAGTTAATTAAATACCATTTGGAGGCATTTAATGTTCGAGCAAAAACGGCTGATTTTCGACAAAAGAGATAACACCCCCCCATTACGTCATGCTTCAGAAATGTGGAAAATGGTCCGTTTTCAAATGTTTTATTTTTGAACGTCAGTTCACATTTGTAGGTGGATCATCAGTGTTAGAGCTAAAATTAGCATGTTTAAAGTGATTTTCATGCTTGCAGGGGCCCAAAACACAAGATTTATGGAATGGTTAAAAGTGCATGAAAATGGCCAATTTACTCACTCTGAGTTCTCAAAAAGGGTTTCTTCACCCCGGGAAGTTAATTAAATACCATTTGGAGGCATTTAATGTTCGAGCAAAAACGGCTGATTTTCGACAAAAGAGATAACACCCCCCCATTACGTCATGCTTCAGAAATGTGGAAAATGGTCCGTTTTCAAATGTTTTATTTTTGAACGTCAGTTCACATTTGTAGGTGGATCATCAGTGTTAGAGCTAAAATTAGCATGTTTAAAGTGATTTTCATGCTTCCAGGGGCTCGGGAAGTTAATTAAATACCATTTGGAGGCATTTAATGTTCGAGCAAAAACGGCTGATTTTCGACAAAAGAGATAACACCCCCCCATTACGTCATGCTTCAGAAATGTGGAAAATGGTCCGTTTTCAAATGTTTTATTTTTGAACGTCAGTTCACATTTGTAGGTGGATCATCAGTGTTAGAGCTAAAATTAGCATGTTTAAAGTGATTTTCATGCTTCCAGGGGCCCAAAACACAAGATTTATGGAATGGTTAAAAGTGCATGAAAATGGCCAATTTACTCACTCTGAGTTCTCAAAAAGGGTTTCTTCACCCCGGGAAGTTAATTAAATACCATTTGGAGGCATTTAATGTTCGAGCAAAAACGGCTGATTTTCGACAAAAGAGATAACACCCCCCCATTACGTCATGCTTCAGAAATGTGGAAAATGGTCCGTTTTCAAATGTTTTATTTTTGAACGTCAGTTCACATTTGTAGGTGGATCATCAGTGTTAGAGCTAAAATTACCATGTTTAAAGTGATTTTCATGCTTCCAGGGGCTCGGGAAGTTAATTAAATACCATTTGGAGGCATTTAATGTTCGAGCAAAAACGGCTGATTTTCGACAAAAGAGATAACACCCCCCATTACGTCATGCTTCAGAAATGTGGAAAATGGTCCGTTTTCAAATGTTTTATTTTTGAACGTCAGTTCACATTTGTAGGTGGATCATCAGTGTTAGAGCTAAATCTAGCATGTTTAAAGTGATTTTCATGCTTCCAGGGGCCCAAAACACAAGATTTATGGAATGGTTAAAAGTGCATGAAAATGGCCAATTTACTCACTCTGAGTTCTCAAAAAGGGTTTCTTCACCCCGGGAAGTTAATTAAATACCATTTGGAGGCATTTAATGTTCGAGCAAAAACGGCTGATTTTCGACAAAAGAGATAACACCCCCCCATTACGTCATGCTTCAGAAATGTAGAAAATGGTCCGTTTTCAAATGTTTTATTTTTGAACGTCAGTTCACATTTGTAGGTGGATCATCAGTGTTAGAGCTAAAATTAGCATGTTTAAAGTGATTTTCATGCTTCCAGGGGCCCAAAACACAAGATTTATGGAATGGTTAAAAGTGCATGAAAATGGCCAATTTACTCACTCTGAGTTCTCAAAAAGGGTTTCTTCACCCCGGGAAGTTAATTAAATACCATTTGGAGGCATTTAATGTTCGAGCAAAAACGGCTGATTTTTGACAAAAGAGATAACACCCCCCATTACGTCATGCTTCAGAAATGTGGAAAATGGTCCGTTTTCAAATGTTTTATTTTTGAACGTCAGTTCACATTTGTAGGTGGATCATCAGTGTTAGAGCTAAAATTAGCATGTTTAAAGTGATTTTCATGCTTCCAGGGGCTCGGGAAGTTAATTAAATACCATTTGGAGGCATTTAATGTTCGAGCAAAAACGGCTGATTTTCGACAAAAGAGATAACACCCCCCCATTACGTCATGCTTCAGAAATGTGGAAAATGGTCCGTTTTCAAATGTTTTATTTTTGAACGTCAGTTCACATTTGTAGGTGGATCATCAGTGTTAGAGCTAAAATTAGCATGTTTAAAGTGATTTTCATGCTTCCAGGGGCCCAAAACACAAGATTTATGGAATGGTTAAAAGTGCATGAAAATGGCCAATTTACTCACTCTGAGTTCTCAAAAAGGGTTTCTTCACCCCGGGAAGTTAATTAAATACCATTTGGAGGCATTTAATGTTCGAGCAAAAACGGCTGATTTTCGACAAAAGAGATAACACCCCCCCATTACGTCATGCTTCAGAAATGTGGAAAATGGTCCGTTTTCAAATGTTTTATTTTTGAACGTCAGTTCACATTTGTAGGTGGATCATCAGTGTTAGAGCTAAAATTAGCATGTTTAAAGTGATTTTCATGCTTCCAGGGGCTCGGGAAGTTAATTAAATACCATTTGGAGGCATTTAATGTTCGAGCAAAAACGGCTGATTTTCGACAAAAGAGATAACACCCCCCATTACGTCATGCTTCAGAAATGTGGAAAATGGTCCGTTTTCAAATGTTTTATTTTTGAACGTCAGTTCACATTTGTAGGTGGATCATCAGTGTTAGAGCTAAAATTAGCATGTTTAAAGTGATTTTCATGCTTCCAGGGGCCCAAAACACAAGATTTATGGAATGGTTAAAAGTGCATGAAAATGGCCAATTTACTCACTCTGAGTTCTCAAAAAGGGTTTCTTCACCCCGGGAAGTTAATTAAATACCATTTGGAGGCATTTAATGTTCGAGCAAAAACGGCTGATTTTCGACAAAAGAGATAACACCCCCCCATTACGTCATGCTTCAGAAATGTGGAAAATGGTCCGTTTTCAAATGTTTTATTTTTGAACGTCAGTTCACATTTGTAGGTGGATCATCAGTGTTAGAGCTAAAATTAGCATGTTTAAAGTGATTTTCATGCTTCCAGGGGCTCGGGAAGTTAATTAAATACCATTTGGAGGCATTTAATGTTCGAGCAAATACGGCTGATTTTCGACAAAAGAGATAACACCCCCCCATTACGTCATGCTTCAGAAATGTGGAAAATAGTCCGTTTTCAAATGTTTTATTTTTGAACGTCAGTTCACATTTGTAGGTGGATCATCAGTGTTAGAGCTAAAATTAGCATGTTTAAAGTGATTTTCATGCTTCCAGGGGCTCGGGAAGTTAATTAAATACCATTTGGAGGCATTTAATGTTCGAGCAAAAACGGCTGATTTTCGACAAAAGAGATAACACCCCCCCATTACGTCATGCTTCAGAAATGTGGAAAATGGTCCGTTTTCAAATGTTTTATTTTTGAACGTCAGTTCACATTTGTAGGTGGATCATCAGTGTTAGAGCTAAAATTAGCATGTTTAAAGTGATTTTCATGCTTGCAGGGGCCCAAAACACAAGATTTATGGAATGGTTAAAAGTGCATGAAAATGGCCAATTTACTCACTCTGAGTTCTCAAAAAGGGTTTCTTCACCCCGGGAAGTTAATTAAATACCATTTGGAGGCATTTAATGTTCGAGCAAAAACGGCTGATTTTCGACAAAAGAGATAACACCCCCCCATTACGTCATGCTTCAGAAATGTGGAAAATGGTCCGTTTTCAAATGTTTTATTTTTGAACGTCAGTTCACATTTGTAGGTGGATCATCAGTGTTAGAGCTAAAATTAGCATGTTTAAAGTGATTTTCATGCTTCCAGGGGCTCGGGAAGTTAATTAAATACCATTTGGAGGCATTTAATGTTCGAGCAAAAACGGCTGATTTTCGACAAAAGAGATAACACCCCCCCATTACGTCATGCTTCAGAAATGTGGAAAATGGTCCGTTTTCAAATGTTTTATTTTTGAACGTCAGTTCACATTTGTAGGTGGATCATCAGTGTTAGAGCTAAAATTAGCATGTTTAAAGTGATTTTCATGCTTCCAGGGGCCCAAAACACAAGATTTATGGAATGGTTAAAAGTGCATGAAAATGGCCAATTTACTCACTCTGAGTTCTCAAAAAGGGTTTCTTCACCCCGGGAAGTTAATTAAATACCATTTGGAGGCATTTAATGTTCGAGCAAAAACGGCTGATTTTCGACAAAAGAGATAACACCCCCCCATTACGTCATGCTTCAGAAATGTGGAAAATGGTCCGTTTTCAAATGTTTTATTTTTGAACGTCAGTTCACATTTGTAGGTGGATCATCAGTGTTAGAGCTAAAATTACCATGATTAAAGTGATTTTCATGCTTCCAGGGGCTCGGGAAGTTAATTAAATACCATTTGGAGGCATTTAATGTTCGAGCAAAAACGGCTGATTTTCGACAAAAGAGATAACACCCCCCATTACGTCATGCTTCAGAAATGTGGAAAATGGTCCGTTTTCAAATGTTTTATTTTTGAACGTCAGTTCACATTTGTAGGTGGATCATCAGTGTTAGAGCTAAATCTAGCATGTTTAAAGTGATTTTCATGCTTCCAGGGGCCCAAAACACAAGATTTATGGAATGGTTAAAAGTGCATGAAAATGGCCAATTTACTCACTCTGAGTTCTCAAAAAGGGTTTCTTCACCCCGGGAAGTTAATTAAATACCATTTGGAGGCATTTAATGTTCGAGCAAAAACGGCTGATTTTCGACAAAAGAGATAACACCCCCCCATTACGTCATGCTTCAGAAATGTGGAAAATGGTCCGTTTTCAAATGTTTTATTTTTGAACGTCAGTTCACATTTGTAGGTGGATCATCAGTGTTAGAGCTAAAATTAGCATGTTTAAAGTGATTTTCATGCTTCCAGGGGCTCGGGAAGTTAATTAAATACCATTTGGAGGCATTTAATGTTCGAGCAAAAACGGCTGATTTTCGACAAAAGAGATAACACCCCCCCATTACGTCATGCTTCAGAAATGTGGAAAATGGTCCGTTTTCAAATGTTTTATTTTTGAACGTCAGTTCACATTTGTAGGTGGATCATCAGTGTTAGAGCTAAAATTAGCATGTTTAAAGTGATTTTCATGCTTCCAGGGGCCCAAAACACAAGATTTATGGAATGGTTAAAAGTGCATGAAAATGGCCAATTTACTCACTCTGAGTTCTCAAAAAGGGTTTATTCACCCCGGGAAGTTAATTAAATACCATTTGGAGGCATTTAATGTTCGAGCAAGAACGGCTGATTTTCGACAAAAGAGATAACACCCCCCCATTACGTCATGCTTCAGAAATGTGGAAAATGGTCCGTTTTCAAATGTTTTATTTTTGAACGTCAGTTCACATTTGTAGGTGGATCATCAGTGTTAGAGCTAAAATTAGCATGTTTAAAGTGATTTTCATGCTTCCAGGGGCTCGGGAAGTTAATTAAATACCATTTGGAGGCATTTAATGTTCGAGCAAAAACGGCTGATTTTCGACAAAAGAGATAACACCCCCCCATTACGTCATGCTTCAGAAATGTGGAAAATGGTCCGTTTTCAAATGTTTTATTTTTGAACGTCAGTTCACATTTGTAGGTGGATCATCAGTGTTAGAGCTAAAATTAGCATGTTTAAAGTGATTTTCATGCTTGCAGGGGCCCAAAACACAAGATTTATGGAATGGTTAAAAGTGCATGAAAATGGCCAATTTACTCACTCTGAGTTCTCAAAAAGGGTTTCTTCACCCCGGGAAGTTAATTAAATACCATTTGGAGGCATTTAATGTTCGAGCAAAAACGGCTGATTTTCGACAAAAGAGATAACACCCCCCCATTACGTCATGCTTCAGAAATGTGGAAAATGGTCCGTTTTCAAATGTTTTATTTTTGAACGTCAGTTCACATTTGTAAGTGGATCATCAGTGTTAGAGCTAAAATTAGCATGTTTAAAGTGATTTTCATGCTTCCAGGGGCTCGGGAAGTTAATTAAATACCATTTGGAGGCATTTAATGTTCGAGCAAAAACGGCTGATTTTCGACAAAAGAGATAACACCCCCCCATTACGTCATGCTTCAGAAATGTGGAAAATGGTCCGTTTTCAAATGTTTTATTTTTGAACGTCAGTTCACATTTGTAGGTGGATCATCAGTGTTAGAGCTAAAATTAGCATGTTTAAAGTGATTTTCATGCTTCCAGGGGCCCAAAACACAAGATTTATGGAATGGTTAAAAGTGCATGAAAATGGCCAATTTACTCACTCTGAGTTCTCAAAAAGGGTTTCTTCACCCCGGGAAGTTAATTAAATACCATTTGGAGGCATTTAATGTTCGAGCAAAAACGGCTGATTTTCGACAAAAGAGATAACACCCCCCCATTACGTCATGCTTCAGAAATGTGGAAAATGGTCCGTTTTCAAATGTTTTATTTTTGAACGTCAGTTCACATTTGTAGGTGGATCATCAGTGTTAGAGCTAAAATTACCATGATTAAAGTGATTTTCATGCTTCCAGGGGCTCGGGAAGTTAATTAAATACCATTTGGAGGCATTTAATGTTCGAGCAAAAACGGCTGATTTTCGACAAAAGAGATAACACCCCCCATTACGTCATGCTTCAGAAATGTGGAAAATGGTCCGTTTTCAAATGTTTTATTTTTGAACGTCAGTTCACATTTGTAGGTGGATCATCAGTGTTAGAGCTAAATCTAGCATGTTTAAAGTGATTTTCATGCTTCCAGGGGCCCAAAACACAAGATTTATGGAATGGTTAAAAGTGCATGAAAATGGCCAATTTACTCACTCTGAGTTCTCAAAAAGGGTTTCTTCACCCCGGGAAGTTAATTAAATACCATTTGGAGGCATTTAATGTTCGAGCAAAAACGGCTGATTTTCGACAAAAGAGATAACACCCCCCCATTACGTCATGCTTCAGAAATGTGGAAAATGGTCCGTTTTCAAATGTTTTATTTTTGAACGTCAGTTCACATTTGTAGGTGGATCATCAGTGTTAGAGCTAAAATTAGCATGTTTAAAGTGATTTTCATGCTTCCAGGGGCTCGGGAAGTTAATTAAATACCATTTGGAGGCATTTAATGTTCGAGCAAAAACGGCTGATTTTCGACAAAAGAGATAACACCCCCCCATTACGTCATGCTTCAGAAATGTGGAAAATGGTCCGTTTTCAAATGTTTTATTTTTGAACGTCAGTTCACATTTGTAGGTGGATCATCAGTGTTAGAGCTAAAATTAGCATGTTTAAAGTGATTTTCATGCTTCCAGGGGCCCAAAACACAAGATTTATGGAATGGTTAAAAGTGCATGAAAATGGCCAATTTACTCACTCTGAGTTCTCAAAAAGGGTTTCTTCACCCCGGGAAGTTAATTAAATACCATTTGGAGGCATTTAATGTTCGAGCAAGAACGGCTGATTTTCGACAAAAGAGATAACACCCCCCCATTACGTCATGCTTCAGAAATGTGGAAAATGGTCCGTTTTCAAATGTTTTATTTTTGAACGTCAGTTCACATTTGTAGGTGGATCATCAGTGTTAGAGCTAAAATTAGCATGTTTAAAGTGATTTTCATGCTTCCAGGGGCTCGGGAAGTTAATTAAATACCATTTGGAGGCATTTAATGTTCGAGCAAAAACGGCTGATTTTCGACAAAAGAGATAACACCCCCCCATTACGTCATGCTTCAGAAATGTGGAAAATGGTCCGTTTTCAAATGTTTTATTTTTGAACGTCAGTTCACATTTGTAGGTGGATCATCAGTGTTAGAGCTAAAATTAGCATGTTTAAAGTGATTTTCATGCTTGCAGGGGCCCAAAACACAAGATTTATGGAATGGTTAAAAGTGCATGAAAATGGCCAATTTACTCACTCTGAGTTCTCAAAAAGGGTTTCTTCACCCCGGGAAGTTAATTAAATACCATTTGGAGGCATTTAATGTTCGAGCAAAAACGGCTGATTTTCGACAAAAGAGATAACACCCCCCCATTACGTCATGCTTCAGAAATGTGGAAAATGGTCCGTTTTCAAATGTTTTATTTTTGAACGTCAGTTCACATTTGTAGGTGGATCATCAGTGTTAGAGCTAAAATTAGCATGTTTAAAGTGATTTTCATGCTTCCAGGGGCTCGGGAAGTTAATTAAATACCATTTGGAGGCATTTAATGTTCGAGCAAAAACGGCTGATTTTCGACAAAAGAGATAACACCCCCCCATTACGTCATGCTTCAGAAATGTGGAAAATGGTCCGTTTTCAAATGTTTTATTTTTGAACGTCAGTTCACATTTGTAGGTGGATCATCAGTGTTAGAGCTAAAATTAGCATGTTTAAAGTGATTTTCATGCTTCCAGGGGCCCAAAACACAAGATTTATGGAATGGTTAAAAGTGCATGAAAATGGCCAATTTACTCACTCTGAGTTCTCAAAAAGGGTTTCTTCACCCCGGGAAGTTAATTAAATACCATTTGGAGGCATTTAATGTTCGAGCAAAAACGGCTGATTTTCGACAAAAGAGATAACACCCCCCCATTACGTCATGCTTCAGAAATGTGGAAAATGGTCCGTTTTCAAATGTTTTATTTTTGAACGTCAGTTCACATTTGTAGGTGGATCATCAGTGTTAGAGCTAAAATTAGCATGTTTAAAGTGATTTTCATGCTTCCAGGGGCTCGGGAAGTTAATTAAATACCATTTGGAGGCATTTAATGTTCGAGCAAAAACGGCTGATTTTCGACAAAAGAGATAACACCCCCCATTACGTCATGCTTCAGAAATGTGGAAAATGGTCCGTTTTCAAATGTTTTATTTTTGAACGTCAGTTCACATTTGTAGGTGGATCATCAGTGTTAGAGCTAAATCTAGCATGTTTAAAGTGATTTTCATGCTTCCAGGGGCCCAAAACACAAGATTTATGGAATGGTTAAAAGTGCATGAAAATGGCCAATTTACTCACTCTGAGTTCTCAAAAAGGGTTTCTTCACCCCGGGAAGTTAATTAAATACCATTTGGAGGCATTTAATGTTCGAGCAAAAACGGCTGATTTTCGACAAAAGAGATAACACCCCCCCATTACGTCATGCTTCAGAAATGTAGAAAATGGTCCGTTTTCAAATGTTTTATTTTTGAACGTCAGTTCACATTTGTAGGTGGATCATCAGTGTTAGAGCTAAAATTAGCATGTTTAAAGTGATTTTCATGCTTCCAGGGGCCCAAAACACAAGATTTATGGAATGGTTAAAAGTGCATGAAAATGGCCAATTTACTCACTCTGAGTTCTCAAAAAGGGTTTCTTCACCCCGGGAAGTTAATTAAATACCATTTGGAGGCATTTAATGTTCGAGCAAAAACGGCTGATTTTTGACAAAAGAGATAACACCCCCCCATTACGTCATGCTTCAGAAATGTGGAAAATGGTCCGTTTTCAAATGTTTTATTTTTGAACGTCAGTTCACATTTGTAGGTGGATCATCAGTGTTAGAGCTAAAATTAGCATGTTTAAAGTGATTTGCATGCTTCCAGGGGCTCGGGAAGTTAATTAAATACCATTTGGAGGCATTTAATGTTCGAGCAAAAACGGCTGATTTTCGACAAAAGAGATAACACCCCCCCATTACGTCATGCTTCAGAAATGTGGAAAATGGTCCGTTTTCAAATATTTTATTTTTGAACGTCAGTTCACATTTGTAGGTGGATCATCAGTGTTAGAGCTAAAATTAGCATGTTTAAAGTGATTTTCATGCTTCCAGGGGCCCAAAACACAAGATTTATGGAATGGTTAAAAGTGCATGAAAATGGCCAATTTACTCACTCTGAGTTCTCAAAAAGGGTTTCTTCACCCCGGGAAGTTAATTAAATACCATTTGGAGGCATTTAATGTTCGAGCAAAAACGGCTGATTTTCGACAAAAGAGATAACACCCCCCCATTACGTCATGCTTCAGAAATGTGGAAAATGGTCCGTTTTCAAATGTTTTATTTTTGAACGTCAGTTCACATTTGTAGGTGGATCATCAGTGTTAGAGCTAAAATTAGCATGTTTAAAGTGATTTTCATGCTTCCAGGGGCTCGGGAAGTTAATTAAATACCATTTGGAGGCATTTAATGTTCGAGCAAAAACGGCTGATTTTCGACAAAAGAGATAACACCCCCCATTACGTCATGCTTCAGAAATGTGGAAAATGGTCCGTTTTCAAATGTTTTATTTTTGAACGTCAGTTCACATTTGTAGGTGGATCATCAGTGTTAGAGCTAAAATTAGCATGTTTAAAGTGATTTTCATGCTTCCAGGGGCCCAAAACACAAGATTTATGGAATGGTTAAAAGTGCATGAAAATGGCCAATTTACTCACTCTGAGTTCTCAAAAAGGGTTTCTTCACCCCGGGAAGTTAATTAAATACCATTTGGAGGCATTTAATGTTCGAGCAAAAACGGCTGATTTTCGACAAAAGAGATAACACCCCCCCATTACGTCATGCTTCAGAAATGTGGAAAATGGTCCGTTTTCAAATGTTTTATTTTTGAACGTCAGTTCACATTTGTAGGTGGATCATCAGTGTTAGAGCTAAAATTAGCATGTTTAAAGTGATTTTCATGCTTCCAGGGGCTCGGGAAGTTAATTAAATACCATTTGGAGGCATTTAATGTTCGAGCAAAAACGGCTGATTTTCGACAAAAGAGATAACACCCCCCCATTACGTCATGCTTCAGAAATGTGGAAAATGGTCCGTTTTCAAATGTTTTATTTTTGAACGTCAGTTCACATTTGTAGGTGGATCATCAGTGTTAGAGCTAAAATTAGCATGTTTAAAGTGATTTTCATGCTTCCAGGGGCTCGGGAAGTTAATTAAATACCATTTGGAGGCATTTAATGTTCGAGCAAAAACGGCTGATTTTCGACAAAAGAGATAACACCCCCCCATTACGTCATGCTTCAGAAATGTGGAAAATGGTCCGTTTTCAAATGTTTTATTTTTGAACGTCAGTTCACATTTGTAGGTGGATCATCAGTGTTAGAGCTAAAATTAGCATGTTTAAAGTGATTTTCATGCTTGCAGGGGCCCAAAACACAAGATTTATGGAATGGTTAAAAGTGCATGAAAATGGCCAATTTACTCACTCTGAGTTCTCAAAAAGGGTTTCTTCACCCCGGGAAGTTAATTAAATACCATTTGGAGGCATTTAATGTTCGAGCAAAAACGGCTGATTTTCGACAAAAGAGATAACACCCCCCCATTACGTCATGCTTCAGAAATGTGGAAAATGGTCCGTTTTCAAATGTTTTATTTTTGAACGTCAGTTCACATTTGTAGGTGGATCATCAGTGTTAGAGCTAAAATTAGCATGTTTAAAGTGATTTTCATGCTTCCAGGGGCCCAAAACACAAGATTTATGGAATGGTTAAAAGTGCATGAAAATGGCCAATTTACTCACTCTGAGTTCTCAAAAAGGGTTTCTTCACCCCGGGAAGTTAATTAAATACCATTTGGAGGCATTTAATGTTCGAGCAAAAACGGCTGATTTTCGACAAAAGAGATAACACCCCCCCATTACGTCATGCTTCAGAAATGTGGAAAATGGTCCGTTTTCAAATGTTTTATTTTTGAACGTCAGTTCACATTTTTAGGTGGATCATCAGTGTTAGAGCTAAAATTACCATGATTAAAGTGATTTTCATGCTTCCAGGGGCTCGGGAAGTTAATTAAATACCATTTGGAGGCATTTAATGTTCGAGCAAAAACGGCTGATTTTCGACAAAAGAGATAACACCCCCCATTACGTCATGCTTCAGAAATGTGGAAAATGGTCCGTTTTCAAATGTTTTATTTTTGAACGTCAGTTCACATTTGTAGGTGGATCATCAGTGTTAGAGCTAAATCTAGCATGTTTAAAGTGATTTTCATGCTTCCAGGGGCCCAAAACACAAGATTTATGGAATGGTTAAAAGTGCATGAAAATGGCCAATTTACTCACTCTGAGTTCTCAAAAAGGGTTTCTTCACCCCGGGAAGTTAATTAAATACCATTTGGAGGCATTTAATGTTCGAGCAAAAACGGCTGATTTTCGACAAAAGAGATAACACCCCCCCATTACGTCATGCTTCAGAAATGTGGAAAATGGTCCGTTTTCAAATGTTTTATTTTTGAACGTCAGTTCACATTTGTAGGTGGATCATCAGTGTTAGAGCTAAAATTAGCATGTTTAAAGTGATTTTCATGCTTCCAGGGGCTCGGGAAGTTAATTAAATACCATTTGGAGGCATTTAATGTTCGAGCAAAAACGGCTGATTTTCGACAAAAGAGATAACACCCCCCCATTACGTCATGCTTCAGAAATGTGGAAAATGGTCCGTTTTCAAATGTTTTATTTTTGAACGTCAGTTCACATTTGTAGGTGGATCATCAGTGTTAGAGCTAAAATTAGCATGTTTAAAGTGATTTTCATGCTTCCAGGGGCCCAAAACACAAGATTTATGGAATGGTTAAAAGTGCATGAAAATGGCCAATTTACTCACTCTGAGTTCTCAAAAAGGGTTTCTTCACCCCGGGAAGTTAATTAAATACCATTTGGAGGCATTTAATGTTCGAGCAAGAACGGCTGATTTTCGACAAAAGAGATAACACCCCCCCATTACGTCATGCTTCAGAAATGTGGAAAATGGTCCGTTTTCAAATGTTTTATTTTTGAACGTCAGTTCACATTTGTAGGTGGATCATCAGTGTTAGAGCTAAAATTAGCATGTTTAAAGTGATTTTCATGCTTCCAGGGGCTCGGGAAGTTAATTAAATACCATTTGGAGGCATTTAATGTTCGAGCAAAAACGGCTGATTTTCGACAAAAGAGATAACACCCCCCCATTACGTCATGCTTCAGAAATGTGGAAAATGGTCCGTTTTCAAATGTTTTATTTTTGAACGTCAGTTCACATTTGTAGGTGGATCATCAGTGTTAGAGCTAAAATTAGCATGTTTAAAGTGATTTTCATGCTTGCAGGGGCCCAAAACACAAGATTTATGGAATGGTTAAAAGTGCATGAAAATGGCCAATTTACTCACTCTGAGTTCTCAAAAAGGGTTTCTTCACCCCGGGAAGTTAATTAAATACCATTTGGAGGCATTTAATGTTCGAGCAAAAACGGCTGATTTTCGACAAAAGAGATAACACCCCCCCATTACGTCATGCTTCAGAAATGTGGAAAATGGTCCGTTTTCAAATGTTTTATTTTTGAACGTCAGTTCACATTTGTAGGTGGATCATCAGTGTTAGAGCTAAAATTAGCATGTTTAAAGTGATTTTCATGCTTCCAGGGGCTCGGGAAGTTAATTAAATACCATTTGGAGGCATTTAATGTTCGAGCAAAAACGGCTGATTTTCGACAAAAGAGATAACACCCCCCCATTACGTCATGCTTCAGAAATGTGGAAAATGGTCCGTTTTCAAATGTTTTATTTTTGAACGTCAGTTCACATTTGTAGGTGGATCATCAGTGTTAGAGCTAAAATTAGCATGTTTAAAGTGATTTTCATGCTTCCAGGGGCCCAAAACACAAGATTTATGGAATGGTTAAAAGTGCATGAAAATGGCCAATTTACTCACTCTGAGTTCTCAAAAAGGGTTTCTTCACCCCGGGAAGTTAATTAAATACCATTTGGAGGCATTTAATGTTCGAGCAAAAACGGCTGATTTTCGACAAAAGAGATAACACCCCCCCATTACGTCATGCTTCAGAAATGTGGAAAATGGTCCGTTTTCAAATGTTTTATTTTTGAACGTCAGTTCACATTTGTAGGTGGATCATCAGTGTTAGAGCTAAAATTACCATGATTAAAGTGATTTTCATGCTTCCAGGGGCTCGGGAAGTTAATTAAATACCATTTGGAGGCATTTAATGTTCGAGCAAAAACGGCTGATTTTCGACAAAAGAGATAACACCCCCCATTATGTCATGCTTCAGAAATGTGGAAAATGGTCCGTTTTCAAATGTTTTATTTTTGAACGTCAGTTCACATTTGTAGGTGGATCATCAGTGTTAGAGCTAAATCTAGCATGTTTAAAGTGATTTTCATGCTTCCAGGGGCCCAAAACACAAGATTTATGGAATGGTTAAAAGTGCATGAAAATGGCCAATTTACTCACTCTGAGTTCTCAAAAAGGGTTTCTTCACCCCGGGAAGTTAATTAAATACCATTTGGAGGCATTTAATGTTCGAGCAAAAACGGCTGATTTTCGACAAAAGAGATAACACCCCCCCATTACGTCATGCTTCAGAAATGTGGAAAATGGTCCGTTTTCAAATGTTTTATTTTTGAACGTCAGTTCACATTTGTAGGTGGATCATCAGTGTTAGAGCTAAAATTAGCATGTTTAAAGTGATTTTCATGCTTCCAGGGGCTCGGGAAGTTAATTAAATACCATTTGGAGGCATTTAATGTTCGAGCAAAAACGGCTGATTTTCGACAAAAGAGATAACACCCCCCCATTACGTCATGCTTCAGAAATGTGGAAAATGGTCCGTTTTCAAATGTTTTATTTTTGAACGTCAGTTCACATTTGTAGGTGGATCATCAGTGTTAGAGCTAAAATTAGCATGTTTAAAGTGATTTTCATGCTTCCAGGGGCCCAAAACACAAGATTTATGGAATGGTTAAAAGTGCATGAAAATGGCCAATTTACTCACTCTGAGTTCTCAAAAAGGGTTTCTTCACCCCGGGAAGTTAATTAAATACCATTTGGAGGCATTTAATGTTCGAGCAAGAACGGCTGATTTTCGACAAAAGAGATAACACCCCCCCATTACGTCATGCTTCAGAAATGTGGAAAATGGTCCGTTTTCAAATGTTTTATTTTTGAACGTCAGTTCACATTTGTAGGTGGATCATCAGTGTTAGAGCTAAAATTAGCATGTTTAAAGTGATTTTCATGCTTCCAGGGGCTCGGGAAGTTAATTAAATACCATTTGGAGGCATTTAATGTTCGAGCAAAAACGGCTGATTTTCGACAAAAGAGATAACACCCCCCCATTACGTCATGCTTCAGAAATGTGGAAAATGGTCCGTTTTCAAATGTTTTATTTTTGAACGTCAGTTCACATTTGTAGGTGGATCATCAGTGTTAGAGCTAAAATTAGCATGTTTAAAGTGATTTTCATGCTTGCAGGGGCCCAAAACACAAGATTTATGGAATGGTTAAAAGTGCATGAAAATGGCCAATTTACTCACTCTGAGTTCTCAAAAAGGGTTTCTTCACCCCGGGAAGTTAATTAAATACCATTTGGAGGCATTTAATGTTCGAGCAAAAACGGCTGATTTTCGACAAAAGAGATAACACCCCCCCATTACGTCATGCTTCAGAAATGTGGAAAATGGTCCGTTTTCAAATGTTTTATTTTTGAACGTCAGTTCACATTTGTAGGTGGATCATCAGTGTTAGAGCTAAAATTAGCATGTTTAAAGTGATTTTCATGCTTCCAGGGGCTCGGGAAGTTAATTAAATACCATTTGGAGGCATTTAATGTTCGAGCAAAAACGGCTGATTTTCGACAAAAGAGATAACACCCCCCCATTACGTCATGCTTCAGAAATGTGGAAAATGGTCCGTTTTCAAATGTTTTATTTTTGAACGTCAGTTCACATTTGTAGGTGGATCATCAGTGTTAGAGCTAAAATTAGCATGTTTAAAGTGATTTTCATGCTTCCAGGGGCCCAAAACACAAGATTTATGGAATGGTTAAAAGTGCATGAAAATGGCCAATTTACTCACTCTGAGTTCTCAAAAAGGGTTTCTTCACCCCGGGAAGTTAATTAAATACCATTTGGAGGCATTTAATGTTCGAGCAAAAACGGCTGATTTTCGACAAAAGAGATAACACCCCCCCATTACGTCATGCTTCAGAAATGTGGAAAATGGTCCGTTTTCAAATGTTTTATTTTTGAACGTCAGTTCACATTTGTAGGTGGATCATCAGTGTTAGAGCTAAAATTACCATGATTAAAGTGATTTTCATGCTTCCAGGGGCTCGGGAAGTTAATTAAATACCATTTGGAGGCATTTAATGTTCGAGCAAAAACGGCTGATTTTCGACAAAAGAGATAACACCCCCCATTACGTCATGCTTCAGAAATGTGGAAAATGGTCCGTTTTCAAATGTTTTATTTTTGAACGTCAGTTCACATTTGTAGGTGGATCATCAGTGTTAGAGCTAAATCTAGCATGTTTAAAGTGATTTTCATGCTTCCAGGGGCCCAAAACACAAGATTTATGGAATGGTTAAAAGTGCATGAAAATGGCCAATTTACTCACTCTGAGTTCTCAAAAAGGGTTTCTTCACCCCGGGAAGTTAATTAAATACCATTTGGAGGCATTTAATGTTCGAGCAAAAACGGCTGATTTTCGACAAAAGAGATAACACCCCCCCATTATGTCATGCTTCAGAAATGTGGAAAATGGTCCGTTTTCAAATGTTTTATTTTTGAACGTCAGTTCACATTTGTAGGTGGATCATCAGTGTTAGAGCTAAAATTAGCATGTTTAAAGTGATTTTCATGCTTCCAGGGGCTCGGGAAGTTAATTAAATACCATTTGGAGGCATTTAATGTTCGAGCAAAAACGGCTGATTTTCGACAAAAGAGATAACACCCCCCCATTACGTCATGCTTCAGAAATGTGGAAAATGGTCCGTTTTCAAATGTTTTATTTTTGAACGTCAGTTCACATTTGTAGGTGGATCATCAGTGTTAGAGCTAAAATTAGCATGTTTAAAGTGATTTTCATGCTTCCAGGGGCCCAAAACACAAGATTTATGGAATGGTTAAAAGTGCATGAAAATGGCCAATTTACTCACTCTGAGTTCTCAAAAAGGGTTTCTTCACCCCGGGAAGTTAATTAAATACCATTTGGAGGCATTTAATGTTCGAGCAAGAACGGCTGATTTTCGACAAAAGAGATAACACCCCCCCATTACGTCATGCTTCAGAAATGTGGAAAATGGTCCGTTTTCAAATGTTTTATTTTTGAACGTCAGTTCACATTTGTAGGTGGATCATCAGTGTTAGAGCTAAAATTAGCATGTTTAAAGTGATTTTCATGCTTCCAGGGGCTCGGGAAGTTAATTAAATACCATTTGGAGGCATTTAATGTTCGAGCAAAAACGGCTGATTTTCGACAAAAGAGATAACACCCCCCCATTACGTCATGCTTCAGAAATGTGGAAAATGGTCCGTTTTCAAATGTTTTATTTTTGAACGTCAGTTCACATTTGTAGGTGGATCATCAGTGTTAGAGCTAAAATTAGCATGTTTAAAGTGATTTTCATGCTTGCAGGGGCCCAAAACACAAGATTTATGGAATGGTTAAAAGTGCATGAAAATGGCCAATTTACTCACTCTGAGTTCTCAAAAAGGGTTTCTTCACCCCGGGAAGTTAATTAAATACCATTTGGAGGCATTTAATGTTCGAGCAAAAACGGCTGATTTTCGACAAAAGAGATAACACCCCCCCATTACGTCATGCTTCAGAAATGTGGAAAATGGTCCGTTTTCAAATGTTTTATTTTTGAACGTCAGTTCACATTTGTAGGTGGATCATCAGTGTTAGAGCTAAAATTAGCATGTTTAAAGTGATTTTCATGCTTCCAGGGGCTCGGGAAGTTAATTAAATACCATTTGGAGGCATTTAATGTTCGAGCAAAAACGGCTGATTTTCGACAAAAGAGATAACACCCCCCCATTACGTCATGCTTCAGAAATGTGGAAAATGGTCCGTTTTCAAATGTTTTATTTTTGAACGTCAGTTCACATTTGTAGGTGGATCATCAGTGTTAGAGCTAAAATTAGCATGTTTAAAGTGATTTTCATGCTTCCAGGGGCCCAAAACACAAGATTTATGGAATGGTTAAAAGTGCATGAAAATGGCCAATTTACTCACTCTGAGTTCTCAAAAAGGGTTTCTTCACCCCGGGAAGTTAATTAAATACCATTTGGAGGCATTTAATGTTCGAGCAAAAACGGCTGATTTTCGACAAAAGAGATAACACCCCCCCATTACGTCATGCTTCAGAAATGTGGAAAATGGTCCGTTTTCAAATGTTTTATTTTTGAACGTCAGTTCACATTTGTAGGTGGATCATCAGTGTTAGAGCTAAAATTACCATGATTAAAGTGATTTTCAGGCTTCCAGGGGCTCGGGAAGTTAATTAAATACCATTTGGAGGCATTTAATGTTCGAGCAAAAACGGCTGATTTTCGACAAAAGAGATAACACCCCCCATTACGTCATGCTTCAGAAATGTGGAAAATGGTCCGTTTTCAAATGTTTTATTTTTGAACGTCAGTTCACATTTGTAGGTGGATCATCAGTGTTAGAGCTAAATCTAGCATGTTTAAAGTGATTTTCATGCTTCCAGGGGCCCAAAACACAAGATTTATGGAATGGTTAAAAGTGCATGAAAATGGCCAATTTACTCACTCTGAGTTCTCAAAAAGGGTTTCTTCACCCCGGGAAGTTAATTAAATACCATTTGGAGGCATTTAATGTTCGAGCAAAAACGGCTGATTTTCGACAAAAGAGATAACACCCCCCCATTACGTCATGCTTCAGAAATGTGGAAAATGGTCCGTTTTCAAATGTTTTATTTTTGAACGTCAGTTCACATTTGTAGGTGGATCATCAGTGTTAGAGCTAAAATTAGCATGTTTAAAGTGATTTTCATGCTTCCAGGGGCTCGGGAAGTTAATTAAATACCATTTGGAGGCATTTAATGTTCGAGCAAAAACGGCTGATTTTCGACAAAAGAGATAACACCCCCCCATTACGTCATGCTTCAGAAATGTGGAAAATGGTCCGTTTTCAAATGTTTTATTTTTGAACGTCAGTTCACATTTGTAGGTGGATCATCAGTGTTAGAGCTAAAATTAGCATGTTTAAAGTGATTTTCATGCTTCCAGGGGCCCAAAACACAAGATTTATGGAATGGTTAAAAGTGCATGAAAATGGCCAATTTACTCACTCTGAGTTCTCAAAAAGGGTTTCTTCACCCCGGGAAGTTAATTAAATACCATTTGGAGGCATTTAATGTTCGAGCAAGAACGGCTGATTTTCGACAAAAGAGATAACACCCCCCCATTACGTCATGCTTCAGAAATGTGGAAAATGGTCCGTTTTCAAATGTTTTATTTTTGAACGTCAGTTCACATTTGTAGGTGGATCATCAGTGTTAGAGCTAAAATTAGCATGTTTAAAGTGATTTTCATGCTTCCAGGGGCTCGGGAAGTTAATTAAATACCATTTGGAGGCATTTAATGTTCGAGCAAAAACGGCTGATTTTCGACAAAAGAGATAACACCCCCCCATTACGTCATGCTTCAGAAATGTGGAAAATGGTCCGTTTTCAAATGTTTTATTTTTGAACGTCAGTTCACATTTGTAGGTGGATCATCAGTGTTAGAGCTAAAATTAGCATGTTTAAAGTGATTTTCATGCTTGCAGGGGCCCAAAACACAAGATTTATGGAATGGTTAAAAGTGCATGAAAATGGCCAATTTACTCACTCTGAGTTCTCAAAAAGGGTTTCTTCACCCCGGGAAGTTAATTAAATACCATTTGGAGGCATTTAATGTTCGAGCAAAAACGGCTGATTTTCGACAAAAGAGATAACACCCCCCCATTACGTCATGCTTCAGAAATGTGGAAAATGGTCCGTTTTCAAATGTTTTATTTTTGAACGTCAGTTCACATTTGTAGGTGGATCATCAGTGTTAGAGCTAAAATTAGCATGTTTAAAGTGATTTTCATGCTTCCAGGGGCTCGGGAAGTTAATTAAATACCATTTGGAGGCATTTAATGTTCGAGCAAAAACGGCTGATTTTCGACAAAAGAGATAACACCCCCCCATTACGTCATGCTTCAGAAATGTGGAAAATGGTCCGTTTTCAAATGTTTTATTTTTGAACGTCAGTTCACATTTGTAGGTGGATCATCAGTGTTAGAGCTAAAATTAGCATGTTTAAAGTGATTTTCATGCTTCCAGGGGCCCAAAACACAAGATTTATGGAATGGTTAAAAGTGCATGAAAATGGCCAATTTACTCACTCTGAGTTCTCAAAAAGGGTTTCTTCACCCCGGGAAGTTAATTAAATACCATTTGGAGGCATTTAATGTTCGAGCAAAAACGGCTGATTTTCGACAAAAGAGATAACACCCCCCCATTACGTCATGCTTCAGAAATGTGGAAAATGGTCCGTTTTCAAATGTTTTATTTTTGAACGTCAGTTCACATTTGTAGGTGGATCATCAGTGTTAGAGCTAAAATTAGCATGTTTAAAGTGATTTTCATGCTTCCAGGGGCTCGGGAAGTTAATTAAATACCATTTGGAGGCATTTAATGTTCGAGCAAAAACGGCTGATTTTCGACAAAAGAGATAACACCCCCCATTACGTCATGCTTCAGAAATGTGGAAAATGGTCCGTTTTCAAATGTTTTATTTTTGAACGTCAGTTCACATTTGTAGGTGGATCATCAGTGTTAGAGCTAAATCTAGCATGTTTAAAGTGATTTTCATGCTTCCAGGGGCCCAAAACACAAGATTTATGGAATGGTTAAAAGTGCATGAAAATGGCCAATTTACTCACTCTGAGTTCTCAAAAAGGGTTTCTTCACCCCGGGAAGTTAATTAAATACCATTTGGAGGCATTTAATGTTCGAGCAAAAACGGCTGATTTTCGACAAAAGAGATAACACCCCCCCATTACGTCATGCTTCAGAAATGTGGAAAATGGTCCGTTTTCAAATGTTTTATTTTTGAACGTCAGTTCACATTTGTAGGTGGATCATCAGTGTTAGAGCTAAAATTAGCATGTTTAAAGTGATTTTCATGCTTCCAGGGGCTCGGGAAGTTAATTAAATACCATTTGGAGGCATTTAATGTTCGAGCAAAAACGGCTGATTTTCGACAAAAGAGATAACACCCCCCCATTACGTCATGCTTCAGAAATGTGGAAAATGGTCCGTTTTCAAATGTTTTATTTTTGAACGTCAGTTCACATTTGTAGGTGGATCATCAGTGTTAGAGCTAAAATTAGCATGTTTAAAGTGATTTTCATGCTTCCAGGGGCCCAAAACACAAGATTTATGGAATGGTT
The DNA here is from genome assembly GCF_964263255.1 of Lissotriton vulgaris. Classification (NCBI taxonomy): domain Eukaryota; kingdom Metazoa; phylum Chordata; class Amphibia; order Caudata; family Salamandridae; genus Lissotriton; species Lissotriton vulgaris. The sequence continues at coordinate 327,095 of NW_028252525.1, forward strand.
AAAAGTGCATGAAAATGGCCAATTTACTCACTCTGAGTTCTCAAAAAGGGTTTCTTCACCCCGGGAAGTTAATTAAATACCATTTGGAGGCATTTAATGTTCGAGCAAGAACGGCTGATTTTCGACAAAAGAGATAACACCCCCCCATTACGTCATGCTTCAGAAATGTGGAAAATGGTCCGTTTTCAAATGTTTTATTTTTGAACGTCAGTTCACATTTGTAGGTGGATCATCAGTGTTAGAGCTAAAATTAGCATGTTTAAAGTGATTTTCATGCTTCCAGGGGCTCGGGAAGTTAATTAAATACCATTTGGAGGCATTTAATGTTCGAGCAAAAACGGCTGATTTTCGACAAAAGAGATAACACCCCCCATTACGTCATGCTTCAGAAATGTGGAAAATGGTCCGTTTTCAAATGTTTTATTTTTGAACGTCAGTTCACATTTGTAGGTGGATCATCAGTGTTAGAGCTAAAATTAGCATGTTTAAAGTGATTTTCATGCTTGCAGGGGCCCAAAACACAAGATTTATGGAATGGTTAAAAGTGCATGAAAATGGCCAATTTACTCACTCTGAGTTCTCAAAAAGGGTTTCTTCACCCCGGGAAGTTAATTAAATACCATTTGGAGGCATTTAATGTTCGAGCAAAAACGGCTGATTTTCGACAAAAGAGATAACACCCCCCCATTACGTCATGCTTCAGAAATGTGGAAAATGGTCCGTTTTCAAATGTTTTATTTTTGAACGTCAGTTCACATTTGTAGGTGGATCATCAGTGTTAGAGCTAAAATTAGCATGTTTAAAGTGATTTTCATGCTTCCAGGGGCTCGGGAAGTTAATTAAATACCATTTGGAGGCATTTAATGTTCGAGCAAAAACGGCTGATTTTCGACAAAAGAGATAACACCCCCCCATTACGTCATGCTTCAGAAATGTGGAAAATGGTCCGTTTTCAAATGTTTTATTTTTGAACGTCAGTTCACATTTGTAGGTGGATCATCAGTGTTAGAGCTAAAATTAGCATGTTTAAAGTGATTTTCATGCTTCCAGGGGCCCAAAACACAAGATTTATGGAATGGTTAAAAGTGCATGAAAATGGCCAATTTACTCACTCTGAGTTCTCAAAAAGGGTTTCTTCACCCCGGGAAGTTAATTAAATACCATTTGGAGGCATTTAATGTTCGAGCAAAAACGGCTGATTTTCGACAAAAGAGATAACACCCCCCCATTACGTCATGCTTCAGAAATGTGGAAAATGGTCCGTTTTCAAATGTTTTATTTTTGAACGTCAGTTCACATTTGTAGGTGGATCATCAGTGTTAGAGCTAAAATTACCATGATTAAAGTGATTTTCATGCTTCCAGGGGCTCGGGAAGTTAATTAAATACCATTTGGAGGCATTTAATGTTCGAGCAAAAACGGCTGATTTTCGACAAAAGAGATAACACCCCCCATTACGTCATGCTTCAGAAATGTGGAAAATGGTCCGTTTTCAAATGTTTTATTTTTGAACGTCAGTTCACATTTGTAGGTGGATCATCAGTGTTAGAGCTAAATCTAGCATGTTTAAAGTGATTTTCATGCTTCCAGGGGCCCAAAACACAAGATTTATGGAATGGTTAAAAGTGCATGAAAATGGCCAATTTACTCACTCTGAGTTCTCAAAAAGGGTTTCTTCACCCCGGGAAGTTAATTAAATACCATTTGGAGGCATTTAATGTTCGAGCAAAAACAGCTGATTTTCGACAAAAGAGATAACACCCCCCCATTACGTCATGCTTCAGAAATGTGGAAAATGGTCCGTTTTCAAATGTTTTATTTTTGAACGTCAGTTCACATTTGTAGGTGGATCATCAGTGTTAGAGCTAAAATTAGCATGTTTAAAGTGATTTTCATGCTTCCAGGGGCCCAAAACACAAGATTTATGGAATGGTTAAAAGTGCATGAAAATGGCCAATTTACTCACTCTGAGTTCTCAAAAAGGGTTTCTTCACCCCGGGAAGTTAATTAAATACCATTTGGAGGCATTTAATGTTCGAGCAAGAACGGCTGATTTTCGACAAAAGAGATAACACCCCCCCATTACGTCATGCTTCAGAAATGTGGAAAATGGTCCGTTTTCAAATGTTTTATTTTTGAACGTCAGTTCACATTTGTAGGTGGATCATCAGTGTTAGAGCTAAAATTAGCATGTTTAAAGTGATTTTCATGCTTCCAGGGGCTCGGGAAGTTAATTAAATACCATTTGGAGGCATTTAATGTTCGAGCAAAAACGGCTGATTTTCGACAAAAGAGATAACACCCCCCCATTACGTCATGCTTCAGAAATGTGGAAAATGGTCCGTTTTCAAATGTTTTATTTTTGAACGTCAGTTCACATTTGTAGGTGGATCATCAGTGTTAGAGCTAAAATTAGCATGTTTAAAGTGATTTTCATGCTTGCAGGGGCCCAAAACACAAGATTTATGGAATGGTTAAAAGTGCATGAAAATGGCCAATTTACTCACTCTGAGTTCTCAAAAAGGGTTTCTTCACCCCGGGAAGTTAATTAAATACCATTTGGAGGCATTTAATGTTCGAGCAAAAACGGCTGATTTTCGACAAAAGAGATAACACCCCCGCATTACGTCATGCTTCAGAAATGTGGAAAATGGTCCGTTTTCAAATGTTTTATTTTTGAACGTCAGTTCACATTTGTAGGTGGATCATCAGTGTTAGAGCTAAAATTAGCATGTTTAAAGTGATTTTCATGCTTCCAGGGGCTCGGGAAGTTAATTAAATACCATTTGGAGGCATTTAATGTTCGAGCAAAAACGGCTGATTTTCGACAAAAGAGATAACACCCCCCCATTACGTCATGCTTCAGAAATGTGGAAAATGGTCCGTTTTCAAATGTTTTATTTTTGAACGTCAGTTCACATTTGTAGGTGGATCATCAGTGTTAGAGCTAAAATTAGCATGTTTAAAGTGATTTTCATGCTTCCAGGGGCCCAAAACACAAGATTTATGGAATGGTTAAAAGTGCATGAAAATGGCCAATTTACTCACTCTGAGTTCTCAAAAAGGGTTTCTTCACCCCGGGAAGTTAATTAAATACCATTTGGAGGCATTTAATGTTCGAGCAAAAACGGCTGATTTTCGACAAAAGAGATAACACCCCCCCATTACGTCATGCTTCAGAAATGTGGAAAATGGTCCGTTTTCAAATGTTTTATTTTTGAACGTCAGTTCACATTTGTAGGTGGATCATCAGTGTTAGAGCTAAAATTACCATGATTAAAGTGATTTTCATGCTTCCAGGGGCTCGGGAAGTTAATTAAATACCATTTGGAGGCATTTAATGTTCGAGCAAAAACGGCTGATTTTCGACAAAAGAGATAACACCCCCCATTACGTCATGCTTCAGAAATGTGGAAAATGGTCCGTTTTCAAATGTTTTATTTTTGAACGTCAGTTCACATTTGTAGGTGGATCATCAGTGTTAGAGCTAAATCTAGCATGTTTAAAGTGATTTTCATGCTTCCAGGGGCCCAAAACACAAGATTTATGGAATGGTTAAAAGTGCATGAAAATGGCCAATTTACTCACTCTGAGTTCTCAAAAAGGGTTTCTTCACCCCGGGAAGTTAATTAAATACCATTTGGAGGCATTTAATGTTCGAGCAAAAACGGCTGATTTTCGACAAAAGAGATAACACCCCCCCATTACGACATGCTTCAGAAATGTGGAAAATGGTCCGTTTTCAAATGTTTTATTTTTGAACGTCAGTTCACATTTGTAGGTGGATCATCAGTGTTAGAGCTAAAATTAGCATGTTTAAAGTGATTTTCATGCTTCCAGGGGCTCGGGAAGTTAATTAAATACCATTTGGAGGCATTTAATGTTCGAGCAAAAACGGCTGATTTTCGACAAAAGAGATAACACCCCCCCATTACGTCATGCTTCAGAAATGTGGAAAATGGTCCGTTTTCAAATGTTTTATTTTTGAACGTCAGTTCACATTTGTAGGTGGATCATCAGTGTTAGAGCTAAAATTAGCATGTTTAAAGTGATTTTCATGCTTCCAGGGGCCCAAAACACAAGATTTATGGAATGGTTAAAAGTGCATGAAAATGGCCAATTTACTCACTCTGAGTTCTCAAAAAGGGTTTCTTCACCCCGGGAAGTTAATTAAATACCATTTGGAGGCATTTAATGTTCGAGCAAGAACGGCTGATTTTCGACAAAAGAGATAACACCCCCCCATTACGTCATGCTTCAGAAATGTGGAAAATGGTCCGTTTTCAAATGTTTTATTTTTGAACGTCAGTTCACATTTGTAGGTGGATCATCAGTGTTAGAGCTAAAATTAGCATGTTTAAAGTGATTTTCATGCTTCCAGGGGCTCGGGAAGTTAATTAAATACCATTTGGAGGCATTTAATGTTCGAGCAAAAACGGCTGATTTTCGACAAAAGAGATAACACCCCCCCATTACGTCATGCTTCAGAAATGTGGAAAATGGTCCGTTTTCAAATGTTTTATTTTTGAACGTCAGTTCACATTTGTAGGTGGATCATCAGTGTTAGAGCTAAAATTAGCATGTTTAAAGTGATTTTCATGCTTGCAGGGGCCCAAAACACAAGATTTATGGAATGGTTAAAAGTGCATGAAAATGGCCAATTTACTCACTCTGAGTTCTCAAAAAGGGTTTCTTCACCCCGGGAAGTTAATTAAATACCATTTGGAGGCATTTAATGTTCGAGCAAAAACGGCTGATTTTCGACAAAAGAGATAACACCCCCCCATTACGTCATGCTTCAGAAATGTGGAAAATGGTCCGTTTTCAAATGTTTTATTTTTGAACGTCAGTTCACATTTGTAGGTGGATCATCAGTGTTAGAGCTAAAATTAGCATGTTTAAAGTGATTTTCATGCTTCCAGGGGCTCGGGAAGTTAATTAAATACCATTTGGAGGCATTTAATGTTCGAGCAAAAACGGCTGATTTTCGACAAAAGAGATAACACCCCCCCATTACGTCATGCTTCAGAAATGTGGAAAATGGTCCGTTTTCAAATGTTTTATTTTTGAACGTCAGTTCACATTTGTAGGTGGATCATCAGTGTTAGAGCTAAAATTAGCATGTTTAAAGTGATTTTCATGCTTCCAGGGGCCCAAAACACAAGATTTATGGAATGGTTAAAAGTGCATGAAAATGGCCAATTTACTCACTCTGAGTTCTCAAAAAGGGTTTCTTCACCCCGGGAAGTTAATTAAATACCATTTGGAGGCATTTAATGTTCGAGCAAAAACGGCTGATTTTCGACAAAAGAGATAACACCCCCCCATTACGTCATGCTTCAGAAATGTGGAAAATGGTCCGTTTTCAAATGTTTTATTTTTGAACGTCAGTTCACATTTGTAGGTGGATCATCAGTGTTAGAGCTAAAATTACCATGATTAAAGTGATTTTCATGCTTCCAGGGGCTCGGGAAGTTAATTAAATACCATTTGGAGGCATTTAATGTTCGAGCAAAAACGGCTGATTTTCGACAAAAGAGATAACACCCCCCATTACGTCATGCTTCAGAAATGTGGAAAATGGTCGTTTTCAAATGTTTTATTTTTGAACGTCAGTTCACATTTGTAGGTGGATCATCAGTGTTAGAGCTAAATCTAGCATGTTTAAAGTGATTTTCATGCTTCCAGGGGCCCAAAACACAAGATTTATGGAATGGTTAAAAGTGCATGAAAATGGCCAATTTACTCACTCTGAGTTCTCAAAAAGGGTTTCTTCACCCCGGGAAGTTAATTAAATACCATTTGGAGGCATTTAATGTTCGAGCAAAAACGGCTGATTTTCGACAAAAGAGATAACACCCCCCCATTACGTCATGCTTCAGAAATGTGGAAAATGGTCCGTTTTCAAATGTTTTATTTTTGAACGTCAGTTCACATTTGTAGGTGGATCATCAGTGTTAGAGCTAAAATTAGCATGTTTAAAGTGATTTTCATGCTTCCAGGGGCTCGGGAAGTTAATTAAATACCATTTGGAGGCATTTAATGTTCGAGCAAAAACGGCTGATTTTCGACAAAAGAGATAACACCCCCCCATTACGTCATGCTTCAGAAATGTGGAAAATGGTCCGTTTTCAAATGTTTTATTTTTGAACGTCAGTTCACATTTGTAGGTGGATCATCAGTGTTAGAGCTAAAATTAGCATGTTTAAAGTGATTTTCATGCTTCCAGGGGCCCAAAACACAAGATTTATGGAATGGTTAAAAGTGCATGAAAATGGCCAATTTACTCACTCTGAGTTCTCAAAAAGGGTTTCTTCACCCCGGGAAGTTAATTAAATACCATTTGGAGGCATTTAATGTTCGAGCAAGAACGGCTGATTTTCGACAAAAGAGATAACACCCCCCCATTACGTCATGCTTCAGAAATGTGGAAAATGGTCCGTTTTCAAATGTTTTATTTTTGAACGTCAGTTCACATTTGTAGGTGGATCATCAGTGTTAGAGCTAAAATTAGCATGTTTAAAGTGATTTTCATGCTTCCAGGGGCTCGGGAAGTTAATTAAATACCATTTGGAGGCATTTAATGTTCGAGCAAAAACGGCTGATTTTCGACAAAAGAGATAACACCCCCCATTACGTCATGCTTCAGAAATGTGGAAAATGGTCCGTTTTCAAATGTTTTATTTTTGAACGTCAGTTCACATTTGTAGGTGGATCATCAGTGTTAGAGCTAAAATTAGCATGTTTAAAGTGATTTTCATGCTTGCAGGGGCCCAAAACACAAGATTTATGGAATGGTTAAAAGTGCATGAAAATGGCCAATTTACTCACTCTGAGTTCTCAAAAAGGGTTTCTTCACCCCGGGAAGTTAATTAAATACCATTTGGAGGCATTTAATGTTCGAGCAAAACGGCTGATTTTCGACAAAAGAGATAACACCCCCCCATTACGTCATGCTTCAGAAATGTGGAAAATGGTCCGTTTTCAAATGTTTTATTTTTGAACGTCAGTTCACATTTGTAGGTGGATCATCAGTGTTAGAGCTAAAATTAGCATGTTTAAAGTGATTTTCATGCTTCCAGGGGCTCGGGAAGTTAATTAAATACCATTTGGAGGCATTTAATGTTCGAGCAAAAACGGCTGATTTTCGACAAAAGAGATAACACCCCCCCATTACGTCATGCTTCAGAAATGTGGAAAATGGTCCGTTTTCAAATGTTTTATTTTTGAACGTCAGTTCACATTTGTAGGTGGATCATCAGTGTTAGAGCTAAAATTAGCATGTTTAAAGTGATTTTCATGCTTCCAGGGGCCCAAAACACAAGATTTATGGAATGGTTAAAAGTGCATGAAAATGGCCAATTTACTCACTCTGAGTTCTCAAAAAGGGTTTCTTCACCCCGGGAAGTTAATTAAATACCATTTGGAGGCATTTAATGTTCGAGCAAAAACGGCTGATTTTCGACAAAAGAGATAACACCCCCCCATTACGTCATGCTTCAGAAATGTGGAAAATGGTCCGTTTTCAAATGTTTTATTTTTGAACGTCAGTTCACATTTGTAGGTGGATCATCAGTGTTAGAGCTAAAATTACCATGATTAAAGTGATTTTCATGCTTCCAGGGGCTCGGGAAGTTAATTAAATACCATTTGGAGGCATTTAATGTTCGAGCAAAAACGGCTGATTTTCGACAAAAGAGATAACACCCCCCATTACGTCATGCTTCAGAAATGTGGAAAATGGTCCGTTTTCAAATGTTTTATTTTTGAACGTCAGTTCACATTTGTAGGTGGATCATCAGTGTTAGAGCTAAATCTAGCATGTTTAAAGTGATTTTCATGCTTCCAGGGGCCCAAAACACAAGATTTATGGAATGGTTAAAAGTGCATGAAAATGGCCAATTTACTCACTCTGAGTTCTCAAAAAGGGTTTCTTCACCCCGGGAAGTTAATTAAATACCATTTGGAGGCATTTAATGTTCGAGCAAAAACGGCTGATTTTCGACAAAAGAGATAACACCCCCCCATTACGTCATGCTTCAGAAATGTGGAAAATGGTCCGTTTTCAAATGTTTTATTTTTGAACGTAAGTTCACATTTGTAGGTGGATCATCAGTGTTAGAGCTAAAATTAGCATGTTTAAAGTGATTTTCATGCTTCCAGGGGCTCGGGAAGTTAATTAAATACCATTTGGAGGCATTTAATGTTCGAGCAAAAACGGCTGATTTTCGACAAAAGAGATAACACCCCCCCATTACGTCATGCTTCAGAAATGTGGAAAATGGTCCGTTTTCAAATGTTTTATTTTTGAACGTCAGTTCACATTTGTAGGTGGATCATCAGTGTTAGAGCTAAAATTAGCATGTTTAAAGTGATTTTCATGCTTCCAGGGGCCCAAAACACAAGATTTATGGAATGGTTAAAAGTGCATGAAAATGGCCAATTTACTCACTCTGAGTTCTCAAAAAGGGTTTCTTCACCCCGGGAAGTTAATTAAATACCATTTGGAGGCATTTAATGTTCGAGCAAGAACGGCTGATTTTCGACAAAAGAGATAACACCCCCCCATTACGTCATGCTTCAGAAATGTGGAAAATGGTCCGTTTTCAAATGTTTTATTTTTGAACGTCAGTTCACATTTGTAGGTGGATCATCAGTGTTAGAGCTAAAATTAGCATGTTTAAAGTGATTTTCATGCTTCCAGGGGCTCGGGAAGTTAATTAAATACCATTTGGAGGCATTTAATGTTCGAGCAAAAACGGCTGATTTTCGACAAAAGAGATAACACCCCCCCATTACGTCATGCTTCAGAAATGTGGAAAATGGTCCGTTTTCAAATGTTTTATTTTTGAACGTCAGTTCACATTTGTAGGTGGATCATCAGTGTTAGAGCTAAAATTAGCATGTTTAAAGTGATTTTCATGCTTGCAGGGGCCCAAAACACAAGATTTATGGAATGGTTAAAAGTGCATGAAAATGGCCAATTTACTCACTCTGAGTTCTCAAAAAGGGTTTCTTCACCCCGGGAAGTTAATTAAATACCATTTGGAGGCATTTAATGTTCGAGCAAAAACGGCTGATTTTCGACAAAAGAGATAACACCCCCCCATTACGTCATGCTTCAGAAATGTGGAAAATGGTCCGTTTTCAAATGTTTTATTTTTGAACGTCAGTTCACATTTGTAGGTGGATCATCAGTGTTAGAGCTAAAATTAGCATGTTTAAAGTGATTTTCATGCTTCCAGGGGCTCGGGAAGTTAATTAAATACCATTTGGAGGCATTTAATGTTCGAGCAAAAACGGCTGATTTTCGACAAAAGAGATAACACCCCCCCATTACGTCATGCTTCAGAAATGTGGAAAATGGTCGTTTTCAAATGTTTTATTTTTGAACGTCAGTTCACATTTGTAGGTGGATCATCAGTGTTAGAGCTAAAATTAGCATGTTTAAAGTGATTTTCATGCTTCCAGGGGCCCAAAACACAAGATTTATGGAATGGTTAAAAGTGCATGAAAATGGCCAATTTACTCACTCTGAGTTCTCAAAAAGGGTTTCTTCACCCCGGGAAGTTAATTAAATACCATTTGGAGGCATTTAATGTTCGAGCAAAAACGGCTGATTTTCGACAAAAGAGATAACACCCCCCCATTACGTCATGCTTCAGAAATGTGGAAAATGGTCCGTTTTCAAATGTTTTATTTTTGAACGTCAGTTCACATTTGTAGGTGGATCATCAGTGTTAGAGCTAAAATTACCATGATTAAAGTGATTTTCATGCTTCCAGGGGCTCGGGAAGTTAATTAAATACCATTTGGAGGCATTTAATGTTCGAGCAAAAACGGCTGATTTTCGACAAAAGAGATAACACCCCCCATTACGTCATGCTTCAGAAATGTGGAAAATGGTCCGTTTTCAAATGTTTTATTTTTGAACGTCAGTTCACATTTGTAGGTGGATCATCAGTGTTAGAGCTAAATCTAGCATGTTTAAAGTGATTTTCATGCTTCCAGGGGCCCAAAACACAAGATTTATGGAATGGTTAAAAGTGCATGAAAATGGCCAATTTACTCACTCTGAGTTCTCAAAAAGGGTTTCTTCACCCCGGGAAGTTAATTAAATACCATTTGGAGGCATTTAATGTTCGAGCAAAAACGGCTGATTTTCGACAAAAGAGATAACACCCCCCCATTACGTCATGCTTCAGAAATGTGGAAAATGGTCCGTTTTCAAATGTTTTATTTTTGAACGTCAGTTCACATTTGTAGGTGGATCATCAGTGTTAGAGCTAAAATTAGCATGTTTAAAGTGATTTTCATGCTTCCAGGGGCTCGGGAAGTTAATTAAATACCATTTGGAGGCATTTAATGTTCGAGCAAAAACGGCTGATTTTCGACAAAAGAGATAACACCCCCCCATTACGTCATGCTTCAGAAATGTGGAAAATGGTCCGTTTTCAAATGTTTTATTTTTGAACGTCAGTTCACATTTGTAGGTGGATCATCAGTGTTAGAGCTAAAATTAGCATGTTTAAAGTGATTTTCATGCTTCCAGGGGCCCAAAACACAAGATTTATGGAATGGTTAAAAGTGCATGAAAATGGCCAATTTACTCACTCTGAGTTCTCAAAAAGGGTTTCTTCACCCCGGGAAGTTAATTAAATACCATTTGGAGGCATTTAATGTTCGAGCAAGAACGGCTGATTTTCGACAAAAGAGATAACACCCCCCCATTACGTCATGCTTCAGAAATGTGGAAAATGGTCCGTTTTCAAATGTTTTATTTTTGAACGTCAGTTCACATTTGTAGGTGGATCATCAGTGTTAGAGCTAAAATTAGCATGTTTAAAGTGATTTTCATGCTTCCAGGGGCTCGGGAAGTTAATTAAATACCATTTGGAGGCATTTAATGTTCGAGCAAAAACGGCTGATTTTCGACAAAAGAGATAACACCCCCCCATTACGTCATGCTTCAGAAATGTGGAAAATGGTCCGTTTTCAAATGTTTTATTTTTGAACGTCAGTTCACATTTGTAGGTGGATCATCAGTGTTAGAGCTAAAATTAGCATGTTTAAAGTGATTTTCATGCTTGCAGGGGCCAAAACACAAGATTTATGGAATGGTTAAAAGTGCATGAAAATGGCCAATTTACTCACTCTGAGTTCTCAAAAAGGGTTTCTTCACCCCGGGAAGTTAATTAAATACCATTTGGAGGCATTTAATGTTCGAGCAAAAACGGCTGATTTTC